>NC_139919.1:30811357-30813857 GCF_963514095.1 Eutrigla gurnardus | reverse complement strand
ATGGAGGAGACCTGGTGGGGTCTACATGGAGGAGACCTGGTTGTGGTCTACATGGAGGAGACCTGGTGGGGTCTACATGGAGGAGACCTGGTTGTGGTCTACATGGAGGAGACCTGGTGGTGGTGGTGGAGGATGAAGCAGTAGAGTGAGGTCATTGTGACGCTGCAGGGCCTCCAGCTGTTAAACCGCTGCAGCGTCACTTTAACGGCACATAACCAACAGAACGCCGCCGGGCGCCGAGACGTCGCCGCATTCATCATCACGAAGAAAATGTGTCGCTCTGCTGTGAAGTTTATACGTTTATCGGAGGCTGGAAACACATCCGTCATTTTCATCGGTATTTATAATTATTTGTGTTTCTGTATTTTATCTTCATCAGGAATCATGCAGACTCTGTGTGAGTGAAATTATCCTTCTGTTCAACGTTCCACGATGTGTGTGTGTGTGTGTGTATATATATATATATATATATATATATATATATATATATATATATATATATATATATAAAGCTGTCTTTGTAAAACCCTTAAATACATATTATAGAATATAATCACATTCATACGTCACATTTTAATCAGTTTCACTGCCTCCTACTGGCCAGGCATGCACACTGCAGCGTTTTAGGTTAGCCTCAACATAGAACTTTTTTTAAACACAAAGGAATAAATGTCAGGGTTTTTTTTTTTGCGAGAACGTTGTCGTGGAAATGTAGCCTCACTTCCATACCACCACTTAGTCAGTGACCCTTGACCTCGGAGATCAACGCACTAGCTAGCTATAGCTAGTTACTTATCTGTTCTACACATATTAGCCTCCCGTCATCACAGGAAGCTGGATTTAGGCAACAAAACACTCTGTTAGGTCGAGGAGAAGAGTTTCTACGACCCTCCTTCCTGAGATATAAGCAGACATGTGAGGGTTATGGTTGGGGTTAGGATTATTGTGTGTATATATATATATATATACACACACGTGTAAATGTCCTCCTGTCAGGAAGAACAGAGTAGAATCGGAGCAGATCGTTCGGACACGCGGGAACAATGACCGCCGCCACGCTTTGTTCACATATTAACGGCTTTTTGTTCAGCTCCACTTTACAAACTGCAATCAGTGAGTCCATTTAAATGACAACACACACACACACTAAAGTGTTACAACCTTGGCCCATCAAGCAGATTACGTGGCTCTCTGTTCGACCCCCAGAGGTCGTTCAGCCTCGTGGCCTGTTGGGACAAGCTGCTCTGCTAATCAGCAGAGAGCCTCTCTCTCTCTCTTTCTCTCATATATGGGCGACATATGGGCGAACGCCGCTGTGACATCACAACAAACAACTAACCGGCGTACGTCACACATCTGGATCCACTATGGAGGTCTAGTGCTGGACCGGCTGTGGGGTCTTTATACTGATTCATCATGAAATGTAAATAATAAAAAAACATAATCTTATATCTTTATATCTGCCTTTTGTTTCTTTGTGTTCGTTTTTCATAATGAATGATCATTTAAGAGATACATTGAATTTCCTTTCCTTGTTTTTGGCTGTTCATGCCCCTTTTTGTATTTCTTGTGTATATTAAGTGTGTTTGGACATGTCTTTAGATCTTCATGGAAGTAGAAGTGGACGGATCTCTAATCTGATCATTTCATTTCAAATTCAGTGTGTGAAGTGTTAAAGCTCTTGAGCTCCAATCAGGTAATCAGTGTTTGTTCACAGCATCACAAAGAAACCACCGACACCACAGAGCCAATCATCTGCAATCATTTTAATGCAATTATTTGAATGGATTTGTTCATATTTATGAATGGTGATGATGTTTGCTGCCCTCGACAAATGTTATATTTAGCTCAGCTTTGATTGGTGAGGATCACACAGGCTACGTTTAAACTTCAGGTCCTCCAGGAAACGATGAATACAACGAGATGCACAAAGAAAGCATATAATTCAAAACAAAATAATATTTTAAAAACGAATTACCTTCAGAAAACCCCGGGTAGCCCCCAGAGAGGAGTCGCCCCCTGGTGGCCAGCAGAGAGAAGTAGGACCATTTTCTCATAGACTTCTATACAACCAGAGAGGAGTCGCCCCCTGGTGGCCAGCAGAGAGAAGTAGGACCATTTTCTCATAGACTTCTATACAACCAGAGAGGAGTCGCCCCCTGGTGGCCAGCAGAGAGAAGTAAGACCATTTTCTCATAGACTTCTATACAACCAGAGAGGAGTCGCCCCCTGGTGGCCAGGCTGCTTTTAAGGAGCTTCAGACTTTGAATTATGAAACTAACTTTGTTAAACCAGAATCCACATGGATCCAGATCCAGTAAGGGTGCTGCTCTGCCTGCTTTGTGTTCAACAGATCCACCCATCGCTCCTCCAACAGTCTAAATTTGGTCACTTCCTTCCCGGTTCGTCGTGACGTGCCTCGTTCCGGAGCGACTCCGACTCAGCGAACCCTGAATGTGATGAATGAATCCGACATCAAAGTGAGAATCTATGATCCGTC
>NC_139919.1:30778857-30798857 GCF_963514095.1 Eutrigla gurnardus | reverse complement strand
TTTCATATCTTTGCGTAATTGTATTTTTTCATGCTCATTTATTCTCAAATGTTATTTGTAGCATGCCATTTCTGTGATTTATGTATTTATTATTGACAATATGACAGTATTTGAGTGTCTTTACTGTCAAAGTAAAAAAAAAGTAAAATAAAAATGAATGTCAATAATTCAAAATAAATGAACAAATAAAAGCAGTTTTGTTTCATGCTGCATGTCTTCCGTAATGTATCGTTAAAACGCACTGAACCGGACTCGGGGAACCGGACCAGGGGAACCGGGCTCGGGAAACCGGCACGAGGCTACTTTAGTCTCGGGTCGACCCACTTCCTGTAAGTCGACAAAGCGCGGTAAAACCGCGGGTCGCGAGGATGTAGCCGACGTTCCGAGCCGACCGTGAAAGCGGCCTCGCTGGCTAATCGCGTGCTCCAGGTGCGGCTCGTGACACTGACCGCCCGCGCGCACACGACGACGACGACGACGACAACAGCAGCGGCGGAGACGATGGAAAACAAGCGCAGCCAGGTAACGTTGTTTGTGTTTATCTGAACTTCGTAAACGCGAAACAAAGTTAAAACGCGACCGGCCTGTCCGCGCGACGCTTCCGGCGGCGATGCGCGCGCGCTGCGATTCCGCCACCGAACTGTTTTTCAACACGCATAGTTCGCTACGTAGCGCTACATTGTCGGCTACATATTCGGCTACATTGTCGGCTACATTGTTGCCAGGTTCGTTCGATTTAAAGTCACTTCGTCGTGTTTTTTGGCGGAAACCGTCGTTTTTCCGCTGTTGTTGCCCCCCCTGCTCCCGGTAGAGCCCCACCTGCAGCTCGTTACGGCATTAAACGCCTCGTTGGTTAAACTGGAAACCATTTACAAAGTAATAGTTTTACGCATTTAACAGGTTAACTCGGCGTGTTTCCCTCCAGAGGCCTCGTCGCTCGAGCACATTTTACTTTCGATTTGTAAGTAAAAATAGTAGCTCTGCGCAATGGGACGATATGAAAATACCACGTCACGATAATCCTGCTAAAGATAATCATCCGAATACTCATAAAACTCTTAATGACAGTCAAACGTTTCAGTAAAATGCTATTAAACGTGACCCGGTCTCATTCAGGAAGTAAGCAGACGGAGTTTGTCGGTAAACTCTCGTTCGTTTTGGCGTTCATCAAAACGTTCGTGACTCTTCGTAGCTCCTAACAGAGTCTCGTGTGTACGTAAGGAATGCTCGTACGTTGCTCATGATCTCAATACTTTACATCATATGTCATAAAAAACAAATATGTATGCTTTAATACATTAGACACTGATTCTGTTTGATCAATAATAACCGTTGGTCAAATATTGTTTTCCTTGTACCTTGAATTGAGAGGTTTTTAATGACATTTAAACAGAAACAATGTGAGTAGAAGTCTCATTTAAATGTTTATTTCCCTAAAACGCTCTTAAAGTTGCACTGATGGATATGGTGTTGCTCTGAGAGGCCTGGTTACCGATCCGGCGGCGGCGGTTTCGTGTGGAGACCATTATTGGCTCCTGCAGATTCGCTGTATTCACTCGTGAGAAGAATGTAATAAGTTTGGAAACCAGCGTCACTTTGCTTCCTTGGATTAGTCTTTATTTACTCGGTGTCATTATGATGTCTGGTTTGTGGACGTTGCTGAAACGTTGCTGAAACGGTGTTCCCCCTCAGGTGCTGAATCTGGAGCGTGTGCAGGCGCTGGAAGCCTGGCGGAAGAAGACCAACACAACGCTGACTCAAGTCAACGGCCAGAGGAAGTACGGAGGGCCGCCCGCAGGTGAGACAGGCAGCTCAGAGCAGACAGACAGATACACGGATACAAGGACTAAAAGAAGCAAACGGCAGGGCTGGTACAGGTGCTGGGAATCCTTGAAAACACTTTAATTTTAGCGTGGTGGTTTGAAAAGGTCTAGACTAAAGGTCTTGAAATGTGTGTTCTATGTGATGACATATACAGTGCCTTGAAAAAAGTATTCATACCCCTTGAACTTTTTCACATTTTGTCACTCTACAACCACAAACTTAAATGTATTTTATGTGATAGACCAACACAAAGTAACACATAATTGTGAAGTGGAACGAAAATCATACATGGTTTACAAAAATGTAAGCAAATAAAAATCTGCATTTGTATTCAGCCCCCCTGTGTCAATACTTTGTAGAGCCACCTTTCGCTGCAATTACAGCTGCAAGTCTTTTGGGGTATGTCTCTACCAGCTTTGCACATCTAGAGACTGAATTTTTTGCCCATTCTTCTTTGCAAAATAGCTCAAGCTCAGCCAGATTGGATGGAGAGCATCTGTGAGCAGAAACTTTCAAGTCTTGCAGAGATTCTCAATGGGATTTAGGTCTGGACTTTGACCGGGCCATTCTAACACATGAATATTCTTTGTTTTAAACCATTCCATTGTAGCTCTGGCTGTATGTTTAGGGTCATTGTCTTGCTGGAAGGTGAATCTCCTTCCCAGTCTCAAGTCTTTTGCAGCCTCCAACAGGTTTTCTTCCAGGATTGCCCTGTATTTAGCTCCATCCATCCTCCCATCAACTCTGACCAGCTTCCCTGTCCCTGCTGAAGAAAAGCATCCCCACAGCATGAGGCTGCCACCACCATGTTTCACAGTGGGGATGGTGTGTTCAGGGTGATGAGCAGTGTTACTTTTCCGCCACACATAGCGCTTTGCATTCAGGCCAAAAAGTTCAACTTTGGTCTCGTCTGACCAGAGCACCTTCTTCCACATGTTTGCTGTGTCCCCAACATGGCTTGTGGCGGGACTTCTTATGTCTGATTTTCAACAATGGCTTTCTTCTTGCTACTCTTCCATAAAGGCCAGATTTGTGGAGTACACGACTTATAGTTGTCCTGTGGACAGATTCTCCCACCTGAGCTGTGGATTTCTGCAACTCCTTGAGAGTGACCATGGGCCTCTTGGCAGCTTCTCTCACCAGTGCTCTCCTCGCTCGGTCTGTCAGTTTAGGTGGACGGCCATGTCTTGGTAGGTTAGCAGTTGTGGCATACTTCTTCCATTTTTGGATGATGGATTGAACAGTGCTCCTTGAGATGTTCAAAGCTTTGGATATTTTTTTATAACCTAACCCTGCTTTAAACTTCTCCACAACGTTTTCCCTGACCTGTCTGGTGAGTTCCTTGGTCTTCATGATGCTCTTTGTTGACTAGTGTTCTCTAACAAAGCACTGAGGCCTTCACAGAACAGTTGTATTTATACTGATACTAAATTACACACAGGTGGACTCTATTAACTAATTAGGTGACTTCTGAAGGCAACTGATTGCACTGCATTTTATTTAGGGGTATCAGAGTAGAGGGGGCTGAATACAAATGCACACCACACTTTTCAGATTTTTATTTGCTTAATTTTTTTTTTTTTGTAAACCATGTATCATTTTCGTTCCACTTCACAATTATGTGTTACTTTGTGTTGGTCTATCACATAAAATCTCAATAAAATACATTTAAGTTTGTGGTTGTAGAGTGACAAAATGTGAAAAAGTTCAAGGGGTATGAATACTTTTTCAAGGCACTGTATATGATAGAACAGCATTTTCTGACATTTCTGCATGAAAAATGACTTTTGATGATGAACAGACAATGAAAATAGTTGGGGATTATATTTCTGTGGATCCGTTAGTGGAATTAGTGTCTTAAACTCTCATTCTCCCTGCTGGCCACCAGGGGGTGATTCCTATCTAAGTCTATGAGAAAATGGTCCTACTTCTCTCTGCTGGCCACCAGGGGGCGACTCCTATCTGGTTGTATAGAAGTCTATCAGAAAATGGTCCTACTTCTCTCTGCTGGCCACCAGGGGGCGACTCCTCTCTGGTTGTATAGAAGTCTATGAGAAAATGGTCCTACTTCTCTCTTGATGTATTATCTCAGTAAACATTGTAAACATGAGTTTATGGTCTCAATCTCTAGTTTCACGATCACGTCCACTGCGTTGTGCCGACAGGGTGGGACGGCCCCCCCCCAGGAGCCCGCTGTGAGATCTTCATCAGCCAGATCCCGCGGGATGCCTACGAGGATCTGTTGATCCCCCTGTTCAGCTCCCCCGGGCCGCTCTGGGAGTTCCGGCTCATGATGAACTTCAGCGGCCAGAATCGCGGCTTCGCCTACGGCAAGTACGGCTCGCCGGGCGTCGCCACCGAAGCCATCCGCCTGCTGCACGGCTACACGCTGGAGCCTGGCTTCCACCTGAGCGTCCGCCGCAGCACCGAGAAGAGACACCTCTGTATCGGAGATCTGCCGGCCACCACCGGCCAGGAGGACCTGCTGCAGGTACCAAAAATCAATATCTGCTCTTTTTGAGGATTTAGCTGATATCGATAAGGATATTTTGCATCCCTAATGAATGTGCTGGTGAAAGCCTTGTATTGTACTAGCTGGTTCTGAACCAGACAAGTGTGTGTGGTGCTGTTGGTTCACTCGTTTTCAGCGTAGCCATGCAGCAGCGACGCTAACGCAGGTTGTTGTGATGCATCAGTAGTCTGGAATGAAGTGCATGTTTGTGGACTCTCTTGTTTTGATTGTTTTTTACGAAATGAGTGACATACTCGATATTGTCATTTTGCATATCGTTAAAACAACAATTAAGATATTATTGATATATATCACACACCCCACCACAGCAGCATATTGCTTAGTTTCTGTGATCTGCTTCTCCAATCTTGAGGCGTGCCGACCTTCCAGCTATTGTATTAAATCCACCGTGCCTTTATATAATCACTCTGACCCATCCCATCCCCTAGTGAAAGGGCAAGTCATTTAATACAAACGTAAAACCAACAGCTCCATTGAGTTTTATTAGAGTTGTAAAGATTTTCCTCCCGAACCTGTGCTGTCCACCGTCCTCTCTTCTAACGTAATCTTCCCATCATGGAGCTGCTAACACAAACCCAGAAGATGAAATCTGACACTCTGAATCATGTTGTGTTTGAAAACTTATGTTTGTGTCATCTTTGTCACGTTTGCTCCCAGATGCTGCGTTCGCTGGCCGACGGGGTGGAGAAGATGTTTCTGAAGGCCGAGCCTGGTATCGAGGGGATGTCTGCCATCGTCGCCTTCTCCTCCCACCATGCTGCTTCCATGGCCAAGAAGGTGCTGGTGGAGGGTAAGTGTCTTAAACTGTCGTTCTCTCTGCTGGCCACCAGGGGGCGACTCCACTCTGGTTGTATAGAAGTCTATGAGAAAATGGTCCTACTTCTCTCTACTGGCCACCAGGGGGCGACTCCACTCTGGTTGTATAGAAGTCTATGAGAAAATGTTCCTACTTCTCTCTGCTGGCCACCAGGGGGCCACTCCACTCTGGTTGTATAGAAGTCTATGAGAAAATGGTCCTACTTCTCTCTGCTGGCCACCAGGGGGCGACTCCACTCTGGTTGTATAGAAGTCTATGAGAAAATTGTCCTACTTCTCTCTGCTGGCCACCAGGGGGCGACTCCTCTCTGGTTGTATAGAAGTCTATGAGAAAATGGTCCTACTTCTCTCTGCTGGCCACCAGGGGGCGACTCCTCTCTGGTTGTATAGAAGTCTATGAGAAAATGGTCCTACTTCTCTCTTGATGTATTATCTCAGTAAACATTATCGAAGCTGAAAGAAACACTGGGTTTTTTATATTTAAATATTTTTATTTTATTTTGGAACATTATTTTGGTCTTGCAAAGACTTTATGAAATACGCCTCTCGTATAAATGTCTCGTAGTCGTTTAGAGAACCCTTACGTTTATCTTACCATCATGTGTTTAATCCTGACATCCCTCCCTGTTTTCCGCTCACGTATGACCCTTTTTATCTTCCTTTTGTTCATGAAGACGGGATGATAAATAATACTTTGATTGACGATAGGTTGTACACTTCCGTTCTTTGGTATCCGTAGTTCGACCTTCATCTCCACCTTGAAGATCATCTTTTTAAGATAAATATCTATATTTCTGCTTAATGAGAACCTTAAGTAATGAACGTTAAGAGATAAAAACAAATGGAATGAAAACCACTCTGCTTCCTCGTCCCCAGCCTTCAAGAAGTGCTTCGCGTTGAACATCTCGATCACCTGGCAGGTCGCCTCGAAGCCCAACCTGGACGAGCTGGTAGCTCTGAACAAGCCTTCAAAGACCCTCCCACCACCCCCCCTGAAGCCGCCACGCCACATCCTGAACTCCTGCCAGCTCTCTGCCCCGCCCCCTCGCATGGCCCGCCCCCCGTCCGGCCCCCTGGGCTTCTGCAGAGCGGTGGGAGGACCCTCGGCTCCCACCAGCTCCTCCCCCTCCTCCTTCCAGGGCCACCTGGTGTCTTCATCATCTGCTGTGATGCTGACGGATGTTCGCCAGCCGCTCTATGAGATTTACTACAGCCACGCCGGGCCCGATGGATTCCTCTACTTCACCTACAAGGTGCGGATCCCCGGAATAACCACGACCTTCCAAGGACGTGTCATGATCTTGCCGGGAGCCAGTGGCACCGCCATGCTGGAGGAGGCTCAGTGGGCGGCGGCCCAGCAGGTCCTGCAGAGGCTGACCAAACACCAGCTCGCCTGCTAAAACCAGCCAATCAGATGTACACTGCTGCTGCAGCCGTTTGTTTTGTCAATGATGTTATATCTCAAAATAATATGTTTAATCTTATCTGTGGTTTGTTGATTTGTGCATGCAAATTTTATTAGACAAGTTGGAGACTTGTTTGTCTTGTTAACATTTTTGTAGTTTGTTTTATGCATGTTTTTTTTTACTTTGATTTGAGTTTGATTGGTTCCTCATTTTAATAAAATGAGATTTGACATTTGATGGTGGTGTGACTTTATATGAATGTATGGAATGAAGGATTCAGACTTTTTCTTGCAGCACTAACAGAATGACAAAAACAGTGAATACAGGCTGGTTAACCGTCCACCCAAGGTAGCAGCAAGGTATCGAACCACCAGCCTTCTGATTAGAGGCAACCCGCTTTACCTCTAAGCCACAGCTGCCTGTGTCAAAAGTCCTAGTTAAATACATCGACAAGATAGAAAAAAGTCAGTTTAGTACGGTGAATAAAGATTGTATAGTATGTTGTGTAGATGACCAAAAGAAGACCAGCACAGACCAACAGCAGGTCTGAGGGTCAAGGTCTTGCTCGAGTCCTTCTCTCTGAACTACAAAAAAAAAAGCAGGAGACAAAACCAAGTCAAGTAACTTTATTCCTCATTCATACGTATTCATATGTAGATCTTACACAACAAACAATACTTGGGAGAACACACACAAACACACACTACTACAGTTCTTCTATCGGGCTCAGGTCAGAGACGAGAGTTTAGTAAATCTGCCACAGGTGCTGATCCCCTCTTCAAATGAACACAGATTAAAGAAAGAAAGCAGTTTCCTCCTCCAGTAAAGTGTATAAAGACGATCAAGTGGAAACCGAGTCGCTCTGACCGGATCTTTTCAATCCGGATCGGTTTTTAGTGTTCAGTCTTGGAGGCGGGGCATCAGCATGGCAGCCTGTATCTCTCAGTGATATGATACACAACACTGATAACTACTAACTTTATACACTTTATATCAGAAACCAACTTTAAAAACACATATTAGACCGAACCCACATCACGGCAGAGAGCTGAGCAGCGAGTAACAGAGTTCCTCTGAGTGCAGCGTCACACGACATCAGCAGCACCCGGAAACAGGGACCAGAACTCACACCCTCCTCTGAGGTCTGGGACTAGAAGGCAGGACTGAGGTCTGGGACTAGAAGGCAGGACTGAGGTCTGGGACTAGAAGGCAGGACTGAGGTCTGGGACTAGAAGGCAGGACTGATGTCTGGGACTAGAAGGCAGGACTGAGGTCTGAGACTAGCGTGTCCTGTACTCCCTGAGAGCAGGAAAGCGCCTCTACCTGCCGACTTCAATAGCGTATAATAATAATAATTTACCATTTGTGCAGTTTGAGACGTCCTGTTGGTTTTCTGGACTCGGGGGGATTTTGTGTTGCAGTATTGTAGTTGTCCGCAGGTCTACACCTGGCTCCAGGTCTACACCTGGCTGCAGGTCTACACCTGGCTCCAGGTCTACACCTGGCTGCAGATCTACACCTGGCTCCAGGTCTACACCTGGCTGCAGGTCTGACTCTCACACCGTGTCCAGGTCTATGGAGACCTCCACACACAGAGGGCAGGCACAGTGGTGACAAACATCTCGTAGTCTACAGCTCCTCACTCTCGTAGAGGGGGGCGGTGTGCTGGTGGGCGGGGCTCTCCACCGCCAGAGAGGGCACGTGGCTCAGACAGGACAGCAGCTTCAACGTCTTGGAGCCAGGGGGCGCCGTTTTCATGGGCGGGGGGGCGGCGCGAGCTGCGAGGGGGCAGAGAAGAAGAGTCAGCTTCCAGAAACGATGTACAGCTGGTTTTCTGATATGACAAGAATGCAGTTTATCTGTTGGAGCTGTGAATGTAAAACCCCTGTAGAAGCTACAGGGTCCTGCTGAACTACTGTACTCTGTCTGGGTCCTGGTCTGGTCTGTAGCGTACTCATGTGCACCAGAAGGCTCCCTCTCCACAGAGCAGATGGTGTGTCATGTGATCAAGCAGAAACCTGACTCGGCGATTAATGCCGGATTCTCGAGCAAAGCCTCACTCAACTTCATCATCAAGTTTCCCCTCGATCACATGACGCGGTGTTTGGTGGGTTCCAGGCCGGAGACGTGGACTCACTGTGGTGGAGAGGACGCTCTCCATCTGCTGTTTTACAGCCCTGGCTGCCATGGTAACCAGACAGAGAGGTAAACACAAAGGTGGACTTACTGCCGACATCCAGCCTGGCGTTGCATGTGGACATGCCGGCCTCGTTGATGGCAGACAGAGTGTACCAGCCGGCGTCCGACTTCATCACCCGCTCCAGCAACAAGCACTGCCGGCCTGAACCGTCCTGGTACAGACTGGACCAGCAGAGACAAGCCCACATAGTTATCTCATCACTAGTTAACAGCACAAAGAGTCCTGATGCAGGCGGAGCACAAATAATGGCACACGTCAAGCATTAGTACATCCTTGATTTTATATATACTGTGTGTGTTTATATATATATATAGACCTTCTCTGTGTTAACAGTAATTACATATTTTGTGGGCGAGGCCACTGGACTCAGTTACAGTGGACAGACTTCTTCTAGATCTGGTGGGAAAACCCAGTATCTCCTAAAAAGAACAACTCAAGGCTAACGGAGCTGAGATTCGTTAAGGAGGCGTTTGGGTGCATGAAGGATTTCAGGTGATCCACCTCATTCTGCTGGGGTCAATGCGCAGCATGTCTTTGTCCTTCTTCCAGAAGAGCTGTGGGGGAGGGGAGGCGTCCACTTTGCACTCTAACCTCACGGTGTCACCCTCCAGAGCTCTGGAGTTAGACATCTTCTGGACGAAGCTGGGAGGACGGAGAGCCTCCTGAGCTGCAGAGAGGGGGGGAAAAAGTCGTTGTATGTCAAAAAAGTAAAAAAATTTAATCATGTCGAAAAAAGTAAGAAAAATCATTGTATGTCAAAAAGTAACAGCATATGTCGAAATATTTTTTTTAAAAAGTCATCGTATGTCAAAAAAGTAAAAAGTCATTGTATGTCAAAAAAGTAAAAAAGTCATTGTATGTCAAAAAAGTAAAAAAAAGTCATTGTCTGTCAAAGTCATCATATGTCGAAAAAAGTAAAAAAAAAGTAATTGTATGTCAAAAAAGTAAAAAGTCATTGTATGTCAAAAAAGTAAGAAAAATCATTGTCTGTCAAAGTCATCATATGTCGAAAAAAGTAAAAAAAGTAATATTTTAAAAAAGTAATGTTTTAAAAAAGTAATTGTATGTCAAAAAGTAAAAAAGTCATCGTATGTCAGAAAAGTAAAAAAGTCATCGTATGTCGTAAAAAGTAAAAAAGTCATCGTATGTCGTAAAAAGTAAAAAAAGTCATCGTATGTTGTAAAAAGTAAAAAAGTCATCATATGTCAGAAAAGTAAAAAAGTCATCGTATGTCAGAAAAGTAAAAAAGTCATTGTATGTCTTAAAAAGTAAAAAAAAGTCATCGTATGTTGTAAAAAGTAAAAAAGTCATCGTATGTTGTAAAAAGTAAAAAAGTCATCGTATGTCAGAAAGTAAAAAAAGTCATTGTATGTCAAAAAAGTAAAAAGTCATCGTATGTCAAAAAAGTACGAAAAATCATTGTCTGTCAAATAGTCATCATATGTCGAAAAAGGTAAAAAAAAGTTGTCGAAAAAAGTAAAAAAGTTATTGTATGTCAAAAAGTAACAGCATATGTCGAAATATTTTTTTTTTAAAGTCATCGTATGTCAAAAAAGTAAAGAAGTCATCGTATGTTGTAAAAAGTAAATAAGTCATCGTATGTTGTAAAAAGTAAAAGTAATCGTATGTCGTAAAAAGTAAAAAAAGTCATTGTATGTTGTAAAAAGTAAAAAAGTCATCGTATGTTGTAAAAAGTAAAAAAGTAATCGTGTCAGAAAAGTTAAAAAGTCATTGTTTGTCGTAAAAAGTCACCGTATGCCGTAAAAAAAGTAATTGTATGTCAAAAAAGTAAAAAGTCATCGTATGTCAAAAAACTAAAAAAAGTCATTGTATGTCAGAAAAGTAAAAAAGTAATCGTATGTCAAAAAAGTAATCGTATGTCGTAAAAAGTAAAAAAAAGTCATCGTATGTTGTAAAAAGTAAATAAGTCATCGTATGTCAGAAAAGTAAAAAAGTCATTGTATGTCAGAAAAGTAAAAAAGTAATCGTATGTCAAAAAAGTAATCGTATGTCATAAAAAGTTAAAAAAAAAGTAATCGTATGTTGTAAAAAGTAAAAAAGTCATCGTATGTCAGAAAAGTAAAAAAGTCATCGTATGTCGTAAAAAGTAAAAAAAGTAATCGTATGTTGTAAAAAGTAAAAAAGTCATCGTATGTCAGAAAAGTAAAAAAGTCATCGTATGTCAAAAAAGTAATCGTATGTCGTAAAAAGTAAAAAAAAGTAATCGTATGTTGTAAAAAGTAAATAAGTCATCGTATGTCAGAAAAGTAAAAAAGTCATCGTATGTCAGAAAAGTAAAAAAGTAATCGTATGTCAAAAAAGTAATCGTATGTCATAAAAAGTAAAAAAAAAGTAATCGTATGTTGTAAAAAGTAAAAAAGTCATCGTATATCAGAAAAGTAAACAAGTCATTGTATGTCTTAAAAAGTAAAAAAAAAGTAATCGTATGTTGTAAAAAGTAAAAAAGTCATCGTATGTCAGAAAAGTAAAAAAGTCATCGTATGTCTTCAAAAGTGAAAAAAAGTAATCGTATGTTGTAAAAAGTAAAAAAGTCATTGTATGTTATAAAAAGTAAAAAAAAGTCATCGTATGTCGTAAAAAGTAAAAAAGTCACCGTATGCCGTAAAAAGTAAAAAAAAGTCATTGTATGTCAAAAAAGTAAAAAAAGTCATTGTATGTCAAAAAACTAAAAAAAGTCATCGTATGTCAGAAAAGTAAAAAAGTAATCGTATGTCGTAAAAAGTGAAAAAAGTCATTGTATGTTGTAAAAAGTAAAAAAGTCATAGAATGTCAGAAAAGTAAAAAAGTCATTGTATGTCAAAAAAGTAATCGTATGTCAGAAAAGTAAACAAGTCATCGTATGTCTTAAAAAGTAAAAAAAAGTAATCGTATGTTGTAAAAAGTAAAAAAGTCATCGTATGTTGTAAAAAGTAAAAAAGTCATCGTATGTCAGAAAAGTAAACAAGTCATCGTATGTCTTAAAAAGTAAAAAAAGTAATCGTATGTTGTAAAAAGTCAAAAAGTCATCGTATGTTGTAAAAAGTAAAAAAGTCATCGTATGTCGTAAAAAGTAAAAAGAAGTCATCGTATGTTGTAAAAAGTAAAAAAGTCATCGTATGTCAGAAAAGTAAAAAAGTCATTGTATGTCAAAAAAGTCATCGTATGTCATAAAAAGTTAAAAAAAAGTAATCGTATGTTGTAAAAAGTAAAAAAGTCATCGTATGTCAGAAAGTAAAAAAAGTAATTGTATGTCAAAAAAGTAAAAAGTCATCGTATGTCAAAAAAGTAAGAAAAATCATTGTCTGTCAAATAGTCATCATATGTCGAAAAAGGTAAAAAAAGTTGTTGAAAAAAGTAAAAAAGTTATTGTATGTCAAAAAGTAACAGCATATGTCGAAATATATTTTTTTTAAACTCATCGTATGTCAAAAAAGTAAAAAAGTCATCGTATGTTGTAAAAAGTAAATAAGTCATCGTATGTTGTAAAAAGTAAAAAAGTAATCGTATGTCGTAAAAAGTAAAAAAAGTCATTGTATGTTGTAAAAAGTAAAAAAGTCATCGTATGTCAGAAAAGTAAAAAAGTCATTGTATGTCAAAAAAGTAATCGTATGTCATAAAAAGTTAAAAAAAGTAATCGTATGTTGTAAAAAGTAAAAAAGTCATCGTATGTCAGAAAAGTAAAAAAGTCATTGTATGTCAAAAAAGTCATCGTATGTCATAAAAAGTAAAAAAAAGTAATCGTATGTTGTAAAAAGTAAAAAAGTCATCGTATGTTGTAAAAAGTAAAAAAGTCATTGTATGTCAGAAAAGTAAAAAAAGTCATTGTATGTCAAAAAAGTAAAAAAGTCATCGTATGTCAAAGTCATCGTATGTCGTAAAAAGTAAAAAAAGTCATCGTATGTTGTAAAAAGTAAAAAAGTCATCGTATGTCAGAAAAGTAAAAAAGTCATCGTATGTCGTAAAAAAAAAAGTCATCGTATGTTGTAAAAATGAAAAAAGTCATCGTATGTTGTAAAAAGTAAAAAAGTCATTGTATGTCGTAAAAAGTAAAAAAAGTCATCGTATGTTGTAAAAAGTAAAAAAGTCATCGTATGTCAGAAAAGTAAAAAAGTCATTGTATGTCAAAAAAGTCATCGTATGTCATAAAAAGTAAAAAAAAGTAATCGTATGTCATAAAAAGTAAAAAAAAGTCATCGTATGTTGTAAAAAGTAAAAAAGTCATCGTATGTCAGAAAAGTAAAAAAGTCATCGTATGTCGTAAAAAAAAAAGTCATCGTATGTTGTAAAAATTAAAAAAGTCATCGTATGTTGTAAAAAGTAAAAAAGTCATTGTATGTCGTAAAAAGTAAAAAAAGTCATCGTATGTTGTAAAAAGTAAAAAAGTCATCGTATGTCAGAAAAGTAAAAAAGTCATTGTATGTCAAAAAAGTCATCGTATGTCATAAAAAGTAAAAAAAAGTAATCGTATGTTGTAAAAAGTAAAAAAGTCATCGTATGTTGTAAAAAGTAAAAAAGTCATTGTATGTCAGAAAAGTAAAAAAAGTCATTGTATGTCAAAAAAGTAAAAAAGTCATCGTATGTCAAAGTCATCGTATGTCGTAAAAAGTAAAAAAAGTCATCGTATGTTGTAAAAAGTAAAAAAGTCATCGTATGTCAGAAAAGTAAAAAAGTCATCGTATGTCGTAAAAAAAAAAGTCATCGTATGTTGTAAAAATTAAAAAAGTCATCGTATGTTGTAAAAAGTAAAAAAGTCATTGTATGTCGTAAAAAGTAAAAAAAGTCATCGTATGTTGTAAAAAGTAAAAAAGTCATCGTATGTCAGAAAAGTAAAAAAGTCATTGTATGTCAAAAAAGTCATCGTATGTCATAAAAAGTAAAAAAAAGTAATCGTATGTCATAAAAAGTAAAAAAAAGTCATCGTATGTTGTAAAAAGTAAAAAAGTCATCGTATGTCAGAAAAGTAAAAAAGTCATTGTATGTCAAAAAAGTAAAAAAAAAGTAATCATGTCGGAAAAAGTAAGAAAAATCATTGTCTGTCAAAAAGTCATCATATGTCGAAAAAGGTAAAAAAAAGTTATGTCGAAAAAAGTAAAAAAGTAATATTTAAAAAAAGTAATTGTATGTCAAAAAGTAACAGCATATGTTGAAATATTTTTTTTTTAAAGTCATCGTATGTCAAAAAAGTAAAAAAAAGTCATCGTATGTTGTAAAAAGTAAAAAAAAGTCATCGTATGTTGTAAAAAGTAAAAAAGTCATCATATGTCAGAAAAGTAAAAAAGTCATCGTATGTCAGAAAAGTAAAAAAGTCATTGTATGTCAGAAAAGTAAAAAGTCTTCGTATCGTATGTTGGAAAGTGTCCTACGACCTGGCACAGTAGAACATGTGTTGATCCACCATGTGGATCCGATCTTTACCCAACACGTCCAGCCTCATGCTGAATCTGCCCTCGCCCGCTCGGTTCTTGGCCACGCACTCGTAGACGCCGGCGTGGTGCACCGTCACGATCTCGATGATGAACGAGTGCATGCCTTTCTCACACACCAGCATCTTGTGGTAGTCGTCGGGCCTGATGGCCTTCCCGTCCAGGTACCAGCACACGTCTGGCGTGGGGAGGCCTCCCACCTGGGGGCGCCATTGGGAGGAGTTACGACCTTGTACAACGGCTCGGTGTATTTATCTTTGTGTGTGTGTGTGTGTCACCTTGAAGTCGATCCTGCAGAAGCGACCCTCCTCCACGGTGAGGTCAGCAGGGACCTGCAGGAAGCGAGGAGCGTAACACTTCTCCTGGATGGCTGAGCCCTCGTTCCCCCTCTCATCGGTCCCAGAGTGGCGTCGCCCCCTGCAGGGGCGGAGAGGAATTATTATTGTATTGGATGTAAGATTTTATCTGTGACGGCGTATTTGGGCCACTGTAGAAAAAAATAATAAAAATTGAGCCATGAGAGGGCGGTATTATTTTTCAAATTATTAATCTAGCGATTATTCTTATGATTAATCGACTAAACAATTACTTTTTTCCATTAATCCAAGAATTTATTTTTCAGCTAACGTCCCATGAATGTACGTATTCATGTTCTAATGAATCATCCCAACGTGTGACATCACCTCGTTAAGGTCCTTAGGGTGATGATGGTGATGCTTATTCATATGAGGACAAACTGGCATCTTATGGGTGTTTATCGATCGGGCCGGTTGGGCTAAGATGCTAGCGGTAGCTTTCACTTGTTGTCATAGCAACGGCAAACATTGGGTGTTTATATCGGCTATATATATTTATAAACTCACACATTTGTCACTGATTCCCCCTGAATATCGCCCCCTCTCTCGGCTCTGGTTTTTATATCTTTTTTGCTACAGGTCCTGATACTCCGTCATATTTTATCACTGGTCGAAACAAAAACAAGTTGTTTCCATTATCGGGATAATTTCATGAATGAGTCACAAGTGACTTGGAAAAGGCCGGTTGGCTTGTTATCATGATAACTGATGATGGTATTTACCAGAGTCCTCCGGTGTGTCTTCCTTCTGGTGAATCTGGCTGCAACACAAAGATCAGCAGAGAGGTGATCGCAGGTTCAACCATTCCAGTCTGCCTGTGTGTCTGTGTGTCTGTGTGTGTGTGTGTGTCTGTGTGTGTGTCTGTGTGTCTGTGTGTGTGTCTGTGTGTGTGTGTCTGTGTGTGTGTGTGTGTGTGTGTGTGTGTGTCTGTGTGTGTGTGTGTGTGTGCCTTGTGTGTGTCTGCGTGTGTGTGTGTGTGTGTGTGTCTGTGTGTGTGTGTGTGTGTGTGTGTCTGTGTGTGTGTGTGTGTGTGTGTGTGTGTGTGTGCCTTGTGTGTGTCTGCGTGTGTGTGTGTGTGTGTCTGTGTGTGTGTGTGTGTGTGTGTGTGTGTGTCTGTGTGTCTGTGTGTGTGTCTGTGTGTGTGTGTGTGTGTGTGTGTGTGTGCCTTGTGTGTGTCTGTGTGTGTGTGTGTGTGTGTGTGTCTGTGTGTGTGTGTGTGTGTGTGTGTGCCTTGTGTGTGTCTGTGTGTGTGTGTGTCTGTGTGTGTGTGTGTGTGTGTCTGTGTGTGTTCTAACACAGTAGTTCTGTTGTCCTCATTCTCAGAAAGGAGGCAAGAAATAGCCACTGACAAATGTGTGTGTGTGTGTGTGTGTGTGTGTGTGTGTGTGTGTGTGTGTGAGAGAGAGAGAGAGAGAGTATGTGAGTGTGTGTGAGTGAGAGAGAGTGTATGTGTGTTTGTTGTATGTGAAAGGGGAGAGAATAGATGGTGCAAAGCCCTGTGAGGGGCAGAGGCTTTTTAGACAGAACAACCCCCCCCTACACACACACACACACACACACACACACACACACACACACACACACACACACACACACACACACACACACACACACACACACACACACACACACACACACACACACACACACACCAGGAGGCCCCGACAGGGAAACTGCCTCCCTGTGCAGCCATTCAGACCCAAACGTAATGATGTTTGGACTTCAATGGAAGCTGATGAGGGTCAGTAACACACTCACCAGTAACACACAGCAGTAACACACACACCAGTAACACACACCAGTAACACACATCAGTAACACACACCAGTAACACACACCAGTAACACACATCAGTACAATCTGAAACACACAACATTTACCAAACAACAAGGTCTCTGCTGTATTTATGTCTAGATGACCTTATTTGGAGTGTTGATGGAGCAGCTACAATGTTAGCGTAGCCTAGCACCATCAACCAGACTCCATTCAGAAAACCAGCGTTTTAACAGTAGTTATCTTGTGGTCTTGCAGACAGACCTAACAAAGCATGACTCAGCACTTTTTACTGATCACCATCATGATGGAGTTATTTCAGCAGCCTTTTCATCTGGTTATTGATATTAAATCACAGATCAATACTTTATTCTGGTCCTCTAGCTGTGGTGAACCAGCCTACGGGAGGCGTACATTCACTCCACCTTTGGTGTGATTTGTGTAATAGTGGTGATGTCCACTCTCTGAATGAGCAGGTCTGTGTCGTACCTGGTCCAGGTGGGATTCTGAGAGCCCGTCTTGGTCCGACATGTTGTCGGGACCCAGCAGCCTGCGAGCCATTCGCTCCTCATAGGACAGTTTCTGTTGGACAGTTAAGATGTTAGATTGTAAACTACTGTAATGATGCACTTTGTCACATTTAAAACACACACACAGTGTGTATGTGGTATAGGATGGAGTGTTGTTGTTTCTTTTTATTCGTTCACACCTGGCTGTTCCTCCTCCTGGCCTCCTTGGAGCGCAGCTTCTTCTCCAGGTCCTGGATCAGGGCGTCTTTGGAGCCCTGGATGTCTTCGTCGGTGGAGCGGGAGGATGAAGGCCGAGGGGCTACGGACTTCTTCAGGACGGGCTTGGGAAGGCTGGGGAGGAACGACATCAACCACTAGTATAATCAACTTCACTCATGAGAGGACAAATACACGCTAAAGAACCAGGCTTCCTTCTCTTTGAAGGTTCTTCTCAATCATCCAGGTGTTATGAAGTCACATGGATTTAGACATTTAGCCATTAATCTTTACTTCTTCAATGTTGGTATTCATTCCCAGGAGGTGAAAGGTCATAGCAAGTATTCATCCAATCAGAGGCAAACATGAGAACATGGTTCAGTCTGGTGGAAAACAGGGTCTGAGTGTCTTTTATTTATTAAAGAATGATTAAAGGAGCTGAAAGGAAGCTTGCACTCTGACTCACATGCTGGGCGGGTCCTTTGTAGCCGGCAGGCAACGAGACGACGGCAGGAGCAACTCTGTTCTGACCGTTGGGAGTGATGTGCTGGGGCAGAGAGGAGGCGGGGGGGGAGGTGGGGGAGTGAGGGTGGGAAGGTGACACTGGGAGAGGCTGCTGATGGAAGGAGGAAGGAGAAGGGGGGGGGCCCATTGCGAGGAAGGGGCTGGAGGCGGAGCGGGAGGGGTGAGACTGGGGGAGGCTGGAGTTGGGAGACAGCTTGGAGGAGGAGAAAGGGGAGAAGGCGGACTTGGAGGGCAGCACGGAGCAGAGGAAAGCAGCGGGCGCCGACATGGCGTCCTGATTGGCAGGCAGGGTGGCGCTGCCGAGGCCGGTGGCGCTGGGGATGCTGGGGGTGAGGGTGATGGTGGAGCGCATGGTGGTGCGGGGGAGGGAGGACGAGGAGGCGGTGGTGACGGGGTGAGGAGGGGTGGTGAAGGGATGAGGACGGGTGGTGGAGGGATGAGGAGAAGGTGCAGCGGAGGGGTTAGGAGGTGTAGCAGAGGGGTGAGGAGGAGGTGCAGCGGAGGGGTGAGATGGGGCAGTGGAGGGGTGAGGAGGAGGTGCAGCGGAGGGGTTAGGAGGTGTAGCAGAGGGGTGAGGAGGAGGTGCAGCGGAGGGGTGAGATGGGGCAGTGGAGGGGTGAGGAGGAGGTGCAGCGGAGGGGTTAGGAGGTGTAGCAGAGGGGTGAGGAGGAGGTGCAGCGGCAGCGGAGGAGGCCGGGGTGGAAATTGGAGAGCTGAGACTTGATGAGGAGGAGGAGGACTTGCTTGTGCCGTTGGCCTGGATCTGGATCTGGGTCTGGGTCTGGATCTGGATCTGGGTCTGGGCGACAGACTGGGTCTGGTTCTGACTGAGGCTGAGTGACTGGAACTGGGTCTGTGACGAGGACTTGGTGTTTGAAAAAGCCTGAGTCATCTTTGCATGACTCGGCGTCTCCGTGGCAGCTGGACTGTTGAGGTTCTGGTGGGAACTGGTCTGGTTCTCCTGGGCCTCCCTCAGAACACTCTCATAGCTGGGCGCCTGAAAGCTGGGCTGTGATTGGATGAAGTGCCTCGGCCGTGCGTAGTTGAAGGCACTGGGAGGGAAGGAAGGCAGGTCCGGCAGGTTCATGGTGTCTCCTGACTGGGAGGACTGGGAGGACTGGGAGGGGGACAACATGCATTTACTTATTCATACACTTCTTTAATCCCACATGCTGCTCATTTAGACAACACATAACACAATGTTATATTTCTGTAGTTAAAAATGTAAACGTCTTACGGGATAAAACATCTGGGTGGAGATTTATTACAAATACATATTAAAGCTTCTAATCAATCATTCAGTTGTTGTGAACGCTGCAGAAAAACGCATTCAGAAACAATACAATAGCTATAAACAGACTCCTAAGTATAATATAGTAGTATAATAAGAGAATACTGCAGATGCCGTTTATTTCTTATTATGTTTATTATCCTGTTGAACCTTTGAACTACAACACGGAAACGTTCTTACGCTGAAGCTGAGCTTGCTGGGGGAGAACAGTTTGGGTGTTTGGCTTTTGTCCTGGACTTGTGTGTGAGACGGGGGGGAGAGCGGAGGGCTCGGCGTACGGGCTCGGACGGTGACGGCCGGTGACCTTTGGCCCTCTGAGCTCAGCACGCTTTCCTCCTCGCTGTGACCGAAGAGGTGGTCGGCTGGCTGAGGCTCTGGGAAACTGACAAGAACACAAGGCAAGAGTTTAATTCATAATAATAATAATTCCCCCTTAAACTGTTATTCTAGGGAAGAATGTTGTTGCCGTGACGGCGGTCTAGTCTGGGTCAAGCAGGAGCAGAATGACAACTTCCACTTGTCCTGATCCCCTGAGGATCACCATCAGCTGACCTTTAGTGTGTCCGACACCGAGGCTTCTAAAAGATGGATGATGTGTGTCGTTGGATTCATGGATCATCCAGATTATTAGAATTAGGATTAACAATTATCCAACCAGCTAAAACTACAATACTGCTGCAAAAATACTGTGATATGTGATTTTCTCCATTTTGCCCCAGGCGTGATCTTACAATATGTTGGTGACTTACATGTCATACAAATAGGATTGTAATGGGAGTGATAAAAAAAAAACACGCACAATAAATTGATTGTGGTTCATTTCCATTATCATTAAATATCGTCGAGACTGGCTTTAAAAAGCTGCTGGCTGGATTTGTAATGTCTTCATCCCTTATTCATGCAAGGAGACCTTACAAAAGATGTCTCATCTGTGACATAATCAAAATACTGATTCATATTATTGTGTCACATCAGACGGAGAAAAAGATCTCCCTGCATAAATCAATGATAAATACATTTAAAAAACTCCATTTTCTATCTTGCATATTTATAATTTTTCTGATGATGGAAAATCACCACGGTCAACTTATTGTGAGTTTATTCATCACGTTCTTCAGCAGCCAAAAT
>NC_139919.1:30726357-30776357 GCF_963514095.1 Eutrigla gurnardus | reverse complement strand
CGCGCTCACGAGGCGGGGAGAGCGCGAGTAGACGGGGTCGCGCGGGGCCAGCTGATTGGTTCAATTTGCCAAATGCCGAGATTCGTCATCACAGCAGCATCCATGCAAAGGGCCAATAATGTCACTATGTATACACACTGTACACACGTCACACACACACACACACTATATATATATATATATATATATATATATTACCCTTGAAAGAAAGAAAGAAAGAAAGAAAGAAAGAAAGAAGAAAGAAAGAACAGAAAATAAATAAAAAAGAAAATTATGTAAGAAAGAACAAATTAAAAAACAAAGAGTGTTTGAAGAAGGAATAAAACGGATAGAAAAAGTAAGAAAGAAAAAAAGAAACCAATGTTCTTGTTTTTCTATTTAAGATGTGTACAACAGCGCCATCGTGTGGATTTAAAGAGATTAAACTGAATTTTTCCTGAAAGTTATAAATGATGGAAATAATCCCGCATTGAAACAATACAAATTAGTAAATGAATAAATTATATACGAACACTTTTAAGCCTCTTTCGTGAACTGAAATGATAAACTATGTTTCATTTAAATATTATAAACTCAATACAACTGATCATATGTATTTAGCAATTAAGTGATTGATAATAATCTAAAAATAATAAAAGGTCGTGCCTCAATGTGAGAAAAAGAGAACAATAAGAAAATGTAAGGATTTTTTTTAACTTCACAATAAGATGATTGATTAGCCAGCAGAGTATGGACTCATTAGGCTTGTTCGGGATGGTCTTGACTTGACTTGACTTGACTTATCACGCCGACGAGAGCTGCAGGTGTCTGAGGGGGCGGGCTCTAAAAGAGACGGCAGCCAAACGCCGTCAAGTCAGACAACAAAGTCAACGTGACTATGGTGCTCACGCGATAGAACACAGCAGCAAACCAAAGAGGATATATATATATATATATATATATATATATATATTACACACACACACACACATACATATATACATAAATACACACACACACACACGCAAGGCAACATGTGGAAGGCATTCTTTTTTCCAGTATATTTGTATTATCATTCTATGTTTGTATTAGGCTGCACGGTGGTGTAGTGGTTAGCACTCTCGCCTCACAGCAAGAGGGTCCCGGGTTCGATCCCCGGGTCGGCCCGGGTTCCTTCTGTGTGGAGTTTGCATGTTCTCCCCGTGTAAGCGTGGGTTCTCTCCGGGTTCTCCGGCTTCCTCCCACAGTCCAAAGACATGCAGGATGGGGATAGGTAAATTGGTGACTCTAAATTGCCCGTAGGTGTGAATGTGAGCGTGAATGGTTGTTTGTCTCTACATGTCGGCCCTGCGATAGACTGGTGTCCTGTCCAGGGTGTACCCTGCCTTCGCCCAATGACAGCTGGGATCGGCTCCAGCCCCCCCGCGACCCTGAATACTGGATAAGCGGTAGAAAATGGATGGATGGATGGATGTTTGTATTAACCAGACCTCACATATAATAGGCCGACTCACAACACAATGCACGGAACTTTAGATCAAGCCATGAGATCAATGCGACCAAAATAAAAAGTATAATTTCACCACAAGGTGGCCGCCGAGTGCGGACCTGAACACACGTCATTGAACTTTTAACCAATGAGAACCATTCCGCTGTAGCGGAGGTGTGGACAAGCCGGTTGCAGCCACCGTTCACCGCGCTGCCAAGCGCCGCAAGAAGCGGCTCTTAAAAACTTGTTCCCGCGATGTTTTGGGTCACGTGATATGGTCGCGACCCTGTGACGTGTTTGCAGTCGGCTGCTAAGTCGGACACAATTCTAGCCATCATGCATCGCTTTCAACCCACAATCCATCACGTTAGGTAGCGCGCTGCAGGCGGCTACATCAAGTCGAATTCGCCTATTATCACACATAACGAACGGCACCACAGAAGAAGATGCACATTTATGGTTTACAGACTTCTATACAACCAGAGAGGAGTCGCCCCCTGGTGGCCAGCATGGAGAACCATCTACTCACTCTGCAACAGGCATGTAGTCCTCTACCGGGCTGTCCGGCCACTCCGGAGGAGGAGGGAGGTTCATGGCGTCTGGCAGGAAGTCCTCGCTGCTCCGTCTGAAGGAGGAAGTGTCCTGTTGGAACGCGGCCTCCGTTTCCTGTCGGGGAGAAACCACTTCCTGCTGACGGACGGCCTCCACCTCCAGCTGCTCCTCCAGGTCTGCATGAACATAAGGGGTCCCGGATCATGTCTTATTGTTTCAGAATGATGTGGTGATAGAGTTGGTGCAGATCTAACCTGTGTAAACGTCCAGCAGAGCCGAGCAGGAGACGGTGCCGAAGCCGTTCAGGGCCACGCATTTAAAGAGGCCGGAGTCCTCCGGGAAGGCCTCTGTGATCACCAGCGTGCACAGCTCCTCTGCAGAGGAGAACACCGGGACACGACAGGGAGTCACTCTTTTATATACGTTCTCCTTTCTGGTTCATACTCGTATCTTATCTTCCTACTAGAACATCTTTACATGCTTTCATTTAGTTTTTTTCCCATCAGGATTTGCTGCAGCTCCCCCCCCCCACCCCCTCCGAAGAGGAAGAAGAAGAAGAAGAAGAAGAAGAAGAAGAAGAAGAAGAAGAAGAAGAAGAAGAAGAAGAAGAAGAAGAAGAAGAAGAAGAAATTTTAAACTATTCTCAAGCTGTTCCTCCTCTCTTCCACAAGGAGGCGCTGGTGGAACAAGTTACATCAACAGTCCACATACGACAGATTTATTTGCAGAAATAATCTCACAAGTAGTTTGTTACATGAAAAATGCTGTTAAAAACGCTGATGCAGCTATTTTTCATCCCTCAATTATAAAATATGAAACCATGAACCAGGACCGGATCTTTGACCTGGTGAACCCTCTGTGACTCGGATCCACATCGAACCTCCATCACACATGTGACTTCATGGACGTGAGATTTCACGCTGGATTCGTGTCATTACAGAGATTATTCGGGTATCTAAGAGATCAAGGAGTGTCCAGAATTTCAAGCAATTTGGAGAAAAGTAAGAAGAACTAAAACCCGTTTCTTCAGAAGCCTCTGAGAACTCACCGGGCACCGATGCAGAACTGGCCTCTGGAAACAAGCAGAGAGACAAAAAGCTTTTATTTTGAAAGAATATAAAAATCCACCTGCTTGGAGATCTGTTGTGACGCTGAAGGGAGGTCATTCTGAGGTCATGTGACCCCGGCCCAACAAACAAACACACACTCACTCTTGCGAAGTATCCTGAAATCGTCCGAGTCCAGTACTTGTTCGTCCTCGCGGTACCACATGACCTGCAGGGGCGGAGTCCCCCTCAGCCTGCACTCCAGGACCACCAGCTGACCCTTCACCGTGGAGACATCATGGAGGCACTGAGGAGGAGGAGGGACATGGACTATATGTGAGACACGGACCTGTCAATCAGCAGGTAAGCCCCGCCCCCTAAAGCATCCCCTGCTTTCTGGTCTGGTGGACTCTAAATGGACCATAATGTACTAAATGAACATCATGCTGGATTGAAGAAGACTTGAAACTAGAGATTGAGACCATAAACTCATGTTTACAATGTTTACTGAGATAATACATCAAGAGAGAAGTAGGACCATTTTCTCATAGACTTCTATACAACCAGAGAGGAGTCGCCCCCTGGTGGCCAGCAGAGAGAAGTAGGACCATTTTCTCATAGACTTCTATACAACCAGAGAGGAGTCGCCCCCTGGTGGCCAGCAGAGAGAAGTAGGACCATTTTCTCATAGACTTCTATACAACCAGAGAGGAGTCGCCCCCTGGTGGCCAGCAGAGAGAAGTAGCTGCTGTGTAAACGTAAACGAGGAAGAGGACGGTGTGATGGGGAAATAAATGAAAGCATGTGAACATGTTCTAGTAGGAACCGGAGGAGGAGAAAGGAGATCCTCTTTAAGGTGTTTTACCTTCACAAAGGTCGGGGCGACTCCGGTCCCTGAGTTCTGGTTGGAGACGGGACTCTGAGTCTGGAAACAGAAGATTACTTGATTTTCATAATAAATCATTTAACATTTCAACAGTAAGGTCACACTAAATCACACTTTACAATCAGATTGTTTCATCATATTCCTGATGGTGTCGGGCTGAAGAGGTGGCTGATGGGAGACGTAGTTACCCTCTGAGGGCTGACACACAGCGGCTGCACCAGGCTGGAGTGTCTCTGAGCGAGGACGGAGGAGGAGGAGGAGGAGGAGGCCACGCCTCGGCAGGAGGAGGAGGAGGAGGAGGAGGAGATGGTCAGGGACATGCTGCTGGTCTTCTTCTGCACCTGCTGGACGCTGGGATTATATCAGATTATATCAGATTATATCAGATTAGCATTCTTTATACACTGGAGTATTCTTCACCTCACTTAGTAATTTATTCACTCAATATATCGCCTTTTATCATCTATGATGATTATGATTGTGTTACTTACTGAGCCATGTTTCAGTGGTCCAGGAGGCAGCGAGGTCGTCTCTCTACAAACACAGGACACAAGTTAGTGATGGAAGAGGACGTCGTCATGGTAACGTAACCCATCGCTACGCCCACTACGTTTTTGAAGCCCCGAGTTCAGCATATTGGCCGTCGCTATCTTGGATATGTTTGCAAGCAGTAGAAGGAAGTGACCATATTTGGACTGTGGAGGAGCGACGGGTGGATCTGATGAACACAAGCAGCAGACCAGCACCCTTACTGGATCTGGATTCATGTGGATTCTGGTGTGACGCTGCTAACAAAGTTAGCTTCGTGATTCAAGGTTCAACTTTACAGCTAACTGCTTGACAGCGAACCGTTCAAATCTAAACCTGGACCTGAACCTTCTGGATGCTTTTTCATCCCACATGGTCTCCACGCGTTCAGGGAATCATTTCACACCCCGAAGACCCCCCAGACCTCCCCAGACCCCCTGCTGGTCCCTGTAGACCCCAGAGAAGGAGCTGACGGAGGAGGTGAAGGTTCAGGTTTCCGGGCTAAAATAAACTCGGCCTCCTCCGGAGACCAGCAGAGACTCTCTGAGCTGAGACAGATCTGTGTCTCCATGAAGAAGACGTAGATGGAAACCTTCACTTTACACCACATCCACTACACCCAACTCATCAACCACACCCACCTTATCCACCACATCCACCACATCCACTACACCCAACTCATCAACCACACCCACCTTATCCACCACATCCATCTCATCCACCACATCCACCACATCCACCACATCCACCACATCTACCTTATCTACCACACCCATCACATCCACCACATCTACCTGATCCACCACATCCACTACACCCAACTCATCAACCGCACCCACCACATCCACCACATCTACCACATCCACCACACCCACCACATCCACCTGATCTACCACACCCACCACATCCACCACACCCACCTTATCCACCACATCCACCACATCCACCACACCCACCACACCACACCCACCACATCCACCACACCCACCACATCTACCTGATCCACCACATCCACCACATCTACCACATCTACCACATCTACCACATCCACCACATCTACCTGATCCACCACATCCACCACATCTACCACACCCATCACATCCACCACATCTACCTGATCCACCACATCCACCACATCTACCTGATCCACCACATCCACCACATCCACCACACCCACCACATCTACCTGATCCACCACATCCATCACATCTACCTGATCCACCACATCCACCACACCCACCACATCTACCTGATCCACCACATCCACCACATCTACCTGATCCACCACATCCACCACATCTACCTGATCCACCACATCCACCACATCTACCTGATCCACCACATCCACCACATCTACCTGATCCACCACATCCACCACATCTACCTGATCCACCACATCCACCACATCCACCACATCCACCACATCCACCACACCCACCACATATACCTGATCCACCACATCCACCACATCTACCTGATCCACCACATCTACCACATCCACCACATCCACCACATCCACCACACCCACCTTATCCACCACATCCACCACATCCACCTTATCCACCACATCCACCACATCCACCACACCCACCTTATCCACCACATCCACCACACCTATCTACCACACCCACCACATCCACCACATCCACCTTATCCACCTTATCCACCACATCCACCACATCTACCTGATCCACCACATCCACCACATCTACCTGATCCACCACATCCACCACATCCACCACATCCACCACATCTACCACATCCACCACATCTACCTGATCCACCACATCCACCACATCCACCTTATCCACCACATCCACCACATCCACCACATCCACCACATCCACCTTATCCACCACATCCACCACATCCACCAGATCCACCTTATCCACCACACCCACCACATCCACCACATCCACCTTATCCACCACATCCACCACATCCACCACATCTACCTGATCCACCACATCCACCACATCTACCTGATCCACCACATCCACCACACCTATCTACCACACCCACCACATCCACCACATCCACCACATCCACCACATCTACCACATCCACCACACCCACCTTATCCACCTTATCCACCACATCCACCACATCCACCACATCCACCTTATCCACCACATCCACCACATCCACCACATCCACCACATCCACCTTATCCACCACATCCACCACATCCACCACATCTACCTGATCCACCACATCCACCACATCTACCTGATCCACCACATCCACCACATCCACCACATCTACCTGATCCACCACATCCACCACATCTACCTGATCCACCACATCCACCACATCCACCACATCCACCACATCTACCTTATCCACCACATCCACCACATCCACCTTATCCACCACATCTACCTGATCCACCACATCCACCACATCCACCTTATCCACCACATCCACCACATCCACCTTATCCACCACATCCACCACATCCACCTTATCCACCACATCCACCACATCCACCACATCCACCACATCTACCACATCCACCACATCCACCTTATCCACCACATCCACCACATCCACCTTATCCACCACATCCACCACATCCACCACATCTACCACATCCACCACATCCACCTTATCCACCACATCCACCTTATCCACCACATCCACCACATCCACCTTATCCACCACATCCACCACATCCACCTTATCCACCACATCCACCACATCCACCTTATCCACCACATCCACCACATCCACCACATCTACCTGATCCACCACATCCACCACATCCACCTTATCCACCACATCCACCTTATCCACCACATCCACCACATCCACCTTATCCACCACATCCACCACATCCACCTTATCCACCACATCCACCACATCCACCACATCTACCTGATCCACCACATCCACCACATCTACCTGATCCACCACATCCACCACATCCACCACATCTACCTGATCCACCACATCCACCACATCCACCTTATCCACCACATCCACCACATCCACCTTATCCACCACATCCACCACATCCTACATAATAACAATTAAAATGCAAAACAATAGAGAAGAAAAGAGATTCAGACTGATGGTGAAAATAGTGGAAAATAAGAAAATATCAAAGATCTCTCATATTTATTATGGCTCCAAAAACAATAGATCCTATATTTCCCATAATGCAACATGATAGTGTCTTACAATAGACACTCCCTAATGAACAGCCGTGTGTTTTAGAGTGGGCTGAATTACATATTTTATGACATAATAGCTATTACATGATGTCATGGATGCACATTTACCTCAGAAATATAATCAGAATGAATTGACAGTTAATTGATAATGAATTGAATTGAATCAATTGATAAATTGATAATTAATTCCGATGTGGATGGTTTTAATTGAACCAGATCTGAAAACAACATATCCCCATATTAATAAATCAGTCTAAGCCCACTGGGGTCCTGTTGGGGGGACCGGAGAGAGTCCACTAGAGTCCCCGACTGACCCAGTAAACTCCACTAGTGACCTTGAGTCATTTGAGATCTTCATCCATCATTGAAGATACACATTGTACCAACAGATTTACACCACACATCCACAGCGACACCAGGTTCATATCCGGTTACGGAAGCTCAATGGTGACGATATAATCTGACTAGACTACTTTTAGACCTGGATCCAGATCCAGTCCCGCCTCTCTGCTGTTGTTTACGTGTCTGATCGTCGGCAGTTAAAAGTGGAACATTCAGGATTTTAATCAGGCATTTCCACCTCTGATACACAACTCTGTTTTCATGCGTCATGGTAGATGTTTATCCCCCGGGACACCGATCATCATCCGACCCGTTCTGCCGCTGAACTTCCTCTCACATTCACAGGTGTTTATTGGTGTTGCCGAGGGCAACGCCAGGAGAGACACTAACGTGTTCAGAATCCGGTAGAAAGACGGAGGAAAAACACTGCAAGCTGTTTATGTATCAGCTGTTGCCATAGAAACGGCCTCTTCCCTGCAATCCCATATTAACGGTTATTATTATGCACTAAATAAAGATGAGCTGTCCTGAATGACAGATCACAGCGGTAGAGCTTTCCAGAGACACCTACCCACAATGCACCTTGTTAAAGTTAAGCAAACCACCTACTGTGTAATTCTAGACCTGCACACAACGCCACGGATCCCCCCCCCCCCCCAGCTGTGGACGGATTTAGCTCGGCGGCGGTCGTTCCAGCAGCAGAGTTGGACGAGTGCCGCCATCATTGCATAAGTCATATGTAGACTCTTCTTTGATTGACAGGCGACAAAATCTATGGAGATCAATAAAAATCTGCATCGGTTTGCACCCGGCGGCCAAACAACATTCAACATTAAAAACCTGAATAATCTGAACAAACATGTTTCATTCAACCAGATAAGTAACAGTAAGAGAAACAACTAAATCTCAAATATAACTGCGTGGTTGAATCAAGGGAAGGTTTCAGTGAAAGAACTTTAAAAACGTCTTTGTACATAAAACTTAAATGTCATGGTTGAAAATTAAATTTAACCAACGTTTTGAGATTAATGTCGGTGGTGAAATAAAGAGGTTTCACTTTAATCTGCCGGCAGAGACACAAATAGCGACGTCCAACAACAACAACAACAACAACAACACAGAGCTAGTTTTGCAGGAATTTGTCTTAAAAAGTCAAATATAATAAAATACAAATGAAAAGGTTTTTCTTTTTTAAATCTGGTGACGCTTTAGATGAAAGGGTTCTTTAGGATTCATCATCTGGAAACCATGAACGATGTAGCGATCGGGTAGATGATGGGATACTTTCATCAGTATTGATCTCTCCTGGAGATCAAACAGACGTGTGGAGATCCATCCAGCTAAAACAACAACATGTCGACATGCTGTTGTTAAGGGTTCATCCTCTGGGGAGCAGGAACCTCGTCAGTGGGACTCCTCCCCCACGTTTATGTTTTATTACTCTCCATTTCTCCCCCGACTCAACTTGTCTGCTGCTGGGACAGATTTAGCCCCGGCCGGGGTCACATGACCTCCCGTCCACCAATCAGGCCTCAGCGTCCGGACACGGCGTCATGCAGGCATGCCAGGCCTGCACCCCCCCCCCCCGGTATGTCTGGTGTTGCCTCACCCTGCTGGATATATAACTCTCACACTTTAATTTCCACTTCTACCCTAGAAACGGATGTAACAGATTAACAGACAGATAGAGATTAGAGATTATAGACATATAGATGACAGACAGAGAAGATCAATAGGTCAACACATTGATACGGGTATCTATCCTTCATACGTCTCCACACACAGTTGAGCGGAGAACAGGACTCACCTGTCAGCTGACTCCCAGCAGGATTAAACAAACTCAATCAGCGTTTTTGATCCGACGGGAAGCGTGAACGATCCAAACGTCTGTGAGCGTCACGGCTCGGTCGCTGCTCCTCTGAGCTGACACACACATCCACACACCCACAGGGGTGAGAGAGTGTGTGTGTGTGTGTTGAGGGGGGTCGAGGTGGTGGACTGGGGTGAGGAGGGAATCCGAGGCTCGGGGGGGGGGGGGCAGTAAGGAGGCTCTAAATCAGAGTTGGTCACTGGTGACGGGAGTGAAGCTGGATTCTACTCACAGAAAACACATTCAACCTCCAGAACATTTCACAAGACGACAATGTGGCTGACGTGATGCAACTGGTGCCAGGGGGTCTTCGGGAGTGGGGGGGGGGGGGACACATGAGCCGAGACCTCCGAGGATGACAGGGACTTTCTTTTAATCCGAAACACAAATCTCAACCATCAAGTCCAGCGAGAACAGCGTTTCAGAAGAACCTCGCTTCCATATCTGCTTTCTGGTCTGGTGGACTCTAAATGGACCTGTCAATCAGCAGGTAAGCCCCGCCCCCTAAAGCATCCCCTGCTTTCTGGTCTGGTGGACTCTAAATGGACCATAATGTACTAAATGAACATCATGCTGGATTGAAGAAGACTTGAAACTAGAGATTGAGACCATAAACTCATGTTTACAATGTTTACTGAGATAATACATCAAGAGAGAAGTAGGACCATTTTCTCATAGACTTCTATACAACCAGAGAGGAGTCGCCCCCTGGTGGCCAGCAGAGAGAAGTAGGACCATTTTCTCATAGACTTCTATACAACCAGAGAGGAGTCGCCCCCTGGTGGCCAGCAGAGAGAAGTAGGACCATTTTCTCATAGACTTCTATACAACCAGAGAGGAGTCGCCCCCTGGTGGCCAGCAGAGAGAAGTAGGACCATTTTCTCATAGACTTCTATACAACCAGAGAGGAGTCGCCCCCTGGTGGCCAGCAGAGAGAAGTAGGACCATTTTCTCATAGACTTCTATACAACCAGAGAGGAGTCGCCCCCTGGTGGCCAGCAGAGAGAAGTAGGACCATTTTCTCATAGACTTCTATACAATCAGAGAGGAGTCGCCCCCTGGTGGCCAGCAGGGAGAATGACAGTTTAAAGGCACTTCAGCTTCGGCTTCCCTTTTCAATGATCAGTCTCTAAGGTCTTGATGTTCATCCATCAGTTTGAATGTTACTTTGTGGACAAAAGGGTAATTATTATTATGTAATGTTTGTAATCAGAATGATAGGAGCGGCTGGAAGAGAGATCATAAAGAAATAAAAAAAATAAAAAACGTCTGCTGGTGTTTGAACAACAAGGTGAAATAAAGCTGCTGTGGGTCGTGAGGCTCTTTAGAGTAAACAACAACAACAACAACAGCTTGTCACCACTTATATTTATTGTTGTCTCACTGTCTTTTGCTTCTTTACATGGAAACACAGGTTAGTGTGGGAGGTTACAGTATAGATGCATCCAACATAAAGGTCCAGTGCAAACAAATAAGTATGCTAAAGCAATGAAATGGTTAAGGGGAATATATATTCTTCATATCTTCATATCATATTTGGTATCTTTACAATTTACACAAACACAAACGACATATTGCCCTTTTTTCTAAGAGTTGGGCAACTTCATTGACATTTTATTATCCTGGTCGTTATAATAGCAAACCGCGATATTAATGGAGATACTCATCAATAAGGATAAACGTCCAGTTGATCGTGGGTTCATTTTACTATCAGGATAACCGCGAATATCGTGACGAGTGATTTTAGAAAGCTGTTTATCTCGTTATCGTGGTGGAGACGTGAAAAATAGATCCTGATTTAAAAATACAAGATAAATATATCTATATAAAAATATTATTTTACTTTATTCATGCAGGGTGCCCTTATGATTTATCATCATTAAATTACAGAATTAGAGTTTCTTTAAAATGATTCCAGTATGTTTTGGAGCCATTTTAAGCATATTTTGTTGATTATCAGGATAATATGGTGATATGACGTTTCCATGATGACTTAAATGTCACTAAAACATCTGGAATCACTTTACATTTTGATTGAGTCACAGATAGCAAACATCTTTTTGTTTGTTGTTGTTGTGAAAAACAATAAAATGATGGAAAATAAGATGATCATGAATCATAAGGTCTTGCAGTATAAATGAATGAATACATGTTCCACGTCTCTACCACGATAGTGAGCTACACAGTCACTTGTGACGATATTTTCTCAATTATCCTGATTATGTAAATTCACCATGATCAACTTATCGTATCGTCCCGTCAGATTAGAAGTGATAAACGTTTGGGAAATATCTCGTTAACAGACGATAATAGTGCAGCTTGTATCACCGTTCACAGTTAGAGCCGTCAGGAAGATCTAAACGCTCTCCTTCACCTCCTCTTCCTCCTCCTCTTCATCAGAACCAAAGTCTCAAACTCAACACTCATGTGCAGTTTGGCGCCACCTGCTGCAGCTCAAATACATTTGCTGCCGTTTTCTTGAACCAAGCTTTTTATTGTTAAGAGATACGACAGCGTATTAGGGTTGCTGTAGGAAAGAAATATATAATAATACAAATTTGAAGCCAGATCCGTGTTCCCTCTATCGATCCACCGCTGACTTCCTGTCCCAATACCTCGCTGACCGACTTCCTGTCGACTTCCTGCTCTCTGAACAGCTGTTCCCGTCCACATCTCACCCTCCCACTCAAACACTTTCTCTAGAAACGACTCGGCTCCATTGATTCCTCTTATTAGTGATCTTTTAAACACGACCTTCATCCCTTCAGAGAGGAAAGATTCCACCAGTGAAGGAAGTGACCATATATGGACTGTGGAGGAGCGACGGGTGGATCTGAACATCACACAGACACAATGCAAGACTTACAAAAACAAAAAAAACGTTAAAATTTCCACATGTACGACGTTTTCGAGTGCTGAGAATGTGTTCGCTACGAAACGGCGGGTGAAATATAGTCGCATCACATTTTATCTTCCGTTGGAAACTGAACGCAGCTAAGCAACCGTGTACGAAGAGAAAAAAGCATTTTGTTGCCGCTAACCAAACCTCTCTACTCGTGTAGCCATATTTTAGCGAGCATGTTAGCGAAAAATGTTAGCCCAGGTTAGCCCATTAAGATTATTTCATGCTCCTGTTTTTTTTTCAACACGCCATCGCCATGACAACCAGCCATCCAGTATGGCGTTTCTCCACTTCAACGAAATGTCGGAAATCTGCTAACAACGTAGCAAGCGAGACAGTAATGATCAGAAAAAGTTCATTTTTCCAGTTTAGAATATTCTCACAGAACCAGCTGTAATATTTCAAGTCCGTAATAAAAAACTATCACTGAATATAAAACATTTGGCACATTTCGACAGCGTCAACATTCAAGAGTAAATATATAATAAAGAGGATAACGTAAATGTTGAGCACAAATATAGAGAATAAACGGATTAATGAAGACAAAACTGCAAATTCACATTCGAAGGTAAAACCAATTATTTCATGTTAGCTATTAAACATACGAACACGAGCGACATTTGTGTACATTTTGTTGATCTCTGATGTTTCGGTCTCCTGAAAACACGGATTCTCTCTCCAACTCAATCAGCTGTGATTTGTTAATTCTCCAGGGATCTAATCGATCAAAGCCTGTTTTCTTTGGTTTGTTGTGTCAGTGATCCCAGGTCTGCCGCGATGACATATATGTAGATATATTTATATCTATATACACACATGTATACACGCTCAGCTGTACAAAACCCAAGAAATACTTTTGAGCCGGTTACTGTGGAGTTGTTTTGTATCCTGCTCATAATTATTATGGAATAATAAAACGAAGATATACTTGCTTTTAATCACGTGAATGCATGACATCAGCCTCGTTTGTCCTGTAATATGCATTATAACCACTGGGAGCAGTGGCGAGCTCGTCAAGCATCGAGCTCGTGTGGTGATGCAACAAAATTGGAGGTCAGAAATACAATTTTAGAAGTCGATGTGTAGCAAGGACGCTTCATTTGAGCTGACGTAGCAATTTTAACAGTAATTACTTTGGTGGTGTTGTGCCCGGTCTGATCCCTGTGGTGCGCCCTCTAGAGGTTGTCTACGCGTCACGTAGTTCAAAAGCAAGTATGATGGACCCTGAAGACCAGCAGGAACTGGTCCAGAGGAGACTCAAACTGGGATCTAGAGCTGCTGGATTAAGACTCAAATCAAAAGAGATGATTTGGAAACTGATTTGAGGTCAGATGGAATAGAGTGATAACAAGGAAGACCTGACGACTCGTCCAAACTAAATCAAGCCTGACTTGTTCTTTTCTAACGAGGTTCAGGTGGACGTTTACAGCGATGGATTCAGGTTGGAACGGGACGATATGTTGGTTTAATGTCACGATATTACCCTGAAAATCATCCAAATATGTTTTAAACCGACTGGAATCACTTCAACTCACAGCTTTTATTTTATTATCCTGTTCATGGAAACTCTGTGTGATTGTTCTTAAACAGAACTGGTGGATGGATGATGTTTGGGCGGTAAACTGACTTCCTGTCCCTCTAAGTAACCGCCAACGAGAAGCTCCTCCTTCCCTAATATTACACGTGATAATAAAACACTGTCTGATAACACGATGTGGAAGCAGCAGTGGCTGGTTGCTAGGCGACAGTAGAGACAAAGGTAACGGAAAAAATAAATCCTCTGTGAACCAGACCGTCTCTTTTCGGAGACCGCTTAGTTCGACTTTGCAGTCTTTGAAGGATGCAGCCGACGTAGACTCCAAACGTAGACCAACCTGGACCCCGAATGTCGACATGGACCGTGTCCTCTGAAGGATGTTACTTAATTGGTTTGGAAATTGATGATAGAAATCATCAACATGAAAAGCAGTAATAAGAAAAAGTGGAATGACAGAGTTCTTGGTCCAGGTCTTGGGAATGCCCAGAAGACTTCCCTGGAGAAGATGAAGGACCAAGTTTCCTCCCTTTAACACGTGTTGCTTCCACGAAGACGAACCAGCTGAGCGCCGGAGGACGTGGTCCTCCTCCAGTCCGAGATCGGAGGAAGTGGAAACAGTGATCCTCCGCCGCCAGGCATCGTTATATAAATAACTGATAAACACATAACTAGTAACTGATACGACGGAGAATCAAAAACAGAAGAGATGTGAGCTGAACGTGGATCCGGATCCGGAGACCAGATGTCCATAAGAAGTCGCCAGTTTGGATAAAAACGAAACACAAAAGGAGTCTGGACTCTCTTCACGGTTTCCCCGGCGATGGTTACTCCCAGTAACCGTGGAGTCTGTTTCTGCTCGTTGTACCGTTTAACGCCGGCGTGGGCGGTGAGGTGGCGGCGGGTTCAGAGATGCCGCTGTGATGAACTCAGCTGTGAATCCACGGACACTTTAAATGGAGACGAGACAGAGCGACGCTTCCAGGAATATGTCGTTGATCTTTGAACCGCTGCCTCGGAATATATAAAAACCCAGAACAACGAAGCTGATCCCAGAGCAGCAGGTCCAGATGTTACCAGTTGAAGAGCGAGTTCTGTCCCAGGGTCATGAAGTAGATCTGACTGCTGCCCCCCGACTGCACCGAGGCGAAGAAGACCTGCAACGGGACGAGACACTTACAGGATGTTGCAGAAAGCAGGAAGACGTTTAAAAGTGAAGACTGGATCTGGTACCTTGTCGTTCCTTTCACACAGGAACTTGAGTTTCTGGGCCTTTTTATGCATGAAGACTCCCTCCAGGTTCCCAGTGTTGGCCGATCTCAGCTCGATGGCCTTCTCTCCCCAACCCATCACCTGGTTTGACTGCAGGTAGGCTGGAGGGGGGGAGACAGAGAATCACTACCTTCTTACTTTTAGTCCACCGTGTCCCAGAATCTGGTTCAGGAGAGTCAGAAAGAGAGTTGGGACAAAAGACGAGAGTTGGGACAAAGGACGAGAGTCGGGTCGAAGGACGAGAGTCGGGACGAAGGACGAGAGTCGGGACGAAGGACGAGAGTCAGGACGAAGGACGAGAGTCAGGACGAAGGACGGGAGTCGGAATGAGAGTCGGGATGAGGTCAGGACGAAGGACGAGAGTCAGGACGAAGGACGAGAGTCAGGACGAAGGACGAGAGTCAGGACGAAGGACGAGAGTCAGGACGAAGGACGGGAGTCAGGAGGAAGGACGAGAGTCGGGACGAAGGACGGGAGTCAGGACGAAGGACGGAAGTAGGGATGAGGTCAGGACGAAGGACGAGAGTCAGGACGAAGGACGAGAGTCAGGACGAAGGACGGGAGTAGGGATGAGGTCAGGACGAAGGACGAGAGTCAGGACGAAGGACGAGAGTCAGGATGAGGTCAGGATGAAGGATGAGAGTCGGGACGAAGGACGGGAGTCAGGACAAGGACGAGAGTCGGGACGAAGGACGAGAGTCAGGATGAAGGACGAGAGTCAGGATGAGAGTCCGTCGGTACGCGTGATGGAACGTACCGACGGACGCCGGCATCTCGCCCCACTGCAGCACCGTGTCCTTGGTGATGCGTCCGTAGGTGTCGATGTAGACGCCCTCGTCCTCGTAGCAGACCAGCACCTCGGTCCCAGCGCTGTTGGGCAGGATGATGATGGCGTGTGGACGGATGGAGCCCTGGATCTACAACACAAACACACAATATTCACAAGAAACGTAGGAATAAAGTCAATACCAATGTTTGTCCATATCTAAACAGCATCCTGCCAGCTGGGTGACGATGCCTTCACACCAAACACAAACCAGCAGATATGAATTTGAATTCTCCTGCTGCTAATTCATTATCCATAAAAACTTGTCGAGTCTCTTGTCTCCATGGAAACAACCAGCCTGTTTTCCCTGCTCCCACTAAAGTTAGGTAGCGTTACCGGAGTGTGAGCCACGACGATCCGGAGCATCAGGACCGGCATCCACAGACGCAGCGCGATCTTGATCCTCTGACGGGGAATCAGCATCGCGGCGCAGCTCGCAGGCGGCCGCGGAGGACGTTCGGACGCCTGCACTTCTTTACGTGGGCGAGCGACGCGATGCCAGCGGCTTTTATGTGTGTGTGTGTGTGTGTGTGTGTGTGTGGAAAGATGAGCATGCAAGAAGAGTACGGATCCGACTACGAAGTCCTCAAGAGTTCTCAGAGAAAAGTGGACCAGAGTGTGATGGAGGTCTGGCTTTGAGTGAGCCGTTCAACAGCATCTGTTACTGAGTGAGAGAGAGAGAGAGTTTTAAAGCTCTGTGGGAGAGGAGAGGGAGCGTGGGAGGAAGCCGGAGAGATGGGATGACATCATGGCGGTGTCGTAGTCGGAGTGTGTGAAGTTCATAAAGCAGATCGGCGAGGAGGAAACCAGGTCAGGAGAAAGGAGGACAAGGTATTTCTGGATCCCCGTGTAGAAAGTAGATCACGGTCGAGGCTGATGGGAGATGTGTGTGTGGAGGTGAGAACCAGGTGTAGATCACAGCCAGTCCCCTGATCCAGTCTCTGGTCTACATACTGCAGTAGATCCTCACTCCAAACTGGTGTCAGTGTGACTATGAGTCACCAGATCCTGCAGCAGGATCTACATGCCCACGCTAAAGACAAGACCTGCTCAATTTCTAATTGTCCCGGCGGTGGGCGATGCGTTCACATTTAAAGGCACAGACTCATTTCACACAAACATCTCTGGGGATGAAAACACTCGTCAGTCGTTATTACTGTAGAAGGGTTGAGTCCAGGCCCGGTTCCAGAACAGAATGCCTTGGGGTGCATCTGAGATTACAGAGGGTGCACCAGTACTATACTAAAACCAGCTACCCAGCTTCAGTTCAGACTTCGCTTTTATACACACAGGCCTCTCTACCATAGACAAGCACTTCTGCGTAGTTCTACTGACATGTTGGGACAACAAACATTTACTGTGCTTAAAAGATGGTATCAGGGTGCGCGCATTTTGCACACGACACACGACGCGGCCGGCCACCGGCCGCCGAAGGCTAATCACAGCAGCGCTGATATAGAGCGACAACATTGCGACCTCGAGCGTGATATTACTTTATACAACAGTTATATTTCGTAAAATGTACTGTTAATAATAATAATAATTGACAATAGATTGTGATTTGTTTGTTTATTTAATCATATAAACGGATGAAATTGCTTCCGCCAACAAAAATAGATCCCCACTGAGCGGACTGTTGCCAAGCAACATATAAACAAAACACCATACATAAATGCGGAGTGATTTTGACAGTTTGGTGAACAGTCAGAGTGATGTTGGAAGCTCATATCTCAACGGTATTTAATGGAAATTGTCACAAGTTTAACTACAATTTGTTTTGTGAGCAAGTATTTTATTATTTTTATCATATTTCTAAAAATGAAAATCTTTTTTTTTTTTTTTAATTGAGGGTGCAAACTATTTTTTTGGGGGTGCAATGCATGCTTATGCACCCCCGTAGAACCGGGCCTGGTTGAGTCTCCAAACCCCAAGGAAGTGACCATATTTGGACTGTGGAGGAGCGACGGGTGGATCTGATTAACCCCGAGCAGCACCCTTACTGGATCTGGATCCATGTGGTAGCGACCTGTCAATCAGCAGGTAAGCCCCGCCCCCTAAAGCCTCCCCTGCTTTCTGGTCTGGTGGACTCTAAATTGACCTGTCAATCAGCAGGTAAGCCCCGCCCCCTAAAGCATCCCCTGCTTTCTGGTCTGGTGGACTCTAAATGGACCATAATGTACTAAATGAACATCATGCTGGATTGAAGAAGACTTGAAACTAGAGATTGAGACCATAAACTCATGTTTACAATGTTTACTGAGATAATACATCAAGAGAGAAGTAGGACCATTTTCTCATAGACTTCTATACAACCAGAGAGGAGTCGCCCCCTGGTGGCCAGCAGAGAGAAGTAGGACCATTTTCTCATAGACTTCTATACAACCAGAGAGGAGTCGCCCCCTGGTGGCCAGCAGAGAGAAGTAGGACCATTTTCTCATAGACTTCTATACAACCAAAGAGGAGTCGCCCCCTGGTGGCCAGCAGAGAGAAGTAGGACAATTTTCTCATGGACTTCTATACAACCAGAGAGGAGTCGCCCCCTGGTGGCCAGCAGAGAGAAGTAGGACCATTTTCTCATAGACTTCTATACAACCAGAGAGGAGTTGCCCCCTGGTGGCCAGCAGAGAGAAGTAGGACCATTTTCTCATAGACTTCTATACAACCAGAGAGGAGTCGCCCCCTGGTGGCCAGCAGAGAGAAGTAGGACCATTTTCTCATAGACTTCTATACAACCAGAGAGGAGTCGCCCCCTGGTGGCCAGCAGGGAGAATGCCAGGTTAAGGCGCTTCAGCCTTGGCTTCACTTTCTGGAACCGTCAGGAGGTTGGTGCCGGTACAACGTAATATGATTATGGACTGTTGTTGTTTTTTAAACTCCATAATATCCGAATCGACCCCCACAGACCGCGTACCCGTCGGGCTCCATGTGAAACCCAGACTTCTTTAAATACATCTCTAGAGCTTTAAGCGAGAGACGGTAAAGACGAGAAGAAGAAGATGTAGGAGGAAATAAAAACAGAGAAAAGTGTTTGATGGCTACAGAACAAGTGGGAGGAGAGATGAGGAGGAAAACCGGAGAGCAATGAGTGACATGTGAGTGGGAGGAGGAGGAGGAGGAGAGGTGCATCCTGGGAGATGGAGAGGAGTGAGGTGATGTGGTTGAATAGAGAGACAACAGCTGATGACAAGAAAGTAAGTCTCTACATCTCTAAATATTTAGCTTTTTACTAAAAATATGTTTTCCTATGGAAGCCCAGAGAGTCCATTAGAGAAATATATCTGGTGATCCATTTTCAAAGATAGAAATGGTTTTCTCTCAAGGTTGAAAAAAAAGTTTTCCTTTTTCCACAGATCTTAACTTCTTCCTCCATGTGTTCACGGATGGAAAATAATGAAAATGTTTTTCAACTGTTCTTCCACCTGCTGATCTCAGATCAGAACTAAAATGTATGAATAAACGCAAATGTCGCCGTCGAACCTTCGCTTTGCGTTTGGCGTGAAGACTGTAAGATCATCTTCAGACAGGCAGACAGACAGACAGTGAGACAGGCAGACAGACAGTCAGTGGGACAGACAGACAGTCAGTGAGACAGGCAGACAGACAGGACTCTCACGTGTGTGGGCAGGTAGAGGTCGTAAGGCGTTCCTGAGTCGACGTCGATGGCGTGGAAACCGGACAAGGAGCCGTAGATGACCTTTAACCTCTGACCTTCCTCCACCGTCAGGTCGACGCTCAGCGGCCTTTGAGGCAGAGCCCTGAATGACTGGGGAGACAAACAAAGACGATGACATCATCACCTTGAATAAAGCGTGTGTGTGTTTCCATGGAGACGCTGCAGAACGATGACTCGGTAAATCCTCACACACACATGCATGTTGTATATTTCTGTCCTCCCAGGAGACCGAGGGCTAAACCACGTGGAACAGAAACCAGCTCAGGCCACCAAGGACAGAAAGAAATGGGACGCGGCCGACAATCTGAGTGTCACGTCCCATTTAGATGAGGACGCTAACGAGGTCTGACCACCAATCAAGGACTCAGGAGGATCTAGTTTCTCCTTCTCTGGTTCAGACTAGTATTATGGGTTCCTACTAGAACGTTCTAAAAACACTTCATTTCCCATCAGGCACCTTGAAAGCCATGAACTTGTGGTAGGGTTTGGGGGCCCAGGCGTAGACCTCCACGGCGTTCTTCAGCCCGATCACCAGGAACTTGATCTTGTCGTAGCGCACTGAGGAACCGGGACGAGAAAACATCATTATTAACATTATTACTATTATTACAGAATAAACTTCTCTCTCTCTCTCTCTCTCTCGCTCTCTCTCTCTCTCATGTATATATATATACTGTATATATACTGTATATATATATATATATATATATATATATATACACACGTTATATATCATTGGCTGGAACAATTTAAAGAAAGGGATTTTTAATCTCAATATTCCTGGTGAAATGAATCAAATATAAAATTGCGTATAATATATGAAGCTGTTCCTCCGGGTCTGCAGGATCTAAACTTGGACGTGTCCTGGTTCGGGTCTGCAGGATCTAAACCTGGACGTGTCCTGGTTCGGGGTCTGCAGGATCTAAACTTGGACGTGTCCTGGTTCGGGGTCTGCAGGATCTAAACCTGGACGTGTCCTGGTTCAGGGTCTGCAGGATCTAAACCTGGACGTGTCCTGGTTCAGGGTCTGCAGGATCTAAACCTGGACGTGTCCTGGTTCGGGTCTGTAGGATCTCAACCTGGACGTGTCCTGGTTCAGGGTCTACTCACCCACTTTGTAGTGGACGCAGCCCTCCAGGTCCCCTACCGAGGTCCAGCCCTGTCTCTTCTCCACCTCGGGCTCGTTGTGGAGGATCTTATTCCTCAACCAGGACAGGTAGTACAGACGCAGCTTGTTCTTCTTCCCTGCAGACAACACATATTAAACACTAATACTATTGTTCATAATAATAATGAAGCCCCTTGGTGATGCTTCACATGAGATGCAGGAAGAATCCTGAATGAGGACCTGCTGCTGTTCTTCAAGCCTCCGGAAACCGAGGAGTTCAAGTATCAGCAACAAAGTACTATTACTACTGTTATATCAGTGGGACATATAATAATAATAAGTTATCCAATGATCTCATCAGATCAGAGATCTTCAACAGAACATGAATCCAGCCATAATAAGCCAACATGAAGTCTGAAGAATGAACCTGAGATGGTGATGAGGACGTTCAGGCCCTCCAGCACGTCCATCTGCTGGAAGCGGCGGCGGCTGATGAGCGAGTAGACCTTCCCCTGACCGCTGCGGTCCAGCAGCCACAGCCCGTTCTCCGTGCCCACCAACAGGTTCACACCTGCAGGACCCACAACGGGACTCAGACCCAGAACCACCTGCTGAACCAGCACAGTACCACGCAGACAGAAGGACTACGAACCCCAGAGTCCGGCACACAGAACCTCCGTGTTGAACTTCTTCTTGTACTTGCGGATCTCCGGCGTGTCGCTCTGCGGCCGGATGTTGGTCGGGTTCACGTTGACCACGGAGCCCTTCCTGTGGTTCTGCTCGCCCTTACTGCCCACTAGAGGAGGGGAGGGGGAATGCATGTAGAGGGGCTTCCTGTACTCAGATGCATGAAGGTGTGTTGTGAGGGTGGAAGTCTCACCGGGGCTCTGCGGCGGCGATGACATGGGGATCAACCGTGGGTCGATGAAGGACAGGAAGGAGGAAGAGGAGGATGAGGAGGTGTTCTTACCAGTCGGGCTGCTGACGGCCTGATGAAGGAGAACACTTTACTCCTCCACATCACAACACCTGGATTCATTCCACCTCTCTGACTTTATTACTACACGTGCACTCATTCATCTAAACTGAGCCAACAGCTCCCTCTGGTGGGCCAATGTGACTAATGCAGCTCCTCCTGTGATACTGTGGATCTGATGCTTTTCTTCTTTGGATCTCGGGGGTAAATTCATTTATATTAAAGACATGTCTGTGATTTATGCTGGTCATTAATCTATTTCTATTGATTCATCTTTTTTTATTGGGTGCCTTAACTGTTAAAGTAAGAATCATGGTTAATGAGCAACTGTTGAATGGTTATGTATATATATATAACCATTCAACAGTTGCTCATATATATATATATACATATACATATACATATAGGTAGGTAGGTAGGTAGGTATATATAATTTTTATTTTATTATTATTATTTTTAATATTTTTTTCATTTGTTTGTTAAAATAAAAAGGAAATTATGTAAATATGTTGTGCTGTAAAGTGTACTCCAATTTCGATTTCAATACAAATATGACTGAAAAAATAAATAAATAAAATAAACGAAACATTTTTTACTTCATGCATGTTTCTTTGTTTTCCTTTCGGTACTTAAAACGAAGCGTGAAGTTTCAGTCCTTCTTTCAATCTGATCAATCAGATTAATAAAATGTATCTGATTAACCATATTAATCAGATTGATCATATTAATCTGATTAATCAGATTAATTACTCACATGCAGGTCCTGGTCTGTGGGGGATTGAGGGGATCGAGGGGATCGAGGGGCCGTGGGCGACTGCGAGTAGTTGAGTTCACACGTCCGCTGCTGCTGGCCCAGTGCATTGTGGGTGGGACTGGAGGAGGAGGTTTTCTGCAGGAGGTCTGGCAGCATGTAGGCGTCGTCTGAGATCTGGGGGTCACGATCAAGGAGGGGGGTCAAACTGTCTACCTATTGTTTATTCATTTATCTACGTACTTCACTGAAGTGTTGTCTGCTGATTGTTGTACATTATGTGTAAATAAAAGGTGTTTCTTCCTTTTGTTTAAACATTCTGACCAACAATTAATTTAATTGAATAAAGTGTGGAACCGTGGGATCTGAGATAGTTCATCGGGAGATAAATGATCTATTGAGAGTATTTAATGCTGCATTAATCACATTCCGTTGGCATCATGGGTCATTCTAAAGTGGATTTGGTTAAATGAGGAGCCATGGATCTGTCATCTTCATGCAGAGTTGTGTGTCCTCCTGATGGATATAATCCTGAAATAAGTCTCATCAGCGAGCTGCTTCCATCGTCTACACTCCAACAGGACGATCTGGCGCCCTCTAGCTGTCAAACGCTGGTGATGCATGACTGACCTGGTTGAGGTTGTGGTGAGGCTGCAGCACGATGCCATCAGGGATTCCTCGGAAGTATCTCCCCTTCCCGTTGGACAGGCCGGACCTGAGTCACAGACAGACAGACAGGCAGACAGGCAGACAGACAGACAGGCAGACAGACAGACAGGCAGACAGACAGACAGGCAGACAGACAGACAGACAGACAGACAGACAGACAGACAGACAGACAGACAGACAGACAGACAGGCAGACAGACTGCATTTATTAGTCAGGAACCGGATTCATGCATACTGGAGATTCAAGACCTTTCCAAGCACTTCCAGGTGCATTTCCATGCTTTTCCAGCCCCTTCCAGCTGTGGTAAACTCCATATTTGTATCAATCCAATGGTCAGTATTCAGTCTACTTATTCTGTCACTTGTTCATCACATTAAATGAGATGTTATTGTCCTCTAAACAACCAACATGATGTTTGGAGACAGCTTTTTACAGAAGGACCACAAATGAAAGGAAAACTAATTCCACTAACAGATCCACAGAAATATAATCACCAACTATTTTCATCATCTGTTCATCATCAAAAGGCATTTTTCATAAAGAAATGTCAGAAAATGCTGTTTTCAGTCCCTCAAATATGGAGATCTTCTTTCCTCTGTTCTATCATAGATGTCATCACATACAACACACATTTCAAGACCTTTATTTTACATCCAAGCACTTCTCAACCTTGAAAACACCACGCTAAAATGTTTTCAAGGGTTTCCAGCACCCGTACCGACCCTGAAGTAAACACAGTAATAATAACATCTAAAGGGACGTTTGTAGGAATGTTCTCGTCTCAGCTTCACATTCAAGGTTCATAACTTTACACTGAAGACTTTAAGGTTCAACGTCGTTCAGCTTCTCAGTAAAGAAAAATTCTCAGTAAAACGATTATCATCATTGTTGGTTTCACAACTGGAGTTGTAAATGTCTCAACATCAGGCTGCGTTTCAAAATCGTGCTGTTTGGAAACACAACGTCTCAACTGTGACTTCCTGCCACCGACGCCATGTTGCCTTATTGGGAACCACAGAAGCATGCAGCAGTTATAACAGCGGTGATGAAGATCTCACCTGCCCCGCTCCTCGTCGTCGCTGCTGCCGACCTCGTCGCTGGATGAAGAGTAGTCTGTGGCCTTGTTGAGCCGGACCAGAGCCGTTCGGACCGCCTGCAGGACGACAACAACGTCAGATTCCTGTTTTTCTAGTCTGTCGCCCACTAAAGGTGCTTCATTCTACACATCAACGTTCATTCACACACACATTCACACCAGGGTCAAAGGTCAGATCCCCCCACTTTCACTGACTACAGAGCTGAATCTCCAGGACCTAGAATGAACACTTTGTTTTACAGCCACAGTATTTGAAACCTGTTCATTTGTGAGATTTTAGTGCTAAACTTTAAGTTTTCACTCCTGAAAATACCCAGTAAATAAAAATACAGCACAGGAAATATTACATTTTGATAAATGGCATCTAAAATCTAAACATGCTAAACTAAGTCCCTGATATTCCAGACTTGGCAAAAAGAAAATGATGAAAATCCTTTGTGAAACATAGTTTGATGTACTTGTGTTTGTGTGCCGGTGATGTGGTCTTGTGTTCTCCTGTGTGGCTGCAGACGGTGCTGAAGGAGAGGACTCTCCATCTGGAAGAACCCTAAACACACACACACACACACTGATCAGTCACGTTACAGCAGCAGCAGTTCTGTCTGAGAATAATAATAAACCAGCCAACCCCGACAGGATTAGCGTTAGCGGTGGGAGCTACGATCACCGTGGACAAATGAGGTCATTGTTAGAAAATAAAAAGTTAGGGAGATGACACGCATCATTCTCAGTAGAACACATGACGCCACGCCACATTTATCACATCACAAAAGTAGTTATGAAGCGACGTGAGTGTGTTTGTGGAGGTCACACCGACCTTGGTGATGGTTGCTGGAGGAAACACTGTGAGACGCCGGCCGCCCGCTCTTATCTGCCACCGACGCCGGGCCGCCACTAGAGGGAGACAGAGACACATCAGAATCACACTCATGAGTATCGTCCTTCACACCGCCGCCTAACCACCCAATCTCCTCTCCCTTATGAACCAATCAGATCTCCCGTGACCGGATTGTTCTCCGACGTGTGATGTCACACGATGGAAGAGTGAAAGGAGGCCTGTGTGGCGAGGGAGCGACCGGCTCGCAGTGTGCCGGACATTACAAGTAAAGACGTCGCTTGTTTGTGATTTGAGGACGGATAGATGCGTCTTTATGCTTCCAAGCCACGCCCACATACTTGCTGCTTAAACCAGGTCACACGTGGAAGTTCCCAGTGTCAGCGAACACATCGGTGTCTCCGTGGAGGGAAGCCCCGCCCCCTCTCTGGCCCAACATTATAGGTTGAGGAGGTGATTCTATCCAGAAACACTTTCTGTTATATTACTTGAACTCATACTGATAGCAATTCCATCCATCCATCCATTTTCTACCGCTTATCCTGTATTCAGGGTCACGGGGGGGCTGGAGCCGATCCCAGCTGTCATTGGGTGAAGGCAGGGTTCACCTGGACAGGTAACCAGTCTATCACAGGGAGACATGTAGAGACAGACAGGTAACCAGTCTATCACAGGGAGACATGTAGAGACAGACAGGTAACCAGTCTATCACAGGGAGACATGTAGAGACAGACAGGTAACCAGTCTATCACAGGGAGACATGTAGAGACAGACAGGTAACCAGTCTATCACAGGGAGACATGTAGAGACAGACAGGTAACCAGTCTATCACAGGGAGACATGTAGAGACAGACAGGTAACCAGTCTATCACAGGGAGACATGTAGAGACAGACAGGTAACCAGTCTATCACAGGGCCAACATGTAGAGACAGACAGGTAACCAGTCTATCACAGGGAGACATGTAGAGACAGACAGGTAACCAGTCTATCACAGGGAGACATGTAGAGACAGACAGGTAACCAGTCTATCACAGGGAGACATGTAGAGACAGACAGGTAACCAGTCTATCACAGGGCTGACATGTAGAGACAGACAGGTAACCAGTCTATCACAGGGCTGACATGTAGAGACAGACAGGTAACCAGTCTATCACAGGGCTGACATGTAGAGACAGACAGGTAACCAGTCTATCACAGGGCCAACATGTAGAGACAGACAGGTAACCAGTCTATCACAGGGAGACATGTAGAGACAGACAGGTAACCAGTCTATCACAGGGAGACATGTAGAGACAGACAGGTAACCAGTCTATCACAGGGAGACATGTAGAGACAGACAGGTAACCAGTCTATCACAGGGAGACATGTAGTGACAGACAGGTAACCAGTCTATCACAGGGAGACATGTAGAGACAGACAGGTAACCAGTCTATCACAGGGCTGACATGTAGAGACAGACAGGTAACCAGTCTATCACAGGGAGACATGTAGTGACAGACAGGTAACCAGTCTATCACAGGGAGACATGTAGAGACAGACAGGTAACCAGTCTATCACAGGGAGACATGTAGAGACAGACAGGTAACCAGTCTATCACAGGGCTGACATGTAGAGACAGACAGGTAACCAGTCTATCACAGGGCCAACATGTAGAGACAGACAGGTAACCAGTCTATCACAGGGAGACATGTAGAGACAGACAGGTAACCAGTCTATCACAGGGAGACATGTAGAGACAGACAGGTAACCAGTCTATCACAGGGAGACATGTAGAGACAGACAGGTAACCAGTCTATCACAGGGAGACATGTAGTGACAGACAGGTAACCAGTCTATCACAGGGAGACATTTAGAGACAGACAGGTAACCAGTCTATCACAGGGCTGACATGTAGAGACAGACAGGTAACCAGTCTATCACAGGGAGACATGTAGAGACAGACAGGTAACCAGTCTATCACAGGGCTGACATGTAGAGACAGACAGGTAACCAGTCTATCACAGGGAGACATGTAGAGACAGACAGGTAACCAGTCTATCACAGGGAGACATGTAGTGACAGACAGGTAACCAGTCTATCACAGGGAGACATGTAGAGACAGACAGGTAACCAGTCTATCACAGGGCTGACATGTAGAGACAGACAGGTAACCAGTCTATCACAGGGCTGACATGTAGAGACAGACAGGTAACCAGTCTATCACAGGGCTGACATGTAGAGACAGACAGGTAACCAGTCTATCACAGGGAGACATGTAGAGACAGACAGGTAACCAGTCTATCACAGGGAGACATGTAGAGACAGACAGGTAACCAGTCTATCACAGGGAGACATGTAGTGACAGACAGGTAACCAGTCTATCACAGGGAGACATGTAGAGACAGACAGGTAACCAGTCTATCACAGGGAGACATGTAGAGACAGACAGGTAACCAGTCTATCACAGGGCTGACATGTAGAGACAGACAGGTAACCAGTCTATCACAGGGCTGACATGTAGAGACAGACAGGTAACCAGTCTATCACAGGGAGACATGTAGAGACAGACAGGTAACCAGTCTATCACAGGGCTGACATGTAGAGACAGACAGGTAACCAGTCTATCACAGGGAGACATGTAGAGACAGACGGGTAACCAGTCTATCACAGGGAGACATGTAGAGACAGACAGGTAACCAGTCTATCACAGGGAGACATGTAGAGACAGACGGGTAACCAGTCTATCACAGGGAGACATGTAGAGACAGACAGGTAACCAGTCTATCACAGGGAGACATGTAGAGACAGACAGGTAACCAGTCTATCACAGGGAGACATGTAGAGACAGACAGGTAACCAGTCTATCACAGGGAGACATGTAGAGACAGACGGGTAACCAGTCTATCACAGGGAGACATGTAGAGACAGACAGGTAACCAGTCTATCACAGGGAGACATGTAGAGACAGACAGGTAACCAGTCTATCACAGGGAGACATGTAGAGACAGACAGGTAACCAGTCTATCGCAGGGAGACATGTAGAGACAGACAGGTAACCAGTCTATCACAGGGAGACATGTAGAGACAGACAGGTAACCAGTCTATCACAGGGCTGACACGTAGAGACAGACAGGTAACCAGTCTATCACAGGGAGACATGTAGAGACAGACAGGTAACCAGTCTATCACAGGGAGACATGTAGAGACAGACAGGTAACCAGTCTATCACAGGGCCGACATGTAGAGACAGACAGGTAACCAGTCTATCACAGGGAGACATGTAGAGACAGACAGGTAACCAGTCTATCACAGGGAGACATGTAGAGACAGACGGGTAACCAGTCTATCACAGGGAGACATGTAGAGACAGACAGGTAACCAGTCTATCACAGGGAGACATGTAGAGACAGACAGGTAACCAGTCTATCACAGGGAGACATGTAGAGACAGACAGGTAACCAGTCTATCGCAGGGAGACATGTAGAGACAGACAGGTAACCAGTCTATCACAGGGAGACATGTAGAGACAGACAGGTAACCAGTCTATCACAGGGCTGACACGTAGAGACAGACAGGTAACCAGTCTATCACAGGGAGACATGTAGAGACAGACAGGTAACCAGTCTATCACAGGGCTGACACGTAGAGACAGACAACCATTCACGCTCACATTCACACCTACGGGACATTTAGAGTCATCAATGAACCTATCCCCATCCTGCATGTCTTTGGACTGTGGGAGGAAGCCGGAGAACCTGGAGAGAACCCACGCTTACACGGGGAGAACATGCAAACTCCACACAGAAGGAACCCGGGCCGACCCGGGAATCGAACCCGGGATCCTGATAGCAAATGTATTTTATAATTTTTTTATTTTTAAAAATGTCATCTGTGGCCGTGGCAGGACTGTAAACCCCCCGTCCAATCAAAGAAGTCGGGCCGGAGAAGATGATTGGACAGCCTGTCAATGCTTACTTCCTGATTGTGCTGATCGTGAGCACTCGTTGGGTGTTCTGGGGGCGGGGCTTTGAAGAGATGTCTGAATGGAGGGGGCGGGGCTTTGAAGAAATGTCTGAATGGAGGGGGCGGGGCTTTGAAGAGATGTCTGAACGGAGGGGGCGGGGCTTTGAAGAGATGTCTGAATGGAGGGGGCGGGGCTTTGAAGAGATGTCTGAATGGAGGGGGCGGGGCTTTGAAGAGATGTCTGAACGGAGGGGGCGGGGCTTTGAAGAGATGTCTGAACGGAGGGGGCGGGGCTTTGAAGAGATGTCTGAATGGAGGGGGCGGGGCTTTGAAGAGATGTCTGAACGGCGGAGGGGGCGGGGCTTTGAAGAGATGTCTGAACGGAGGGGGCGGGGCTTTGAAGAGATGTCTGAACGGAGGGGGCGGGGCTTTGGACCTCCTCAACCTCTAGTCTAACGTGCTGACGGCGGTCCGTCGACGTGTTTCCGGCGTGTTTACTGTGTGATGAGCGTTCGGCGAGGCCGTCCTACCTGGAGGCCGCCCTCTTGTGTCCCATCACCAGCTCCCGGCAGTAGTACTTGGATGTTGTGCGTTCTGGGACCTGGAATCAGACGGAGAGCAACAAACACAGTGAGTAAACAAAGATGGCAGCCCTCCTGGTGGTCCCGATGGCTTGGGTTGGCTCTCTGGTCTTGGCTTTACGAGGATCTCCAGTCTAGCCAAAGCAGCGTTCCAGCTAATTATAAGAAGGCTGCTGCGGTTGTGAAACCTTTATGTACGACAACCTCTAGCGGGTCTATCAGGGCTGTAGAGCAGAGGGCAGTAAAAGCTTTATGAAGCCACTGGGAGATATTTATTACTGAGACTCTAATGAGAACACTTGGCGAGAGTTTTCCTTCACATTTCAGCCTCTTTAGAGTCCTCTCTCACGGCGGTGGAAACCTTCTCTGACTTCTTCACTCGTTGGGAAATCAATCTGTGCAAAAGGGTTGAAGCACTGAACAGGATCTTTCAACACTCGGTTCTCTCCCTCGAACCCGAGCAGGCCGGTGCCCTTCTGACCTCTCGTCTCCCGGGGTCACATGACCCGGCTCCAGAGAGGAAGACACGCCCGGCAGGGCAGGAAATGGACTGTGGGAATACCCATCATCTTTCTGACGAAAGTTGCCCACATCCTGCATCTGGCACACACACACACACACACACACACACACACACACACATACACACACACACACACACACACACACACATACACACACGCACACACACACACACACACACACACTCACACACTCACACACACACACACACACGCACACACGCACACACACACACACACACACTCACACACTCACACACACACACATACACACACACACACACACACACACACACACACACACACAAACACACACACACACACACACACTCTGCTGTTTCCTGTCTTGGTCAGCCTGAGTTTAAGACTATTTGTTCCTGCAATACGGAGGATTGTTCAATAACTGCTGTGTTTTAGTTTTTATATTTATATTCTTAAATGTTCTTAAATCTATCTCCATCCATGTTAATCTCATGTGAGACCAGAGAGTTCAGACAGTTGTAAACCAGCTGCTGGCTGGGTTTACAGCACATTACTGGCAGGCCCTCTCTTGTGGTTCAGGTCTGAGGACCGTTAGGGCTTTAAAATCACAGGAGAGAGTTTGGGAGTTATTAGCTGCTCTACAGGCTCCATGTGGATCAGGGATTTACTGCCCCCCCCTTCACCGCTCTGTAGGACTTATTAGTTCTTCTATAAACTCCATATGGTGTCCTGTTGGTAAACACACCTACCGGCAGCTTCCTGTTCCTGAAACTACTTCCTGTGTCGGTGTGATGCGTGTTCCTGTCCAGGCTCACCTTGGGCGGCGTCCCCGAGTCCCAGAAGACGTCGTCGGTGGGGGACAGCGGCGAGAAGGGGGACAGCGGCGAGATGGCCATGTCTGACATGGAGCTGCTGTGAGGGGCGTCGCGACTGGAGCGCAGATTGGCATTCTGGGAAGAAAAAAACGATACAGGATTTTATGGGCAAAGAACAAACTTTCATCCACTGGATCCAGCAGGACCCGCGTGGGCTGGTTCACCACAGCTGGAGGACCAGAACAAGTATTTATCTGTGATTTAATATCAATGACCAGATGAAAAGGATGCTGAAATAACTCCATCATGATGGTGATCAGTAAAAAGTGCTGAGTCATGCTTTGTTAGGTCTGTCTGCAAGACCACAAGATAACTACTGTTAAAACGCTGGTTTTCTGAATGGAGTCTGGTTGATGGGTGCTAGGCTACGCTAACATTGTCGCTGCTCCATCAACACTCCAAATAAGGTCATGTGGACCTTATGATTTATAATCTAAGTTAAGATTTGATAGTTTTTTTACTAAAACAGATGAAAGAAAGAAATATCAGTGATGTTTAAGCATAATTCTAAGCATATTTGGATGATTATGGGGATAATTGTGTCATGAAGTTTTATCCCATGAGTCAGCTGTTCCTTCACCTACATGAAGGTTTCCCAGCGTTAATAAAGGCTGAGGGGTAGAACAGAACAGGATGGAGAGATGCGGTCCAACGGTTGGGTTTACCTGGTTCAGGTGAGCTCTCTGCATGGCTGGAGTACAGGGACTAGAGCTGCTCCCCGAGCCCAGCCGAGGGTGCAGCGGGCTGGGCAGCCCGGCGGCCAGAAGCAGCCGGGCCAGGTTGGATTCCTGGAGGTCCATCTAACACAGAACACATGTTTATAATACGTATATATACACACATTAATACACTTTATATATAAACATGAAGCATGACGTGGGATACAATGAAAGACCATGAGGTGCTCGCCTTTGGAGGCCTGCTATTGGCTGATACTGAGATCTAGAGTGGGGGCATTGTGGGTAGACGGGATCCACATTTTAACCAGGCCCAGTCCCAATGTGTCCCCCCCATGAGGCCTTGAGACCTGAACCCTCAGGGACCTGAAGGGCTTGAAGTGGCATAAATACAAAAACATGTAACCTCAAATACTTGTTTTGCTTGAACGACGACGTACCAGATTTCATTGTTTTAGTCAAATAGAACCAACAGGCAGCAATGAAATAAGCGTTAAAGACCATCATTCAGGCCATTATGGTCATAAACCCGAGTCATTCCACCGTCGGCCTTCTTCTCGAGGAGGCTCCTTCTGTCTGCTTCCTGTTTGGGCTAATAATGCTAATAATAAACGCTATGAAGATGAATCTCGTTGTCTCGCTGCAGTCGGCACCGACCATCTCGGAAAAAACACTGAAAACACACCAAGTAGCTTCATGGCAAAGACTACAGGATCCCAAACCGGGAGAGGGGTCATCCTGTGTGACCTTTGGATGAGGCAGCAGGGGTCAGGGGGACATGACGAAGCAAAGGTGAAGGACAAACAGACAGGACTAAACATCATGAGCTCAGACAGACAGACAGACAGCTGTGAGACAGGGGATGGAGGCGAGACAGCTGAGGACGGCCGGGTTTTACCGCTGTGCGCTGGCTGTTTGCAGGCCGGCTGGGGGAGGAAGCAGCGGCGGTGGCGGCGGCGCCAGCTGTGCTAGCGCTGTTAGCCGTTAGCTTCTGGACGGCTGCCACAGGCCTGTCTCTCTGCCGCTGCCTGTCTCTCTCCCGCTGTCTGTGGTCGTGCTGCAGCGACAGCAGCTGGGTCTGGTCCTTGGGCAGCGTGCGGTGGGATCGGCGGCCCGCCGGGGGCTGCTGATGCTGGGGCGGAGCCTGCTGATGCTGGGGCGGAGCCTGCTGATGCTGGGGCGGAGGCTGGGGGAGCTGGGAGAGCTGGGAGGGCTGGGAGAGCTGGGCCTTATGCTGAAGCAGCTGGTTTGCAGCTCTCTACGTAGCAAACATGAAAAGCACACAGAGAAGGACGACGCTGAGAGCTTTACAGGAAACACACATGTGACGAAGGACCTGGAACCTGGAACCTGGAACCTGGAACCTGGAGTCCACATGCAAACTCCAGGTCAACTTTTACATGGAAGAGGAACCAGATCCAGACTAACAACACCTGGACCGATACCGCAGACTGTATAAGATGTTGGTGTAGTCATGGCAACGTTACTGATTGGTTGGTGGACTACAGTTATATATATATATATATATATATATATATATATATATGGCTGGGAAGTGAAGGAAGTGATCGTAACAAAAGAAGAGATGAGAAGGAAGGAGCGACGGAGACGACAGGAAGAGAAAAGAAATGTTTGGTGAATTTGTGCGTCTGAATCGGCCGCTGAGTCCCATTACTGAAGAAAAACCAGAGATGGAGGAGGAGGGAGGAGAGGAGGGAAGAGAGGAGGGCAAAGAGGAGGGAGGAGAGATGGGAGGAGGAGGGAGGAGCGATGGGAGGAGGAGGGCGGAGAGATGGGAGGAGGAGGGCGGAGAGATGGGAGGAGGAGGGAGGAGCGATGGGAGGAGGAGGGCGGAGAGATGGGAGGAGGAGGAGGGAGGAGAGATGGGAGGAGGAGGGCGGAGGAGAGGAGGGAGGAGAGGAGGGAAGAGAGGAGGGCAAAGAGGAGTGAGGAGAGATGGGAGGAGGAGGGAGGAGAGATGGGAGGAGGAGGGCGGAGAGATGGGAGGAGGAGGGCGGAGGAGAGGAGGGAGGAGAGATGTGAGGAGGAGGGAGGAGAGATGGGAGGAGGAGGGAGGAGAGGAGGGAGGAGGAGGGAGGAGAGATGGGAGGAGGAGGAGGGAGGAGAGATGGGAGGAGGAGGGAGGAGGAGACATGCTGGGAACAGCAGAGAGGGAGATTTCTACCTGTTTCACCTTTCTTTCTGTGCTATGTAGTGTTTGGTTTATGTATTACATGCATAATAAAGTATAAAATAAAGTATATATATATGTTTTATATATATATATATATATATAAATATATATAAAAATAAAACAATGAAAGAGTTATGAAACGGTTGAGGACGCATTTCTGTTGATCGATCAATAATCCGGCTCATCAAGTCGAAGCATATATGTAAATATCGTTCTTCATTCCTCATCACGTCAAACATTCAACAGATAAAGTGATGAATCAGCTCGATGGTGGAAGAAGACGTAGCAGACAGGAACAAGGAAACATGCGACAGGAGGGTATCGTCTAATGTGTAAACTAAAGTAAAATGTATTTCTAAAGCACATTAAACACGGTGTACACTGACACACACACACCTACATCCACACAGTAGCTCTTTTAAATCAAAGGATAAAACAACATGCAGAACAATATCTGTGTCATAAAAGACAGGAGGAGCCGGGAGAAGGATTTAAAACCCGACGTGGAGGGAACAGGATGAAAACCATCTGAGAAACACAGAAATGACATAACGAAGGAAAACAACACGTCATGTTTGTTCACACACAAACATCCCAGACTGAGAGTCACGGATCTAAAGCATCACCGGCTTCACTCACACAGAAACACAGAAACACAGAAACACAGAAACACAGAAACACAGAATCACAGAATCACAGAAACACAGAATCACAGAAACACAGAAACACAGAATCACAGAAACACAGAAACACAGAAACACAGAATCACAGAAACACAGAATCACAGAAACACAGAAACACAGAAACACAGAATCACAGAAACACAGAAACACAGAAACACAGAAACACAGAAACACAGAATCACAGAAACACAGAATCACAGAAACACAGAATCACAGAACCACAGAATCACAGAAACACAGAATCACAGAAACACAGAAACACAGAATCACAGAAACACAGAATCACAGAAACACAGAAACACAGAATCACAGAATCACAGAATCACAGAAACACAGAAACACAGAATCACAGAATCACAGAATCACAGAATCACAGAATCACAGAAACACAGAAACTCAGAATCACTAAGAAGGAAGTAGAACAGAGAGGAAGCTCGTTACCTGCTCGCTGGAGTCCAGAGGCCTGACTGACACATCAGCACAGCGCTGTCTGGCTGCCTGCTCCTGTTAAACACACACACACACACACACACACACACACACATACACACACACACACACACACACACACACACACACACACACGCACACACACACACACACACACACTTGACTTCAGATTTAAATATTTTACAGAACTTTAATTAGTGTTTAACCCCAACAACTACATTTTTACCTTAATTACATTTATAACATTTGAAATAACACACACACACACACACACACACACACACACACTGTAATTAGTGTGTGCTGAGGTCTCGGGCAGAACTCGGAGAGGTGGGAACTAAAATATTCAGAATGCAAGATGGCGTGGAGCTTTTAGGCGACGCCCTCAATCTAAATATTTCATGATGACCTCGTTTTGATTTTCTCGTTTGTCCAATTAGTCCCACCAGGATGTTTTTACATGAACGACGCCTCATTACAGTCACACGGCGGCGTGGGTTGATGTGTTTACACGGTTTGAACCTGAAAGGTCACGGAGGACAAAAAAACTCACATCACCAGAAACAGTTGATCATGTTGAGTTTCCATGACGGAGATAAGAGCCTGATGTAGAAAATACAGATGTTATCCTTTATTAATGCAGGGTTAAGATTAACGATCATCTTATTTAAGATTATTTGATTGTTTTCATTAAAAAAAGGCTCTTAAGTGATTCCACCATGCTTTAGCAACACTTAAAGAGTTAATTATCTGGACCTGAGAATGCTTATTCCGTCTTTTGCCGTTTGATAACAAACTCCAGTGACCTTTGAACCTTAATCCAAGGTCAGTGATGGTTGGGCACCCGTGGTTACTGAAGGAGTCTTCATATAATAACAAACCATTTCTCCAGGAAATACAGGGACAGTTAGGAAATGAACGTTTCATTTAAAACAGTTCAAATCAACCCACGCCGAAGTCTGCTGGCCCAATCAATCAAGGCTCGATGCTGGCGGCGGCGCCGCGCCGAGACGCCGCATCACACACACTCACCCGACCCGTCACGTAATTAAATGCAGATGCATTAAAACCTAATGAAGCGTCAGACGGATCCATTAAATGCACTGAACTTAATGACTTGGAGGCAATCTGTGTAATCAGAATCTACTACACACACACACACACACACACACACACACACACACACAACCAGACAGTTATTAATAGCAGCGTCTCCTACATGAAGAACCCGGTTCTGATCGGTTCGTTCCGCTCACGTTAGCCTTAACGAGGAACGAAGGAACCTCCGATGGCGGAGAGAGCGATCCGTCTTCCTTCAGACGCTTCCTCCTCCTCGTTTTTTTTATTACACACAGATCTGTGTCATGTTATAAAATTAAGTTTTAACGATGTTAAAGATATTTATAGCAACTTGATGGAAGTAAGAAAGTACGACGGCGTATCAGAGAAAAGAATAACGGAGCCGAGAGAGAGCCCATCAATAAACACCAATAAGATGACAGTTTGTCCTCATATGAATAAAAGCAGCAATAAGCATCAACATCATCACCCTAAGGACCTTAACGAGGTGATGTCACACGTTGGGATGGATCATAAGAACATGAATACGTACATTCATGGGACGTTAGCTAGCATAGATGCTGTTTGTTGGCATCGTAATACTTTATTGCATGCTACAAGTCCCGTTGGAAGTTAAAAGTGGGCGGTTTCTTGTGTTACGATGGGATTAAAGTTGATGGAATTAGTAGAAAAGGCCACTTCCCATCTCATTAAGCTAACTCAACCAGAGGAGTCGCCCCCTCGTGGCCAGCAGGGAGAATGAATTGTTTAAGGCACTTCAGCATTGGCTTCACTTTTCCAGAACCAGAGAAGGTCACAATGAAATTTCCCCACCATGCCTGAATCCAACAGTTTGTGCCAAATTTAAAGAAATTCACTCAAAGCGTTCTTGAGATAATGTCAGATAAATCGGTCAGACTGTGACCCTGACCTTTGACCTCCAAAAACGTATCAGTTAATCCTCGAGTCAAGGACCGGACGGACGACCCAGAAACCCTCCATCACAGACTGGGAAAGAGTCCTCACCTGTCTCCTGTCACTCCTCCGGTTTCTCTCGTCCAATAAGATCCTGTTGTCATGGAGATCAGACTCCTCCCCCAGCAAGATCTCCTGCAGCTCCGCCCACTGGAAGGCGCAGTCCTCCAGCTGCCGCCTCTGCTGCTGCAGGCAGCGAAAAAACAGCAGCCGTTAGTCATGAAGACCCGGAACAGCGACAGGATACCGTGAGGTCACGTGATGAGGTCACGTGGTGATGTCACACAGGTAAAAGACTTACGTCCTCCAGCTTCTGCCGCTGCTCGTGCTGCTGCTGGATCCTCTTCTGCCGGTCGGCCAGCAGCTGCTGCTTGTATCGCTCCTGCTCCGCCAGCTGCTGCCGGTGCTGCAGCGCCTGGACAGGAAACAGGAAGTACAGGACGCCGCCGCGGTCATACGGGTTTACGACTTTGATGCAACCGTCCAAATCTGAACTTCAAAGGGTGATGACCAAGAGCTCAGAGTGGCGGTTTGGGTCATCACACCTTTCTGATTCATCTCAGGACTATTTACTTAAAGCTGCAGGCGGTATCCTCCAGATTCCATCGTGCCTGAAAGCGTTGAGGCACTTCTTTGGGTCTTTGCTTCACTTTTCAGAACTTTGAAGACATTCACTCGCGGCGCTCTTGAGATATTGTGTTCACGAGAATTGGCTAGACGGTGACCTTGACCTGTGACCTTCAAAAAGGTGGACGTTTGTGCCAAATCCGAAGAAATTTTAAGAAATTGATTTGCGAAAACAACCAATCAGAGGGCTCTAACGCAGCAGCCAATCAGCTGGTGAGTTCAGATCAGAACTGTGAAGTGAATGCTTGCTGCTGCGTCCTGTGGGCGGGGCTTAGGTGTTTTATAACATGACAGCCGGGTCACAAATAGTGTGACGGCGTATTAGCTGGTTGGAAAAGTAACTAAATAAACGGAGCCGAGAGAGGGGGCAATATTCAGAGATAAAGAGTTTATAAATATATATCGCTGAAATAACAATGTTGCTTGCTTCCAGCTAACACCGGGTGTTTGCCGTTGCTATGACAACAAGCGAAAGCTACATCTTAGCCCAACCCAATTTGAGACTTTATTAACTCACAAATTTGCGTGAGTGTTGCCCCTCTCTGTTCCTGATACGTCGGACACAAACGCTCTTTTCTCTTAAATGAGCACGATGACATCACTGGCGTGCTATATGGATGAAGGCGTATCAGGCTGAACTGGGCGTTGCCTACCTGCTGCCTCTGCTGAGCCGCCCCTCCCCCGCGGCCTCCGTCCACGCCGCCGTCGCGGTCCTCCGTCTGCAGGCGGAGGAACTCCCGTCTCAGCGTCCACTCTCCGGGAACGTTCACGATGGAGCTGAGAGAGAGGAGCCAAGAGGCGGCGGTGAGAACAGACCAACAAGTGCACTTGAGGGCGGCGGTTAATTCACCCAACAAGGCGGTCTCTCACACACACACACACACACACACACTTAAAGCTCAGCCGTGGAGAAAGTGAACAGTTCTGATTGCCATCTGCCATTTGACATCCAGGGACAACGAGAGGCGAGTGCATCTGTTCACACACACACACACACACACACACACACACACACACACACACACACACACACGCCCTGCAGTGATGCGTTAGCTCTGTGTGCGAGTTCATAACGAGGACGATACGATCTCTGAGACGTCGTTTGCATGTTTTTACCTGGGTTCTCCTTCCTCCTCCGTCACTTCATCATCCTCTTCTTCACTGCCACTGTACTCATACTCTGGACCCTCTGAGAAAGAGAGACAATAACAAAGAATATAATCATATGCAAAGAAATGAACATCATGAAGAAGACTTGAAACTAGAGATTGAGACCATAAACTCATGTTTACAATGTTTACTGAGATAATACATCAAGAGAGAAGTAGGACCATTTTCTCATAGACTTCTATACAACCAGAGAGGAGTCGCCCCCTGGTGGCCAGCAGGGAGAAGTAGGACCATTTTCTCATAGACTTCTATACAAGCAGAGAGGAGTCGCCCCGTTCAGGGTCAGGAATGAGGTCTGGTCCTGGACTGAAGGCGTCTGAGGTCTTTGCTCTGGTGTCTTCGTCTCTGAATTAAACATTCTTCGTTCCTCCGTTGGCAGCAGATTTGTAATTACAGAAGCTGCACAAAAATTTGGTGTTGGTCGAAGACGGCAACGAGAGTACGTCTGGTTTAGTGGAAGATGTGTGGAACGGAGCAGCTACGTCACAACACACAGACACACACACACACACACTCACACACACTCACACACACACACACACACACACAGACACACACACAGACACACACACACACACACACACACACACACACACACACACACACACACACACACACACACAGCATGCAGAAACTCTTCCAGTCATTAGTGTCATTTTATAAGCTAACAGAAGATCAGAACCAGATGGCCTGTTTCCTCCTTCCTCTCTCTCTCTCTCTCTCTCTCTCTCTCTCTCTCTGTTATCACTGTCTCTCTATGTCTCTCTCTGTCTCTCGCCCCACCTAATGGAAAAGACTTCTTACACCTTTAAAACTCGATCAACATGAGAATAACAGTCTACTCCTCTCCGCCGTCGACTCGTCCTCGTCAACTTATTTCCAGAACAGGACGGGGAGAAAACTTTTCTAATTTTTGTTTCTTTGTTTCCTCCTCCTCTCTCTCCTCCTCCTCCTCCTCCTCCTCTCTCCTTCCTTCCTCCTCCATTCCTTCGTCATTTCCCCAAGTGGACAGTGTAGAGAAAGTTAAAGTTCAGCCGTGTGCAGCCTTGTTGTCTCTCCGTCTCCCTTCCTCTTTTTATATTAACTATATAAACATGATGTATCATACCTCTCATATGGATGGATGGATGGATGGATGGATGGATGGATGGATGATGGATGGATGGATGGATGGATGGATGGATGATGGATGATGGATAGATGGATGGATGGATGGATGGATGGATGGATGGATGGATGGATGGATGATGGATGGATGGATGGATGATGGATGGATGGATGGATGGATGGATGGATGGATAGATGGATGATGGATGGATGGATGGATGGATGGATGGATGATGGATGGATGGATGGATGGATGGATGATGGATGGATGGATGGATGGATGGATGGATGGATAGATGGATGGATGATGGATGGATGGATGATGGATGGATGGATGGATGGATGGATGATGGATGGATGGATGATGGATGATGGATGGATGGATGGATGGATGGATGGATGATGGATGGATGGATGGATGGATGGATGGATGGATGATGGATGGATGGATGGATGATGGATGGATGGATGGATGGATGGATGGATGATGGATGGATGATGGATGGATGGATGGATGGATGATGGATGGATGATGGATGATGGATGGATGATGGATGGATGGATGGATGGATGGATGGATGATGGAGGGATGATGGATGATGGATGGATGGATGGATGGATGGATGATGGATGGATGGATGGATGGATGGATGGATGGATGGATGATGGATGGATGGATGGATGGATGGATGGATGATGGATGGATGGATGGATGGATGATGGATGGATGGATGGATGGATGGATGGATGGATGGATGGATGATGGATGGATGGATGATGGATGGATGGATGGATGGATGGATAGATGGATGGATGGATGATGGATGGATGGATGGATGATGGATGGATGGATGATGGATGGATGGATGATGGAGGGATGGATGGATGGATGGATGGATGGATGATGGATGGATGGATGATGGATGGATGGATGGATGGATAGATGGATGGATGGATGGATGATGGATGGATGGATGGATGATGGATGGATGGATAAATGGATGATGGATGGATGGATGGATGGATGATGGATGGATGGATGGATGGATGATGGATGGATGGATGGATGATGGATGGATGGATGATGGATGGATAGATGGATGATGGATGGATGATGGATGGATGGATGGATAAATGGATGATGGATGGATGGATGGATGATGGATGGATGGATGGATGATGGTTGGATGGATGATGGATGGATGGATGGATGGATGGATGATGGATGGATGGATAAATGGATGATGGATGGATGATGGATGGATGATGGATGGATGGATGGATGATGGTTGGATGGATGATGGATGGATGGATGGATGGATGATGGATGGATGATGGATGGATGGATGGATGGATGGATGAATGATGGATGGATGGATGGATGATGGATGGATGGATGATAGATGGATGGATGGATGATGGATGGATGGATGATAGATGGATGGATGGATGGATGATGGATGGATGAATGATGGATGGATGGATGGATGAATGATGGATGGATGATAGATGGATGGATGGATGATGGATGGATGGATGATGGATGGATGGATGGATGGATGGATGAATGATGGATGGATGGATGATGGATGGATGGATGATGGATGGATGATGGATGGATGGATGGATGATGGATGGATGGATGGATGGATGATGGATGGATGATGGATGGATAGATGGATGGATGGATGATGGATGGATGGATGATAGATGGATGGATGGATGGATAGAGTGTGCTGAGGGTTTGTATTCCTGGACAAGCCGCCTGATGCCGTGAATTAGTGAGACACGATGGGAAACTCTCAGAATTCCTCGACTGAAAGAATCGCCTCTCAAACACAATGAGTCCATTAGTTACGGCTGAAACACATCCAGTGAGGTCACGGTGACCTTTGACCTGCGGATTCAATCGTGTGTGCGAGTCAACGTTTCTGCCAAATATATCTTTGACACCTATATATTATGTATATACTATATTATAGTTTGTTTCTTGTTATTGTCCTCAAGGTATGCACCTCCTCATCATCGCTCTGCCTCTCCGTCGCTCCGACTTAAATATATCTGATCTTTTGAGGAAAGTGCAGATGATGTCACTGCAGAAAATGGAGGCGGAGCTTGTTTTGTCGATGATACAAAGTATGAGGAAAGTACAAAATGAAGTGTGAAAGACGTAGATAGTCGCCCTAAATTGGGGTGAGGGTAGTCTCTGATACAACAGTGGTTACCGTGGCGATATGTTGACTTTTCTGACATAACTGGAAAGGGATGTTGCCGTTGGGTTTGAAATAAATCTCTATATTTTGGTGCTTCGCGTACCTGGAGCCACATCGTCCCATTACATTGGAGAGAAGGCTGATACTCCAACTCTCACCACAACAATCTGGACTGATTAATAACGCGTATATCGGTGATTTCGGAGTGAACTGTCCCTTTAATATTCCCGACACCCTCCTTCAATCCATCCCGTCACAGATCTGCGCCCCCTCACCTTTCTCCCTCTTCTTCCTGGTCCTGTCCAGGTGGTCTTTGAGCATGATGCGGACCTGTCTCTCATTGGCCAGGTCCCGGATGAAGGCGTGTCTCAGCAGGGCGTCGGTGGTCGGCCGGTGCAGGTGGTTCTTCACCAGGCAGCTGTCGGCGAAGGACAGGAAGCGCTTCGACCTGCGGGAGAAAAACAAAGAGTCAAAGGGCACGAAACAAGGAAAAACGCTCTTTTCTGTTCTTCAGAGGGTCTACGTCGACCCGGGTCCTTTTGAAGACCACGGTCTGGTCTACAGAGGATTTTCTGTTTGCATCATCGTCACTGCTACTGTTGCCTAGCAACCAGCTGCGGTTGACAAGAGCATAGAAGAGTTTACTAACGTTATCTGATCAAAATGGAGCCAGAGATCATATTTTATTATTTTCTTTCTATATTATGACTATTATGGTTGCCATGACGATCAGCAAAGAGACAGAGGACCCCCGGTTACACGGTGGAGGTGAGGTTATGTTTCACCACAAACCCCCAATCAGCCTTTAAATAACTCGTCCTATAAATAAACTTCAGTAGAGAAAAGGGAAGTGGCTTCGTTTTAGAGCAGAAATCTCAAACACGTGCCGCCCACAAACCCAAATCTGGACTCCAGTAATCCGTCTTCATCATGGGACTCAACTTTGTTTTTTAATTTAAACTCACTTTCCATCAGATAATCTCCCTCTTCAGGGAATGTTTGCATGAAAAGAACCATAATTAATTTTTAAAAAACCACAGCATGTAAATGTTATAGTTTGGATACTAAAATATCTCAATACATTTATATTTTAATGATAATATGCAAGAAACTATAATATATATCCGATAGGAATACATGAGATTAATTTATTTACTTTGTAAATAAGTAAAAAAAAAAGAAAAGACTGGTTGAGTTTCAAAACAGAGAAGAAAAAAAAAAAAAATCTAATGATAAAGCATTACAGTTTTTCTCGATCGTTTACACATATTTTCTGAAAGCATGCCTCATACTCTCAGAACTCTACACACAAATCAACAAACACACACACAATGGGCAAAACCCCTCAATTCTCCTGCAAAATGAAACTTTACATTCAGAACAATGTTATTTCTTCTCAAAATGGTATTTTGTTGTCAAATGACACACAAACCATCATATGAATAGACATTTATAAGAACCAGTTGAACACTGATCTGCTCAATGGAAAACACGATGAACACTTCTTCTCCATTTACCATAATGACTTAGGCCTTTTTTTGTTCAGTGTTACACTCACTACAGACAGTACATACATAAATGTGTTGTAAAATATTTTAGAATATTGTTTTTATATATTTTATTTTTCCCACAAGAATACTGTAATGTATAGTGTTCATCCCAACCAACACAAAGTTGCATATACAGTGGTCTACATACAAAACCAGAAGAATTTACTGTAAAACAACAACAAAAAAAACAACTATCCCGCATCCTCTCTTCTGTTTCGGCCACAGCACCTCATCCACATCACAGGCAATGCAAGCGATGGCTGAGCAGCGGGGGAAATATCGCCTAGCATGGCAAATCCATGCTAGGCTCCTCCTCGTACTCTCACTCCTCTGGCTCTGCCTCTGTTGCCAATGTTGGCATCCATTGCTCCAAAACAGAAGAGCTCACCTGTTGCACTTTTATGCTAATGCTCTGATTGCAAATTGTAAAACTGTGTTGCAGGTGTTTTCCCATGTGATGAGTCAGTGTGCATAGTAGGGAAATTAACTTTAGAATTTTGAATGGCAGTGTGTTCCTTGTGAAAACAAGAGATTTTCTTCATGAAAATTGTGCCAAATGCAGAGAATTGTGTGTAGTGTTTTGAAAAAAGTGTGTTTTAAAACTGCAATTTGAGTGTAAAGCAGGAATTGTGCTTGCAGTTTAGCAGAGTTAGTTCAGGGTGTTGGTGCATGAATTACATGTTGTGGTCATTGTGTCTCAAGTACCAGTATTTGTGTGTCAACAATTGAGAAAAACTGTAACTAAAAACACAAAATAAAAGAGGATATGAATTATGGAGAAGGGGTGGGATTAAATACGTGTATGCTTAAAAAAAAGTTATTCATATATCTGTGTGCTTTCTAGTTGTGTAATATTGTATTTTCTGTATTTGTTATAATTTGCATGTGGTTCACAACGCAGTCACAGGAGAGAAGCTAAAGTCTGCAGTGTGAAGGACCAACATAAAACCTCTCAAACGCCACAGAGTTATTACATGTTGAACTGAGACAACGCCAGCTCGTAAATCACTCGTTGAAACGTTATCAAGGAACGTCACGACAAAAACGCTGAGCTCAGGAAAAGATCTGAGTCCTGAGTTTGAGGTAAACGTGGTGGAAAGCAGACGGACGGAGCTTTTAAAAGCTGATACTAGTGTTTCTCACGGCATTAATAGTGAATGACAGACAGCATGAGTTCAATGTGAGGAGCTCATCCATTAAACAGAGAGGAGAGGGAGACAGGTTAATATTCATCTGATTTAAGATTAAAAACAGCTTATTAAGGCCACATGTAGGACAGATGTGACTTTCACTGAGACGTGAAGCCAAAGCTCAAGTGCCTTAAACTGTCGATTCTCTCTGCTGGCCACCAGGGGGCGACTCCTCTCTGGTTGTATAGAAGTCTATGAGAAAATGGTCCTACTTCTCTCTGCTGGCCACCAGGGGGCGACTCCTCTCTGGTTGTATAGAAGTCTATGAGAAAATGGTCCTACTTCTCTCTGCTGGCCACCAGGGGGCGACTCCTCTCTGGTTGTATAGAAGTCTATGAGAAAATGGTCCTACTTCTCTCTGCTGGCCACCAGGGGGCGACTCCTCTCTGGTTGTATAGAAGTCTATGAGAAAATGGTCCTACTTCTCTCTTGATGTATTATCTCAGTAAACATTGTAAACATGAGTTTATGGTCTCAATCTCTAGTTTCAAGTCTTCTTCAATCCAGCATGATGTTCATTTAGTACATTATGGTCCATTTAGAGTCCACCAGACCAGAAAGCAGGGGATGCTTTAGGGGGCGGGGCTTACCTGCTGATTGACAGGTCATTACCAAGCTACCAATGCTAGTTAGCCACTAAGATGACTTTATAGCCAGATCCACCCGTCGCTCCTCCACAGTCCAAATATGGACTGGAGGCTTCAAAACCGTCGTCCACAAACCAACGTGTGACATCACCATGATGACAGACGGTGGTTTTATCTGGTTGCAGCTTCAGTTTCATGGTGAGAAGAAAGTGTTTGTGTATTTTTGGTCTGATGTATGAAACCCACAACAAAGAGCACGTTCAGAAGAGAACACCTAAACACTGTGTGTGTGTGTGTGTGTGTGTGTGTGTGTTACTTACCATTTCTTTGATTTAAGTTTGGGCGGAGGGTTTCGTGGAATCAAAAACAGAGCTCTCATTGGATGCATGTCACATAGCGCTGGAGAGAGAGAGAGAGGTAACTGAAGTGGAAGTATTCATACAGAAGAAACAACAATGTGTGTTTGACTTACGAGGAGCTCCTTCAGCCATCTCTAGAGCAGTGATACCCAGAGACCAGAGGTCGCTCTGACAACGAGAGAGAGAGACAGGACAAGCTTAAGAACGTCGCTCACGTGAAGCTTCGCTCGGCTTCTGTTCATTTCCTGTAAACTTTGGATTTCCCCTTTAACTCAAAACAGTAAAGAGTTTCATCGTGTGGAAGCACAGATCCAGGAGTTACAGATCTAGGAGTAACAGATCTAGGGGTTACCGATCTAGGAGTAACAGATCTAGGAGTAACAGATCTAGGAGTAACAGATCTAGGAGTTACAGATCTAGGAGCTACAGATCTAGGAGTTACAGATCTAGGAGTTACAGATCCAGGAGTTACAGATCCAGGAGTTACAGATCCAGGAGTTACAGATCTAGGAGTAACAGATCTAGGGGTTACAGATCTAGGAGTAACAGATCTAGGGGTTACAGATCTAGGAGTTACAGATCCAGGAGTTACAGATCCAGGAGTTACAGATCTAGGAGTAACAGATCTAGGGGTTACAGATCTAGGAGTAACAGATCTAGGGGTTACAGATCTAGGAGTAACAGATCTAGGAGCTACAGATCTAGGAGTTACAGATCCAGGAGTTACAGATCTAGGAGTTACAGATCCAGGAGTTACAGATCCAGGAGTTACAGAACCAGGAGTTACAGATCTAGGAGTAACAGATCTAGGGGTTACAGATCTAGGAGTAACAGATCTAGGGGTTACAGATCTAGGAGTTACAGATCCAGGAGTTACAGATCCAGGAGTTACAGATCTAGGAGTAACAGATCTAGGGGTTACAGATCTAGGAGTAACAGATCTAGGGGTTACAGATCTAGGAGTTACAGATCTATCAGCTACAGATCTAGGAGTTACAGATCCAGGAGTTACAGATCCAGGAGTTACAGATCTAGGAGTTACAGATCCAGGAGTTACAGATCTAGGAGTAACAGATCTAGGAGTAACAGATCTAGGGGTTACAGATCTAGGAGTAACAGATCTAGGAGTTACAGATCCAGGAGTTACAGAACTAGGAGTAACAGATCTAGGAGTTACAGATCTAGGAGCTACAGATCTAGGAGTTACAGATCTAGGAGTAACAGATCTAGGAGTTACAGATCTAGGAGTTACAGATCCAGGAGTTACAGATCTAGGAGTTACAGATCCAGGAGTTACAGATCCAGGAGTTACAGATCTAGGAGTTACAGATCTAGGAGTTACAGATCTAGGAGTTACAGATCCAGGAGTTTCAGATCCAGGAGTTACAGATCCAGGAGTTACAGATCTAGGAGTAACAGATCTAGGAGTAACAGATCTAGGGGTTACAGATCTAGGAGTTACAGATCCAGGAGTTACAGATCTAGGAGTTACAGATCTAGGAGTTACAGATCCAGGAGTTTCAGATCCAGGAGTTACAGATCTAGGAGTAACAGATCTAGGAGTTACAGATCTAGGAGTAACAGATCCAACGTGGTGTTTTACAGAAACATGGATTCCTTTCAGAGAGAGGAGACGTCGATGTCTAATTACTTCCAGAGAAGCATATAATTAGCTGAGATTCCATTTCAGGAAGTCATTGTGACGGAAAATGTTTTGTGATGACGTTTGTTTGACATCCAGCAGAGTTTTAAGGCTTTTCTGGTATGAAAAGTATCGGACTCTCACCACGGCAAGATCGGAGAGGAAGAATGAAGCACTTAAATGTCAAGATGCTCAATTTAGGATCGAAGAAGACTTGAAACTAGAGATTGAGACCATAAACTCATGTTTACAAGGTTTACTATTTTGGCATTTCTATATTACAATCTATCAACATGATGTTAAACAAACAGGAAGATTTATATTTGCTTATAGGTTGTATTCATGTTAAGGTGATTTTTGGTGACCCCTGCAGTAACTGTGAGGACCCTGTAGGGGATCTGGACCCCCTGCAGTAACTGTGAGGACCCCTGCAGGGATCCTGAACCCCCTGCAGTAACTCTGGGGACCCTGTAGGGGACCTGGACCCCCTGCAGTAACTCTGGGGAGCCTGTAGGGGACCTGGACCCCTGCAGTAACTCTGGGGACCTTGTAGGGGACCTGGACCCCCTGCAGTAACTCTGGGGACCCTGTAGGGGATCTGGACCCCCTGCAGTAACTCTGGGGAGCCTGTAGGGGACCTGGACCCCTGCAGTAACTCTGGGGACCCTGTAGGGGACCTGGACCCCCTGCAGTAACTCTGGGGACCCTGTAGGGGACCTGGACCCCCTGCAGTAACTCTGGGGAGCCTGTAGGGGACCTGGACCCCCTGCAGTAACTCTGGGGACCCTGTAGGGGACCTATATCCCCTGCAGTAACTCTGGGGACCATGTAGGGGACCTGGACCCCCTGCAGTAACTCTGGGGACCATGTAGGGGACCTGGACCCCCTGCAGTAACTCTGGGGACCTTGTAGGGGACCTGAACCCCCTGCAGTAACTCTGGGGACCATGTAGGGGACCTGGACCCCCTGCAGTAACTCTGGGGACCTTGTAGGGGACCTGGACCCCCTGCAGTAACTCTGGGGACCCTGTAGGGGACCTGGACCCCCTGCAGTAACTCTGGGGACCTTGTAGGGGACCTGGACCCCCTGCAGTAACTCTGGGGACCCTGTAGGGGACCTGGACCCCCTGCAGTAACTCTGGGGACCCTGTAGGGGACCTGGACCCCCTGCAGTAACTCTGGGGAGCCTGTAGGGGACCTGGACCCCCTGCAGTAACTCTGGGGACCCTGTAGGGGACCTGGACCCCCTGCAGTAACTCTGGGGACCCTGTAGGGGACCTGGACCCCCTGCAGTAACTCTGGGGACCCTGTAGGGGACCTGGACCCCCTGCAGTAACTCTGGGGACCCTGTAGGGGACCTGGACCCCCTGTTGAAGCCCCTGCTGTATACCATTACATGTAAGAAGGCCTTGCCTGTTGGATGCTCTTATATTCATGAAAAAGGTGAGACTGAGCCTGAAGCTGGCTGTCAACGCCACGTTTCCATAGTAACCAGGTACCCTGTAGTCATAGGTGGCCTCGGGGTTCTCGTCGCAGGCGATGACCTCCGGAGCCATCCAGTACGGCGTCCCGATGAAGGTGTTCCTCCGGCCGATGGTCTTGTCCAGCTGGGCCGACACTCCGAAATCCACTGAGACACAGAGCAGAGCGGTTAACCTTTCTTCTTCATGGGTTTCTGCCGAGGTGAAAGCCAGCGGACGTGCGTACCCAGTTTGACTTCGGCGTTCTCCGTGAGCAACACGTTTTGTCCCTTGATGTCTCGGTGGATCACATGATGGGCGTGGAGATGGGAAAGACCCTGGGAGACAACACATGAACACACACACACACACATGAACACACGGTCAGATGACCATGTAAACATGACTGGAGGCTTTATGAGCTGCTGAACAAAGAGTGGAAGTTTCTGTAAATAACCGGCTTGAGGTGGCGGAGCGCCTCGGAGACGGTGGCCATCTTCAAAGGCGGTTAGATAAACAGGAAGTGAGTCTGATTTCAGACAATGACCTCATGCTCTGTGTTTGTGACCCGCCAAACAATGGCGGCCGGCAGCGGCGGGAAAACACCGGCGACCACTCCGTCTTCTTATTATCACCATCTCCCCTC
>NC_139919.1:30691357-30716357 GCF_963514095.1 Eutrigla gurnardus | reverse complement strand
ATTCCACTAACAGATCCACAGAAATATAATCACCAACTATTTTCATCATCTGTTCATCATCAAAAGTCATTTTTCATAAAGAAATGTCACAAAATGCTGTTTTCAGTCCCTCAGATATGGAGATCTTCTTTCCTCTGTTCTATCATAGATGTCATCACATACAACACACATTTCAAGACCTTTATTCTACATCCAAGCACTCTTCAAACCTTGGAAACACCACACTAAATGCAAGGATTTTCAAGGATTTCCAGCACCGTACCAACCCTGGTTAGTGTAACTTTCACGTATTTAAACGGTGAAAGATGCCTCGTCAGCATCTCCTGCATCACGTCAGCGTTTCCTCCAGCTGGATGTAAAGCTGACCGCCTGCTATCATTACTACGCTGCCTCCGCTGTAGCCCCGCCCCCTTGCCTGACCTCACCAACACTCTGCAGGTCTGCTGCATCGCCTCGTCCAACACATCAACACATCAACACACACACACACACACACACACACACATCAACAGACACCTCAACAGACACATCAACACAGGCCTCACTGTCCCGAGCATCGCTTGCAAACGTTTCCTCTTTCAGGAAATCAAGTGGCGTTCGAGGCACACGCCCACACACACCCACAACACACACACATCAACACACACACAACACACACACACATCAACACACACCCACAACACACACACATCAACACACACACACATCAACACACACACATCAACACACACACACACACCCTTATTAACGTTTAAACCCTAAACGTTTAACCTCTGCCTGAATGCTACATGCACTGAAACCAGAACTTCACTTGCGTTTACACCTCAGGACCTGGTCCAGGGTCCTGGTCCAGGGTCCTGGTCCAGACCTTTACAGACCTGCTTCCCCTTCCAGCCAACTTAAACCCCACGGAGGGAAGTTCACACACACAAGTTTCAGGCCAAAGACGCTCTCACCATGGGGTTTTAATCTCAGCCACCCTGCACAAACGCTGACTCATCAATCAGAAGAAGAGTGTGAGCTGCAGAAGCACGTTAACATGAGGTTCACACGGAGAGCAACCACCTGCTGTCACTCCTCCTGCAACCGCAAAACCACTCCAACACAACACACATGTTGTGATCAGGAAGTGAGCCCCACCCTTTAAAGATGCTGCTGCAGAGTGTGTGTGTGTGTGTGTGTGCGTGTGTGTGTGTGTGTAAAAAGAGGTAACAGGATATTTCAGTCAGCTGAGAACTTCTTCCAAGCTGACTGGAACTAGAAGGTTTCACCAGAAGTGTTAGATAATGTGTGTGTGTGTGTGTGTGTGTTGATGTGTGTGTGTGTGTGTGTGTGTGTTGATGTGTGTGTGTGTGTGTCCAGCCTGCTGCAGTGAAACTTGCTTGTGAAACATGTGTGTTGGTGTGTGACTCTGAAACGTGTGTTGCAGCAGCGTGCGGTCCTCACCTTGTACACCTGGCCGTAGGTCCCGTTGCCGACCACCTCCACCAACTCAAAGATCCCTGCAGGGTCCTGGCAGGAAACAGGAAACAGGAAGTGGTCACGGCGAGGAATCAGAGGAGAGAAACGAGCATTAATATACGAGGCACGGGGCCCATATGAACATTAGAGATTCATGTTATTATACGAGAATCACGAGCTGCTAGAATGATTGAGAAATGGTGTAATTACATAGTTTGGCCAGCAGGGAGAAACTTAAACACCAGGGTCAAATCAAATACCAAATTAAAAAAACATAAAATAAGGACATATATATATATATATATATATATATATATATATATATATATATATACACACCGTTAGACAGACACACACACATATTCATATGTATGTACATGTATTATATATACACGTGTATATATACATGTGTATATATAAAAAGTGTATAATATGTATATGCATGTATAATTATATATATGCATATACATATTATACACTCATTTATACATACATATAGACATCCTCGGACTACTGTACAGTACTACCCTGTAGAGTACTTGTCCGGGTCCACACACAGTGAATCTCGGTGTTTTACTACTTTGATCTGTCCGCTCGCAGGGAAACTAACGGCGTTAACGCTACAAACACAGTGACGTCACATGAACCTTAAAAACGCGTCGTTAAAACAAACACACGTAAAGCCAGGCTCCGACCGTTAGTCGGGTCCGAGCAGTGAGACATCCTGCGATGTTCAGACAGACAGTTTTCCAACAAACAGCCGTCTCACACTCACCCGGAGCGCCGCGAGGTCGATGCCGTCCAGGCTGCGGGTCGTGTTCTCCCTCGACATGGCGGCTCTGCTAGGCTCCGAGCCGGGACCTGGACCTGGTCCGGTTCCTGCCCGACAACTAGCGAACTAACTAACGGATCCCCGGGTCCGACTTTCTCTCGCTTTTTCCCCGATCGCGACGCTTCCGGGACACCTTTTCAAAATAAGAGGCCTCCAGTGGGAAACCGGAAACAGTTATTTGCGTTTTATTATAAAGTCACATATTTATATGAGAACAGCTCGGACTGTTTGTAAATGTTATCTAGAAAAAAATAGAAATTCACGGAAATGTCACTTTCATTCTCACTTTATTTAATTGTAGATTTTATTTTGTATTTATTTAATTATTTATTTGCATTTAATATAACTTCATTTTGTACTTTAGATTATATTATTTCATGTTATATTATTTTTATACACTATTTATATTTATTTATTATTTAATTATTTTTATTTCTGACTTTTTTATTCAACAATATGTATTACTTTATTTTATAAGAATTTATTTAGTGTTGTGTGTATAACTTATTTAATTATTTTATGTTATTTATTAATTTTAAACTCTGCCTCGAGCCTAAATGTTAAATTGATGAAATCAATGTTACATTTCTGAATGATCTCCGTCTCTGCTCGCTGAGTTTTGTTCCTGAAGTGTTTTTCCTTCTTCCTCTTCTTGAAGCGACTCGGTGAACTCGTCATCCAGTAAAACCCCCGAACAAACGGCGAGGAGGAACTTCACTAACAACCTGGACACGCAGTCCACATGCAGCTGACTTACATTTTAAACCTAGTCACATTACACAATCCGTGTGTCTGTGTTCAGTCAGAACCGTTTGAGTCATTGAATATGGCTATTGGGTAAGTACTAAAAGTACTGAGTTGAGTGAAATTAACCGAAATACACATTTTAAACATAAAACTGTGGACAGGCCAGTAATAGAAATAATGTTTAAAGAGTTTTTCAGACTTTATACGTAGACTGATCCTCGAACACATTCATGATTTCATGAAGACAAACTTAACTTGATGGTCTTACTTTGAGTGAATTTAAAAATAAACTGACCATCGGAGTCGACTTCACACGGCGACACCGTCACATGAACATGAACTCTTTATTTTATTTATTTTATTTTATTGGTTTAGTTCAGGGACATTGCACACTAATCAACATTCAAAATGTAAGTGAGCCAGAGTTAGCCTGAGAGGCTAGTTTTCGTCTGTTGTCCCCTGCCAGATATTCAAAAGGCAACCTAAATTTACAGAAATAAAATGCATATAAACAAAGATTAAAAAACAACATAGTAGTAAGAATGAATTGACAGACAATGGCAAACCAACAATAAAATAAGCAGACAATAAAACACAGTGTACATTAAACATTATACGAAAGTGCACAAAACAGTAGATTAGAGCAGGACAAATGCACCTACAATAAAAACACATTCAGCAGCATAGAACACAAACATGCAGCACAGACATACATCAGCCTAAAGCATAAACATGCAGCACACTTCTTCTCAGCTTCACCGTTCTTACACAACAGAATACATGCTTCTGTACATTCATGCATCTCCTAAACGCTCAATAATCAATAATAGAACAAGACAAAAGAGTAAGAACTTTAAAGTGTGAAACATATTGAAGGGATGGAGCTCGACATTCTAGCCTGCTGACCGAACCATGAGTCACAGTCATCACGGTGAAGTCAGGGTCATCCTGTGGCAGGACCGTCACCGTGTGTGTGTGTGTCACAGAATCAGAGAAAGATGGCAAGTGACTCTCTTGCTCCCTCTGTAGGCGTGAATGTGACGGGTGTGTGTGTGTTGCACTGAAGAATGGTCTCTCTGTGGTCTCACAGAGTGGCCCTGTTCACATCAGGGTCAGCTGCCTTCACACACACACACACACACACACACACACGTTTCTAGACTCGTATCCAACCTCCAACCTAAACAAGACAACATTCTGTGAAACGATAGAATAAGAAGATTCCAGAGTGATAGAGGCCATTTGTCCGTCTTGTTTCTTTTTCTTTGTGTTTTATTGCAAGATGTCAGCAAGTTCACTCATCTAAACTCTTTTCTGGAACTGTCAGTCCCTCTGCTGGCCACCAGGGGGCGACTCCTCTCTGGTTGTATAGAAGTCTATGAGAAAATGGTCCTACTTCTCTCTGCTGGCCACCAGGGGGCGACTCCTCTCTGGTTGTATAGAAGTCTATGAGAAAATGGTCCTACTTCTCTCTGCTGGCCACCAGGGGGCGACTCCTCTCTGGTTGTATAGAAGTCTATGAGAAAATGGTCCTACTTCTCTCTGCTGGCCACCAGGGGGCGACTCCTCTCTGGTTGTATAGAAGTCTTTGAGAAAATGGTCCTACTTCTCTCTGCTGGCCACCAGGGGGCGACTCCTCTCTGGTTGTATAGAAGTCTTTGAGAAAATGGTCCTACTTCTCTCTGCTGGCCACCAGGGGGCGACTCCTCTCTGGTTGTATAGAAGTCTATGAGAAAATGGTCCTACTTCTCTCTGCTGGCCACCAGGGGGCGACTCCTCTCTGGTTGTATAGAAGTCTATGAGAAAATGGTCCTACTTCTCTCTTGATGTATTATCTCAGTAAACATTGTAAACATGAGTTTATGGTCTCAATCTCTAGTTTCAAGTCTTCTTCAATCCAGCATGATGTTCATTTAGTACATTATGGTCCATTTAGAGTCCACCAGACCAGAAAGCAGGGGATGCTTTAGGGGGCGGGGCTTACCTGCTGATTGACAGGTGTTAGCAGCTTTACACCAGTTCTGGGATCAGCAGCCTGATTGTATTGTGTTATTAGCTAACCTCTTCTGTCTGTTGGACTCTAAACTCATGTTTACGATGTTAACTGAGATAATAAATCAGTTATATTTACATATGGATCATCTTCCTGAAGGCTAATACAGGATCATGTGATGTATCATAGAAACTTCACATCAATTGAAGATTGAAAAGAAAGCATGTTGTGATTGTTTCCTTCATACTACGTGTAATTTGTAATTTCCGAATTGAAAGTTAGTTCAACATAAATTCCACAGCAGTCCTTTTTCTATTTCCCCCTCTGTTTCCTCATGGCCTGCTCACCACAGGGTGGCGCTGTTGCTCACGTCTGCATGTCACCTAAATGCTGTCTGTCTGCACATCAGAGGAGGAAACAGTGGAGGTGTGAGACAGTGCTTTGAGGTCATCAGTGTGAGGAAGTGGCTTTTAGAAAAACAAACGTCTTCTCCTACAAACCACATGGATGCTGAATTAGAAATGTATAGATTTGGATTTCTTCAAATAGCATTTTTAGTCGTGTCTTGACATTCTGAAGTAGAAAACATTCAAAATCCAAACTCGAGGCTACAGACCGCCACGGGGGCGTCGCCATGGCGACGAGTCAGCTGGTTCAGAGCACCACATCCTCTCAGTAAAGCAACACAACCTCGCCTCATCATCACATCCTGGCAACAGATCGGACAGATCTACACTTGTTTTATTAAAAACGGACATTAACAACCAAAAGCAGGACATGAGGAGAGGAATCCTCACGATCGTACTGAGTGATGCTCGTATGTCACGTGTTCATATCTGGTGCCATCATACGTTCACCACGTGTGTTGAGGTGTTCTGTTGCTGGTGAATATTCCCTTCATGCCGTGGGTTCGTGGGTTTATTCCGGCATGCAGACGAGTTGGCTTGAGCCTCGTACTCCCGCCAAACGTGTGAAAGCTGCTCGGAGTTCTGCAGGATGGTGGTGATGACGGACGTCCAGTAACAGGCGTCCATGCCGGCAGGCATCAAACCCTGGAACAGGGCGCCGCGCGGCGGGTCCGTGGGGTCGATCCCCAGACGCCTCATGCACAGCCCCACGTACACGTCCTCGATGTAGACGGCTCTGACGTGCGCCGCCGCCGCCACGATCTTGGGGGGCAGGTCCAGCGAGAACACGTAGCCCAGGCCCAGCGCGTACGGGGGGAACGTGGACTCGGGGAACGCGGACTCGGGCAGGAACCACTTGGAGGTGTGGTCTCTGAGAACGGACGCGCCCCTCGCCACCATGCCCGTCATGTAGAGGCGCCGCGGCGCCGTCAGCAGCATGGCGACCAGGTTGCGGACGTTGAGGAACATGTCCGAGTCCACCTTCATGCCGTAGGAGGCGATGGGGCAGCGGGCGGAGAGCCACTCCAGCATCACCATGGTCTTTATGGTGAGGTTGTTGTAGCTGTCCACGAAGTCGCTCTGCAGGATGTCACGGTGGGCGCGGCTCTCCTCAAACACCTGCAGGGGGCGACACAGCAGACCGACGTGACGTCAGCAGGGAGACAAGAAGCCAGCGAGCAGCGAGAGCAGCGGTTCGGGAGTGAAACAGGAGGCGGGGCTTAACGCTGGGAGGACCTTCAGGACCTTCAGGACCTTCAGGACCGCCAGGACCTTCAGGACCTTCAGGACCGCCAGGACCTTCAGGACCTTCAGGACCGCCAGGTTAGCATTTTAGCAGATGTCAATTTTCGCAACCAGTGAAGGAAGTGACCATCTTAGTAGCTAACTGTTTCAGTAAACAATACAATGTATGAACTTCTTATCCTCTGCATTCTTTTGATTGATTTGCTTGTTTAGATGTTTTATGTAAAGCACTTGTTGTTGATACGTTGTGGTTTCTTTGTTTCCTTCTTTGGACAAAGCGTCTGCTAAATGACCTGAATGTAAATGTGAATGTTGTTGAACGCTGCTATACAAATACATTTTGACCTGTCAATCAGCAGGTAAGCCCCGCCCCCTAAAGCCTCGGCTTCACCTTTCTTTTCCGTTTCTGGTGAAAAGAACAATATTAAATAAACAGGCGATGCTCGTGTGTCATACACCACGTGATCTCATGGGATCCACTGTTGAGATAATGTCACGGTGCAGAAAGCAGTTTCATGATTCATGATTGTCACCACGGAAACCCGTTTCACCAGCACCGTAAATATTACCCAGAAGCCCACAGCTCGGCTGCAGCTGTGCAGCGAGCCGCCGTCCTGAGGGTTTTTGCATCCTCTGAAGCGGACTTCCTCTTTGAGAACCAGACCTGATGTTTCCTGTGGTTGCAGCGTCTCAGAGAGAAGCCACTCACCTGCTCCTCCAGCGTCTCCGCCCCCTCTTCCTGTCTGCTCAGCCCCAACAGGAAGTAGCGGCTGACCACGCGGCCCAGCACCGAGGTTTCTTTGCCCCACGTGTTGCGGATTATGTCTCGGGCCTCTCTGTCGCGCGGCGCCACCGGGATCATGAGGACCAGGAAGGGGCTCTCCTCCGAACACCGCCGGGGTTCGTCCAGCAGGAAGGCGTAGCGGCGCGGGTACGCCACGAAGTACGGTGGCAGCTCGGCCGGCGGGATCTGTGGAGGTCGGTGAGGTCGCCGGTTTAGATCACAGGAGTCATCAGTTACCCTCTAATCTCTCGTTATGGATCCCAAATAATCCCCTGGACATTTTCAGTTATTATACAAAAAACAAGCATGAAAAGTTGTGGAACGTTTTGGACGCTTTCTATAATTTCCTGGAAAATGAAAACGATGTGGTGGATGATAATATATCTGATATTATTATATTATATTAATATCTATTAATATATGTTTGAAAAATAAATCATGTATTCCCAGAACGTGGAAACTATCGCTGGACACGTCTCCATGGTAACGGCAGCATGAGGTCAACGCTGACGACTTCTTACCTCACGTTTCCAATCATCAGATAACCGAGGAGCAACACCTGATGACCAACACACTCACGTCGTCCACCGGAGCCGTCACGTTGTCGCTCGACCTGCTCGACCACGACCTCATCGACCTCATCGTCACAGGCCACGCCCCCCTGCAGCCCGACAGGTAGAAGGTCAGCATCAACGTTCCCAGCAGTAACAGGATGAGGAAGCACAGCCATCGCCTCGTCCACGCCGTCTTCTCGCTGCCGAGACACAAACCGGGATCTTTACTTCCTGTCGACCTCAGATCACGAGCACTTTACCGTCCATTACTGGTCTGGGGTCAGGAAGCACTCTGCTCATATCGCCTCCTGCTTGACCAGCGATGTCGGCGTTGGTCGTTGGCGGTGATTCACGTGGAACCGTTTAGACCGAAAGGAAAGGGGGGGGGGGGGGGGGGCTCCATTAAGATCCACATCCATCAGAAACCACCAGAACCACGACAGGCGGCGAGAAGAACTGTGACGTCTGTCATGTTGATTTTATGGTCTTGAAGCATCACGTGGCCGTCGCCATCTTTGGAATTTTTGCAACCAGTGAAGGAAGTGACCATCTTAGTAGCTAACTAGCATTGGTAGCGTGGTAGTGACCTGTCAATCAGCAGGTAAGCCCCGCCCCCTAAAGCATCCCCTGCTTTCTGGTCTGGTGGACTCTAAATGGACCATAATGTACTAAATGAACATCATGCTGGATTGAAGAAGACTTGAAACTAGAGATTGAGACCATAAACTCACCAACATGACTCAAACTGTTCCTCTAAATCTTTTTTTTAAATTTTTTTAACCTAATTTTGTATAACAGTTAAATGCAGGCGCTCCACTTCTTGTCACATGACTAACGCTAGCTCGCTGGGCTGAGGTCTACTGAGTTTTTGCGGTGAGACTTTCACAACAGACCAGCAGACGTAACAGTAACAGTGGGTTCAGTGATTCCTGTTCCACATTTATCAAAACACACGACATGAAACGCCCACGCTGTTCAGAGCCGACAAAACATCAAGACAGAACTTTTACTCAATTATAAAACAAGAACCTGTTTTTATGCTCCGCTCACGTCTCGACACGTTCTACCAAAGAAAGAGTTCACATGAGGAACAACAACGGACACAGCAGAACCTCCAACCGTCTCCAGGTCTGTGGAAATGTGCTGTGATGACATTTAGGAGGGAGATGACCCCAGAAACATCCCCCTCCCCCGGCTTTTATCACATAGATGTTATATGTGTTCTCATGCATTTCATTGAAATGAGCTTCAGTGTGTGGATATAGATGTGTGTGTTCTTGTTTTACATTTACATTTACATTGAGGGCATTTAGCAGAAGAAGAAGTACATTTGTCAAAAGAAAGAAAGAAAGAAAGAAACGAAGAAACCACAACATACCATCGCCGATGAAGTAAGATCTAAAAAACAGAAGTGTTCGGTCCTCATCTGAGTAAAGTAGTAGCCGTTCACCAAACATACCTTAAGAACAACAGTGCTATGATCAAAGTAAGAACATAGAAGTGCTCTTTTTTATTTTTTGTATCTGCTTTTGCTCTGTCGGTTTAAACTGTATTTAAATGTGCTTTATAAATAAATTTTACTCACTAATTATCATCGCACGGATTCAACAGAGGATTCATTTTGAGAAATACATTTTATACATTAATATGAATGAAGAAGTTAAAATAAGCAGTCATCTGCTGCTGTGTTTTTTTTTTGCAGGTCGGAGCCACAAACAGACATTTCTACATGAGACATCGGTTCACAGGCCGGTCGCCGATCAATGGGCCTGATCCCTTTTATTATTATTATTATTATTATTATTATCAATTATCATGCTAATAATGTGTGCATGCCCGTTTCTAAAGAGGACGTGGACTCACCCTTTGGACCCGGAGCCCTGCAGCATCGTTGGCACGGCGACGGCTGCAGCCGAGCCTCCACCTCAAACCAACGCCGGATACACGAATGAGGATGTTATCTCTGTCCAAATGCATCGTGGGTTGTGTGTGTGTGTGTGTGTGTGTGTTTCCTGGCTGATGATGATGATGGCCTTCCCCAGGAAGCATAGTTAGCGTGACTCAACAGGCCCTTTAGGACTTGGAGGCGTTATTGCATCATCGTAATATTATTATAATTATCTGAACTTTATTTATTTTTACTCCTCACATTTTAAAAACTCGTCTGAGGGGAATCATAGATGATTATTTTTCTTATTAATATGATGCCAGATTCATCTCTTCTACTTCTACCGGAGTACTTTTGTACACTAGTATGTGTACTTCTACTCAGAGAGGAGGTCGGAACTTCCGAGTCCTCTGGCAGAAATACATCACCAGCTCATTTACATACGTCTCCTCCCGTGTACATGTAAGAGGATGGTATCATGTAGACATGCTGCGACACAAGCTATCAAGTTTGTCATACATTAAGGCTACTTAAAGGAAAACACCACCGCATTTCCATACTGAACTATGTTCTGCTCTGATCTTAGACGAGGTGATACATACCTCCCTCTCCTCTCTCCTGTGCGTGTACTCAATGGCTCTTGCGCTCACTCGGCGCAGCGCTAATTTGCTAGCATGTAGCTTGTCCCAGTATATTCCTTAGGATCCAAAGGGGGGTGAAGTTAGAAGCGACCAAGCACTTCCACGTTGTCCCTATTTAAATACGGTTACGTGAGTAGTTACACGACCCAAGTTTGGTTACACAAAATGAAGCATGCCAATTTTTCTAAGCGGATAACAAGGATAACTATATAGTATGGCGGAATAACAACTGGAAGCACTTCGACGTCGGCGCAGTAATATCATCACTCCGCTCCCCCTCTTACTTCCGTCAATAGAACCTACGTGACCTGCACGCCGTCGCCTGCACTACCTGTAGTAGTTTGTGCACAGTTGAGGAAGCATCAGGTTGTAGTAAGATAGTTTGTTAACAATCAAACATCATGGTTATAACGTGCATCGTACAGGGTTGTGAAAACAAGCAGAAGGTATATAGTCCCGTCATGTTTTGAGTGATGATATTACTGCGCCGACGTCGGAGTGCTTCCAGTTGTTATTCCGCCATACTATATAGTTATCCTTGTTATCCGCTTATAAAAATTGGCATGTTTCATTTTGTGTAACCAAACTTGGGTCGTGTAACTACTCACGTAACCGTATTTAAATAGGGACAACGTGGAAGTGCTTGGTCGCTTCTGACTTCACCCCCCTTTGGATCCTAAGGACAAGCTACATGCTAGCAAATTAGCGCTGCGCGGAGTGCGCGCAAGAGCCATTGAGTGCACGCACAGAGGAGAGGGAGGTATGTATCACCTCGTCTAAGATCAGAGCAGAACATAGTTCAGTATGGAAATGCGGTGGTGTTTTCCTTTAAAGGTGCCATACATGGAATTTGTTTTTAATTATTATGTTCTATTTTACTACTGACTGGTGTTGCATTTCTGACACCAGTGTTTTTTAATTATGTATTTATTTTTAATGTATACATATGTTTTATTTACCCTCTTATGTGTTTCGTCTGTTCTTCTTAAGTTAAAAAAGGTGCCCTCCATGACACTCATTCATAAAGCATCCCATAATTATTATCATGTTCTACCTGAGAAGAGAATGAAGTCTTATACTAATACTTTTATATAACATGGATGAAGGTGTGGGACGACGCCACGATTATCCCGCCAAAATAATTGTGATTCATTGTGTTATCAGGATAATAATGATGAAAACATACTTGGCTCTTAGAAATGGAACCTAACATCCTGGTACTTGTGTGGAAGGGAGCGGGATGTCCGGGACCCGGCGGTGCTGAAGCTGCAACCATGTTTATCAGAGCATCATCGACCTACGAGACAAAACAGAGGATTACAGCGACGTCACGGCGAACGCAGCTTCTTCAACCTTTACCTTCCGCAGGAGGATCATCGGGAGATAAACGATGACTCATCATCTTCTCCAGCTCTGATGGACAGATGTCATGATTGGTGGAAATCGGTTGGTACCAGCTGATGTCAGCACATTTTGTAGTAAAAAGATGACCTTATATGGAGTGTTGATGGAGCAGCTACAATGTTAGCGTAGCCTAGCACCATCAACCAGACTCCATTCAGAAAACCAGCGTTTTAACAGTAGTTATCTTGTGGTCTTGCAGACAGACCTAACAAAGCATGACTCAGCACTTTTTACTGATCACCATCATGATGGAGTTATTTCAGCATCCTTTTCATCTGGTTATTGATATTAAATCACAGATCAATACTTTATTCTGGTTCCTCCAGCCCACGTGGGTCTGGATCCAGTGAGTCCAGCTCGGTTGGCAGTCGGTGAATGACGACGTCAGACCACAGGCATCGAAGATGTATAAAACAACTCATATCATCTTTATTTGCTCTCAGTTAAATTATTTCAACCAAATATATCCAAATAATAGTCAAAGAAATGAGCAGAAATCAAAAGACAACCACTGTACCGAATATTGCCATCGAATATAACAACTCAAATAATTAATAATCGTATCAAACAACCTCAAATATCCAGAATTCATTGGTTCTAATGAGACAATGACAGGAACCTTTGTGTCAATTCAAAACACTTCTCACTTTGCTTAAATATTATGGTAAAATGTTGGTTTTCTTAAAGCTCACAAAGAAGAATGTGGTCTGGTTCAGTCCTGCTCTGTGGAGCCCCCTCTGGCTGACGGGTGGTGGTCTCCAAAACATCAGTCTGTTAGCAGGGGGGGACTGCCGTGAGCATCCATCCATCATCCATCCATTCATCATCCCTCCATCCATCACCCATCAATCATCCATCCATCCATCATCCATCCATCATCCCTCCATCATCCCTCCATCATCCATCCATCATCCCTCCATCATCCCTCCATCTATCCATCATCCCTCCATCATCCCTCCATCTATCCATCATCCCTCCATCATCCCTCCATCTATCCCTCCATCATCCCTCCATCATCCATCCATCATCCATCCATCTATCCATCATCCATCCATCATCCATCCATCATCCCTCCATCATCCCTCCATCATCCCTCCATCATCCATCCATCTATCCATCATCCATCCATCATCCATCCATCATCCCTCCATCATCCCTCCATCATCCATCCATCTATCCATCATCCATCCATCATCCATCCATCATCCCTCCATCATCCCTCCATCATCCATCCATCTATCCATCATCCATCCATCATCTATCCATCATCCATCCATCATCCATCCATCATCCCTCCATCATCCCTCCATCATCACTCCATCATCCCTCCATCATCCCTCCATCATCCATCCATCTATCCATCATCCATCCATCATCCATCCATCATCCCTCCATCATCCCTCCATCATCCATCCATCTATCCATCATCCCTCCCTCCATCCATCCATCATCCCTCCATCATCCCTCCATCCATCCCTCCATCCATCCATCCTTCCATCATCCCTCCATCCATCCATCCTTCCATCATCCCTCCATCCATCCATCATCCCTCCATCATCCCTCCATCCATCCATCATCCCTCCATCCTTCCATCCCTCCATCATCCATCATCCTTTCATCCCTCCATCCATCATCCCTCCATCCATCCATCATCCTTCCATCCCTCCATCATCCTTCCATCCCTCCATCATCCCTCCATCATCCCTCCCTCCATCATCCCTCCATCCATCATCCCTCCCTCCATCATCCCTCCATCATCCATCCATCATCCCTCCATCCCTCCATCCTTCCATGAACAGAGGAACAGAATGAGACGGAGGCTGTGAGCCTCAAACATCCTGTGAGAGTTAAACTCATGAATAACAGAAACACTGTCATTAATAGGTCTATGCATAAGTTATGGAAGCTGTACAGAGATTATTGTAACAAACATTAAGAACAGAGACTGATTAAAATGCTCACCAACCTTTTCTAAAAGCATAAACTTCTTCAAGAAAACAAAAGGAAATAAACATGTTTTTTGGAGGGACGCCCCCTCTTTTCCCTTTATCGGTTTATATCACAACGCCATGGCCGGACAGGAAACAAAGATACCAACAGAAAGACGTTTATTCTCCTCCGTATTAAAAGAGGCTGCGAGTGTCATTAACTCTTATCTCTATTTATTGGGTTTTTTATTATCTAAATGGGTGGTCATGCAAATAGAAAAAGTCCTTCGTGGTGTCCACCTCGGCCAGTTCACCTCCGGGTGAGTCCACTACCTTGATTACTGTGTGACAAGGTGAGCTGGCTGGTTAGCAGTCGCTCTGTGCCTGTTAGCTCCTTTACTAGCTAGCCTAGCGTAGCTTCACATCTGGCTACGTTTTCCACACAGGCCAGCTAACTGTGCTTTTTCCTCAGGACTTCAGTTGAGCAAATTGCTTCACACGTGACTTATTATCTTGACATTCTTGCTGGAATCCTTTTTTTTTAGTTCAACCATAGCGTCTAAGAACCAGCTAGCTAGCTAGTTAGGAATTGTATTTCGAGGTTGACTTGTTGTTTTAAGGTGGACTGGTATTCCAAAAATCATTGCTTGAAGTCTGCCTCGTTTACTGACTATCCACCTCGTCAACGGCACGACGGATCTACTGGAGTCTCGGATCGGCTACCAAGGATCGGCTACATTCCACCATCAGTCGACCGGTATTCCCGAGTAGTTTAACTTCCAGGTACGCGGGGTGTGAGCGGACAGCAATTGGAGACGCTAGCTTCTTTTTTTGTGGTCCGACGAGGTCGCTTCAACAAGCGGAGCTCCCTTTGGTACTCACCGTCCCGGATCCTGGGCCTTCACATGGACTTGTCACATATGTTCATTCGTTCAACGGTCTACAAACTCTCGGCATCAGTCCAACGTGTCATCAGTCATGTTGCATAACAGCGCTCCTCGCCAAAGGTCACAGTTCACATACCAGTTTAATCCGTGACCGAAGCCAGCGTACAATCAGTTTCAGAATCCCAAATCAGCCGGTATCTCCGACCAACGTGGATCCAAGGCAGTCCCAGAACGAGTCCTCAAGCAGTCCCTCCTGAAAACCAAAGGCTGTACACTACTCCCCTGAAAAACCACGATGTAAACCAGTCGAACCAACCAGTCAGAGTGTGAACCGGTCTGTGATCCAGCAGATCCGCTCTACCAGATATCAGAGCTTAGTTCTCTGCTGGTGAGCGGCACGAAGGTGCTGTTCAGGTGCAGGTCGGGCTTCTTCCCCAGCGTGCTGCTCTGAGCCACCTGGGAACAGAACCAGCACAGCGGGGATCAGCAGGGGACCTCGTCCAGACCAGGACCAGAGAAAACAGGGTCTGCACTCTACCCTATGTACACACACACACACACACACACACATATATATATATATATATATATATATATATAAAATATATATATATATATATATATATATACTGCATGCCTAGTCTGGTAAAGTAAATACACATTTGAGGCTGGATAAGAAGCAGATCATTTCCTCTCTACATGTTTGTTTATCAAACAGACCTCTTGCTCCCCAGTGAACTGCTCTGAACCCCTGGAGAGAAAAGAGGTTTGATTTTTAATGGGATGAAACTCTGAGTACAAACATGTAAATCAAAGGATACACTGTAGATGTTGGAGGCTAGAAACTAATGAGGAACTGCAAAGAATAAACACTGAACGGTCCCGTCCCCTTTTCTCTCTCCCACCTGTCCATTCAGCAGTGTCATGGGGATGTTGCAGTAGACGTGGCGCCCCCCGGGGCCCAGCGTGGAGAACTGCACGGTGGAGGGCGGCGGGAGGGGGGGCGACAGGGAGGACGGCGGCGGCGGGGGAAGCTGGAACTCGTAGCTGCGGCAGAAGTGCCTCATCTGGGCGGCCGTGTGACCGCCTCCCAGCGGCAACGTCATCTGGTTGTAGTCTGGGATCTCCGTCGCCAAGGCAACCTGTGGTGAGGCAACAACAACTTCTTCAGACCAAGGACCCCCAAGGTCTACAGAGACCCGGTGGAGGGACCCCCAAGGCCTACAGAGAAAAAGTTTGGGATCAAATAAATTTGAGGACCCTCTGCAGTAACTCTGTGGCCCCCCTAGGGCTCCTGGACCCCCTGTTGAAGATCTCTGGAGTAAACTTTTATTCCAAAAGGGCAATTAAACCGTACAAATTATGAATGCCAATAATTAAAAAACAGGACTTATTATGCGTTATTATGTGTTATACAGTTCTTTTGTGCTGTGATGTCACCCAGCAACTCATTAGCATAACATCCGCCCAGCAGCTGCTGGACTTGGACCCAACGTGGACCATCACAGTACCCATGGGGACCCTGTAACTCACTGGTCCAGTCTCTTTAAAACCTGGACCAGAGCACTCCTAAATAAGCGGACCGACTAGAGACCATAAACTGGTGTTCACTGCCATCAGAAATCAAGATCAACAAACAGCTGACCTGATGGTGTCCATGGCGACTCTCGTTAGGGGGCGCCAAGGAGGCCGAGGTGGTTGTCATGGCAATGGTCGAGACGGTGGTCTGCAGGTCACCAAAGAGGCCCTGTTCACCAGAGTCCATCACCTGTTACCATAGAAACACAGTATAACTTTCACCATGCATCCTGACTCGCACAGATGAGTTTAGAAGGTTTAGCGGTAACACAGGACTTTCACCCAGGCCACCGCTGTTCGGTTTCTTCTTTCCTAGACACTATTATTTTTACTATTACTTTGTATCTGTTTCCAGGTCTGGATTCGTTGTTTGTTAAATGTTTATCATGAAAAGTGAAAAACAATAAAGAAATAATTGAATAAAAAGAGTTCAGCTTCGTTGTGTTGAATGTTGAATGTTGTAGAAGAGGCTCTGATTTATTTCAATCATGTCAAAATGAATACAGAAAATAAAATATTACACAACTAGAAAGCACAGATATATGAATAACATTCTTTGTGTTATTATTTAATCCCTTATTTAACTTATTTAATCCCACCCCTTCATCATAATTCATATCCTCTGTCATACATATATTTTATTTCATGTTTTTAGTTCATTCTTTATCATTAGATTATGTTTTTAAAAACTCAATCACATTTTTTCCTTTAACATTACCGAACATTAGTTTCTCATGTATCAGATATGTATTATAGTTTCTTGCATATTCATTCAATTTAATCAAAAAATATAAAAGTATCGAGACATTTTAATTCAGAATTCAAAACAAATAAACAGTAAAGAACTGTGAGCTGCATGGGAGCTGCTACACCACGTCAACGCTGATTGATTGAAAACATGAAACCACATGAAACCACATGAAACCACATGAGTCCTTCAGCGTACCTGGCGTCTGGACAGCGTCTCCCTGCGTTTAGCAGGCATCTCGTAGAACACCTGCTTCCAGAACTGAGACTGCAGCTCGTTGCTCTTAGGACCCCTCCACTTGATGATGGACAGCACCTGAGAGAGGACAGGGTTCAGCTGCTGCTCAGGAACCCCTCGCTGCTGCCCCCCCCACCCCCCCCTCCCCCCCCTCCCTCCCTCCCTCGCCTCCCCCCTCCCTCCCCACCTTGATGGTGTGTTTCAGCGCCTCCACCTCCTGGTAGTTAATGACATTCTTCAGGTCTGCACACTCGATCATGATCACCTGGACACACAAACATCCCATAATGTTTGTTACGCTGAAACGTCGCACACGGAGCACGATGTGTTTTCTGAATAACGCTACCTTGATCTCCCCGGTAACCAGCATGGAGTGGAGGCGTGTCTCGATCTGGAAGATGCTCCACCCTCTTTTGGCTACAAACTCGGGAGTCAAAACGATGATCAGACGTCTGCTCTGCTCCACACTGCGAGCCAAGTCCTCGATGTAGGCTGGGAGAGGGGGGGAGGGGAGAGAGGAGGGGGGTGAGAGAGGGGGGGAGGAGAGAGAGAGAGAGAGGGGGGGGGGGGGAGAGAGGGGGAGACAGAGAGAGAGATAAAGAAAAGCAAAGCAGAAGCAAAGAAAGAAAACATAGAAGTGAGTTTCCTGAAATTAAGTGTGAGATTGTTGTCGGAGAGACGGTGTCGTTGCTTGTTGTTATATATGTTTTTTCTCACATATATATATATATTTATATATACTATGTATTATAGTACAGTTTGCACCGCATATAGAGATTATATGGTTTTATGTCATATTGAGTGTTTTTGCTGCCCCACTGCTGCTGACAAAATCAGTTCCCAGCCTGGGATTAATCAGTCAGTCAGTCAGTCTCTACTCCTCTTATTTAAGATTATTTCATTGTTTTTTTACTAAAAAAGGAAAATGTGTTTCTTACAGTTTTTCTCAGTCGCTTTGGTGCTTTTCTCACATCACTATTAACATTTTCACAGCAGTTCGTGCATTTCTCAAAACAATTAGTGCAAACTCTTTTATTCTCTCAGTGTTTTCCAAAGCAAAAAAAGGTCAGAACTCGGTGACATGACCTGAAAATGCTAAAGACAGCACTAAACACTACTGGTACAGCCATTTGAAAACTACAGTAAAGTTACACATTGCTGTAGTTAGGGGAGTAAGTGTACAAGACACTGAATACGTATGTTTCACACTTTTACTGTATATGCTCCTTGTGCAAAAGAAAAATACACTAAAGTCATTTATTTAGAACAAACATAAGAAACACCCTTTTGGTAGAGCTGTGCACAAATGTGAACAATATAACAGCAGGTATTGTAACTGAACATAGGTAAATCATGCTGGCACATGGGTCATTCCATGTAATTTCATCAAATTTCTGAACATCTTCCCACCTGACCATCTCAGAATGTCCTGAAAAAATTCAAGCACAAAGAGTTTAGATGATTTTTAGCATCATACTCTGAAAAGCCATTTTTAAACAGCAATATCTGGAAAACTATCTCACCTGTGGCCTTCAAAATTGCAGTATGAGACAATATGTGAGTTGTGTGTATGATCAGAAATGGTGGATAGGAAGTATCAGAGATGTTTCAGATGAAGATGTACTGGTTCAGTTCATGCACCCACATGGCCCTGCCAAGAGTTTCTACTGGCCAAGGAGAGAAGATGTGTAATGTCCCACTGCAGCATAGAATTGCAAGGATTGACGTTCCCTCTACAGAAACTGGGCGCATGTATGCCATCAAAAAAGATGAGCACAACAGAGCAGAGATGTACATTAGACTATTTGTAAAGTCACTGCCAAATTAATGAATGTGACGAAGGAATTGGATCTAAAAGATGAAAAATGTGTGATCCCTCATAGTGCGCATAGAGCCAAACTGTTATTCAATATCAAACTTTGGAGACTTTCGTACTGTAATGTAAAATCTTTATGCTCAAATTAAGATTATTATTTGATTTGGTTGTGTAATTTATATACTTAAAGTATGACAAAATGTACAGTCTTCAATATTATGCTATTATGTTCATGGTTTAAGACATTAAAAGCTGCTTTCACCATGTTTAACTCACATTCAAGGACTTATTGCCTCTGTAACTACAACTGTGCTACATTTTAATGTTTTCGTGAGGCTAAATTTATCAGTAGAATTTAGTCACATGTAAGTCTTTGGTAAATGGTAAAAAACACATTTGAATTGCCCTCCTGTGATGTTTACAAGTAGGCTGTTAGGACATGCAGTACCAAAACCGGCCACAAAAACCCCACCAATATCAGGATTTAAAGAAATCACTGCGACAAATGGAGGCAAAACACCCTCCCAATTTTTTTATATGATTTTAACAAGAATATGATCTTTCAAAAAAAGTAAGTTTGGACCTGATACGTGTTGTCAGTTTTTTGGAATATGACTCTGAAGTTGGGCAAAGATGTGTCTACTTCCATTTTTTAGCCTTAATATCTGTGAAACTAATAATCTAAGAGAAACCATATTTTGTAGAATGTTTAAGCTAACACCAGAGATAGAGGCAGAAGTGATAGAAGTCTTTTATCTGTAAAAATGGGAGCTCAGCCACTCTTCAAATGTACTCCTTTATTTCAACAAGTCACATTTTAAGTACCGGTACCTACCATACTAGGTTATCATTGAGCTACACTCCTGATATTCCATGTCTGGAGGCTAATAGTAACAGATGTACACTAGAAATTTTGAAGGCCACAGGTGAGATAGTTTTCCAGATATTGCTGTTTAAAAATGGCTTTTCAGAGTATGATGCCAAAAACCGTCTAAACTACCCTTCATTCAATGATGTTTCATGAGAAAACTGTTGACAGTAGAGACCTAATATTTTGGATTTGTCCTATTAACAAGTGTGTCTTTGTACTTTAATTTTTCAGGACATTCTGAGATGGTCAGGTGGGAGGCATTTGATGAAATGACACTGAATGACCCACATCCAGACGTTCCTGTCTGTCTGGGACATATATTTTAATCTACATCACAACGGATATCATCCCCTTGCAATGCAGCGAGTGAAAGCTGAAGTTCACCTGAGAGCAATTGTTCAATTTAGGAGACATTTCCAGGAAAAAATGACAAAGAAAGGTATAAAATTTGATAACTACATCAACAATTTTATATGTAATGACTCAAGCAATGAAATTAAGACTATTAGTTTTATTTGACTGACATGACAAGCAAATGTCATGTCAGTCAATGACATTGACACAAAAAAAAAAAAAATAACACCCTTACCTATAGCACTCTGATCAAAGCACTGTTGCTCTTAAAGGAAAACACCACCGCATTTCCAAACCGAACTATGTTCTGCTCTGATCTTAGACGAGGTGATACATACCTCCCTCTCCTCTGTGCGTGCACTCAATGGCTCTTGCGCGCACTCCGCGCAGCGCTAATTTGCTAGCATGTAGCTTGTCCCAGTATATTCCTGAGGATCCAAAGGGGGGTGAAGTTAGAAGCGACCAAGCACTTCCACGTTGTCCCTATTTAAATACGGTTACGTGAGTAGTTACACGACCCAAGTTTGGTTACACAAAATGAAACATGCCAATTTTTCTAAGCGGATAACAAGGATAACTATATAGTATGGCGGAATAACAACTGGAAGCACTTCGACGTCGGCGCAGTAATATCATCACTCAAAACATGACGGGACTATATACCTTCTGCTTGTTTTCACAACCCTGTACGATGCACGTTATAACCATGATGTTTGATTGTTCACAAACTATCTTACTACAACCTGATGATTCCTCAACTGTGCACAAACTACTACAGGTAGTGCAGGTGGCGGCGTGCAGGTCACGTAGGTTCTATTGACGGAAGTAAGAGGGGGAGCGGAGTGATGATATTACTGCGCCGACGTCGAAGTGCTTCCAGTTGTTATTTCATACTATATAGTTATCCTTGTTATCCGCTTAGAAAAATTGGCATGTTTCATTTTGTGTAACCAAACTTGGGTCGTGTAACTACTCACGTAACCACATTTAAATAGGGACAACGTGGAAGTGCTTGGTCGCTTCTAACTTCACCCCCCTTTGGATCCTAAGGACAAGCTACATGCAGGGGTTGAAACTAACTTTTTGGCTTACCAGACAACTGGCGAGTAGATGAAAATTTTTACTAGACAAACAGATTTTTTACCAGACAAAAATATTAAATTGCCATTTGTTAGAATTACTTTTTCGTATGTCTGTCTAAATTGATTTCCAATCATAGTAATCGCAGTCTCTTTTCCTCACAATATTTATTAGCAGTATATATACAGAAACATTTCATGCCCTCTTTGGCCCTATACTCAAGCCATGTTCTTGCCTCACCCGACACCGTGTAGCGCCACTTCTCATTAAATTTCTGAACATAATTCAGTGTTTCCCCTAGAATTTTTTTCAGGCCCGGTGGTACCCACCGAAAAAACCCTAAACAGACGAGACGTGTGGGATGGTGTTTTGGTGCAGTTGGATTAAGTCAGGTGGCACAGCAAGCAGTCTGCAATTCTGCAATTATTATATTTGCATTCAACATTTTTGTTCAACCAGAGTGTATTCAAGATCACAAGGAGAGAGTGACTTATTAAGGTGCTGGTTGATGGAAATGATCAGGGTCCAGAAAAATATGTCTGGAAAATGATGAGCATCACATTAATAGCTACAGATACTGTAAAACACTACAACGACATATGAGTGCATATATTGTCTTATTTTATCAAGTAAAATATAAGTTATAGGTTTACTCAACAGCAGTTAACTCAAAGTTCCACATCTTATCAAAAACAATCCCCGGGGGCAAACGGGCTTTGGCCGGTTGTACATACGTCATCACGTCCTAATACTACACACACATGGCGTGATGTTGTTTTTAAGGAGCGCCGTCTCTGCTTATATTTCTCGACAACACTCGACCTGCATCAGCGCATGTGCGCACGAGCGGATCTGTGCGAGCAGACAGCGCGAGCGCAGCGGGTTTTGGACGGAGACACACAGCGGCATTTTTATTATGTAAAAATAAATAATAATGTAATGTAATAAAATAAATATTATGGACCCTATGGACCGGTTCCGCTCACACCACGAGTCTGAAGAGTGCAACAGCTTATCAAAATACAGTGTCAACGTTCCGTGTTTTCAAAGTAGAAAGCGACAAGTACACGGAAGAAGAACGTAGCGGGAGCGCGCGTCTTGCGGAGCAAGTCTTCTGTGCTGCGCGGAGGCGCTCCTAATGTAAATGATTATTGATTTATGAATGAATTGATAGGTGGCTTATTTTTGGTATATTGATTTTTTTTTGGGCATGGCGGCAGGTCTCCTTGGCCTGGCGGGCCGCCAGGCCTGTACAATGGTAGGGGAAACACTGATAATATTTCGCCGGTTTTGACTGAGACGAGGTGGGCGCTGAGACGCTGTCGGTCGATTCTTCCTCCGTCCTCGTTTTTTTTCTTGGGGGCTGCGCCCCCACAAGAAATCTCCACATAATGGAGTAGCTAAATCGGGAAAAAATAGTTTATAGGCTGCGGTAAAAAAGGTCTACAAAGTATGAATGAACAAGTGTGGGAAGTGGTGTTGATTTTCGCGGGATCATCTGGGATAGCCCGCCTTACTCTGCCTCTGATTGGCTTACCCTGATTCCTCACTCCTCATGCCTACACCTAACCGCCAATGAGAGGCGTCCATCCCAGAACTGACGGGAGACGTGTTAAGTTGCTGATCAAAACACACAACTTCCTGTTTTTGCTGCTTCACATTAAAAGCTTCTACACAAGAAAGATATGATGGGCTTTTATTTTTTTTAGATTACTCGCCAGAGTGGCGAGTGGTCTTCATAAATTACTCGACAAATACAAAAATTACTCGCATTTGGCGAGTAAAACAGCTTAATTTCAACCCCTGGCTACATGCTAGCAAATTAGCGCTGTGCGGAGTGCACGCAAGAGTGTTGGGACCTAACTGTTGGGACCTAACCGTTAGGACTACACAATGCGGCCTACAGAAGCCTACACATGCGGCCAGGACAAAGGGACAAAGGGGATTAAAAACTACACCGCCATTTTAGTTTCACATCTCACCCAGGTGAGAGATGCGACGCCACCCAACGAGTGCCCCATTGGCTGACATCTTCAGGGAACCCCGGGGGGTCCCCTGGAGCGGCCTGAGCTTTATAAACCGAAGCCGCCCGGAGAACGCTCTCTTATTCACTCTTACTCTCTGGCTCCCACTCCTACCCGGGAGCTGGTTCCAGCGCTTCCATCGCAACACCACGTTGCCACGGGAGGCGACCCCTCCACCAACGGGAGGCGACCCCTCCTGCAGCGCACCGCTGCAACAAGAGGAACCAAGCCGTTCCTGCCTTCCAGCTACCAGACGCTGTCTGAAGTAAGCTGACTAAATCGCCAAGCCGCGATTATATCGCCGCTCGTGGAAGAAAGAAACACGGACTGTTTTCTTTATTTGAGTTTGATCAACGAGAGGAAACCCGCTCCGCTCTCGTCTGGACGAAGCCGACTCATCACGTCCCTCGCTGACGCCGGGGACTCACGAACCACCGCCGTTACGGAACGCCGTCATCGTCTTACGCAACGATACCAGTAAGAGGCTATCAGTCTGGGCAGAGACACAAGTGATAGTGTAGGATATGCTTGTAATTCTTGTTAATGTGTTTTAAGTTCTGATCGCGGACCGCCGAGTCCGTTGGTTCATGTGCTGCTGTATTTGAATACTGATTGTGTACCCACGCAGCTGGGTTGATTTCTGTAACAGTGTTCCCGACTAACCTCCGCCATATTCGCGAGCTCAGAAAGCCTCTACTATCAGTTAAAAGACCGGTCTCGCGGAATAAACGCCAGTTCATTCACGCGAGCCCGTGTGATAGCGGCACGCTTTCTGTCCCTCCGAATATCGCTCGCGCATCCTCTCTCTCTTTGTTTGTGTCCCGCTAACACACACACACATACACGCCGCACACACGTGTCCTAAGCCAGCTGTTCCCGGCGGGCGCTAGGGACATAGCTACATCTGGTGGCTACATACGGCTATCTCTCTCTCTCTCTCGCTACCCCATCGAACCTCAGTGGCTCCGCCCCTGACCGCTGCGAGGAATAGCTCCACCTCTCTCTCTCTCTCGCTACCCCATCGAACCTCAGTGGCTCCGCCCCTGAACGCTGCGAGGAATAGCTCCATCCGGTGGCCGCCCATAGCCATCTCTCCCTCTCTCTCTCCCTCTCTCTCTCTCTCTCTCGACACGCACGCACACACACACACGCACGCACACACACACACACACACGCACACACACACACTCCACGTGTGTATCTCCCTTTGTTTAAGCTTAGCTTTGTGTGTTAGGTAGTTAGGTAATAAGGCTTTGTTAATTGCAGTGTTATTGATTGTGATCATTATTACTGATTTTAATAAATCTTATTATATTATAACTAGCGGTCTCTTGTGCTTGTTGTGTATATGTCACTGGATAACAGCAGGTTGTGAAGGCTAGTGCTTGAATTTCACGCCTTTTTAATTGTTAGATTGTTTTTATACTCCTATGCCAATGATCACGATGATTGGCATGTGAGTATAAAACCTTTATATTGAGACTGAATACAGTTTTAGGTTATCTTTTCCCTGATCCCAGG
>NC_139919.1:30653857-30688857 GCF_963514095.1 Eutrigla gurnardus | reverse complement strand
CAGAAAAAACACTGAGAACATGGAGTCAGAATGTGACCCACACATGGAAATCTCCAGCATGGCTGTTTGTCCCCTGGATGATGATTCAGATGATTTTCTCAGTGACTCTGATGATGAATCATTCCTGGTACCAAAGCATCTGGTCCTCTCCAACGAGTCTGTAAGGTACCTCGTACAGAACTTTATGGGAAAAGCATGTTTTGGCAAAGTTGTAAAGTGCATGAACTTAAACACAGCTGACTCTACAGCCATCAAGATCCTCACATACATGGAAGATTACACGGCAGAACTGGCAATGCTGGAGCAAGTCAGGGTTCTTAACCCTGAGAAGAAAAACCTGGTGAGATTCATGGACAATTTCATAGACAAAGGCATGCCTTGCCTCGCCTTCGAGATCCTGGACAAGAGCCTATATGATTTTATAGTGGAGGAGAGAGAAGCTGGGCTGACTCTTAATGAAATCCGTCCCATCACACATCAGCTTCTCGTAGCGTTTGACGCTTTGAAGAGTATCGGCGTCATTCACTCAGACCTGAAAGCTGACAACGTCATGCTGGTCAACCAACAGACTGAGCCTTTTAGAGTGAAGTTAATCGACTTCGGTTCGGCCATTTCAACCTCCAAAGTAGAAGTTGGAATGGAGATGCAACCGTTGGGATACAGAGCTCCAGAGGTGATGTTGGGACTCCCCATATCTGAAGCAGTCGACATGTGGGGGCTGGGATGTCTCTTGACATTCCTGTATTTCGGCATCCACCTCATCAGTGGAAAATCAACATACAATCAGGTTAAAGAGATTTGCCGTCTGCTCGGTCAGCCAGAAGACCGCCTGCTGAATGCTGGGAAGAACACCTCCAAGTACTTCTGCAGGGAACAGAGCTCCACCAATCAGAGATGGAGACTAAAGACAGCAAAGGAATATACAGAGGATACCGGTGAGGAACCCAAAATATCACAGTGGTATTTTGATAAATATAGAAATTTGGCAGAAGCAGTAAAGTCCATGTCAGAAGGAGATGACATTGTTGAGAACAAAGACAAGGTGGCATTTTTAAGTCTCCTAGAACAGCTGCTGGATACAGATGCTGAGACCAGAATCACGCCCAGGCAAGCCCTACAACATAGTTTTGTTACAATGGCTCACCTGGAAGAAGACATGATCACCAACCCTTATGTAGAAGCTGTCTTTGACTTGATGGCTGTGTGTCCCCTGGATGATGATTCAGATGATTTTCTCAGTGACTCTGATGATGAATCATTCCCTGTACCAAAGCATCTGGTCCTCTCCAACGAGTCTGTAAGGTACCTCGTACTGAACTTAATGGGAGAAGGAGGTTTTGGCAAAGTTGTAAAGTGCATGAACTTAAACACAGCTGACTCTACGGCCATCAAGATCCTCACATACATGGAAGATTACACGGCAGAACTGGCAATGCTGGAAAAAGTCAGGGTTCTTAACTCTGAGAAGAAAAACCTGGTGAGATTCATGGACAATTTCATAGACAAAGGCATGCCTTGCCTCGCCTTCGAGATCCTGGACAAGAGCCTATATGATTTTGTGGAGGAGAGAGAAGCTGGGCTGACTCTTAATGAAATCCGTCCCATCACACATCAGCTTCTCGTAGCGTTTGACGCTTTGAAGAGTATCGGCGTCATTCACTCAGACCTGAAAGCTGACAACGTCATGCTGGTCAACCAACAGACTGAGCCTTTTAGAGTGAAGTTAATCGACTTCGGTTTGGCCATTTCAACCTCCAAAGTAAAAGTTGGAATGAAGATGCAACCGTTGGCATACAGGGCTCCAGAGGTGACGTTGGGACTCCCCATATCTGAAGCAGTCGACATGTGGGGGCTGGGATGTCTCTTTGCATTCCTGTATTTCGGCAACCACCTCACCAGTGGAATATCAACATACAACTGGATGAAAGAGATTTGCCGTCTGCTCGGTCAGCCAGAAGACCGCCTGCTGAATGCTGGGAAGAACACCTCCAAGTACTTCTGCAGGGAACAGAGCTCCACCAATCAGAGATGGAGACTAAAGACAGCAAAGGAATATACGGAGGCAACCGGTGAGGAACCCAAAATATCACAGGGGTTTTTTGATGAATATAGAAATTTGGCAGAAGCAGTAAAGTCCATGTCAGAAGGAGATGACATTGTTGAGAACAAAGACAAGGTGGCATTTTTAATTCTCCTAGAACAGCTGCTGGATACAGATGCTGAGACCAGAATCACGCCCAGGCAAGCCCTACAACATAGTTTTGTTACAATGGCTCACCTGGAAGAAGACATGATCACCAACCCTTATGTAGAAGCTGCCTTTGACTTGATGGCTGTGTGTCCCCTGGATGATGATTCAGATGATTTTCTCAGTGACTCTGATGATGAATCATTCCCTGTACCAAAGCATCAGGTCCTTTCCAACGAGTCTGTAAGGTACCTCGTACTGAACTTAATGGGAGAAGGAGGTTTTGGCAAAGTTGTAAAGTGCATGAACTTAAACACAGCTGACTCTACAGCCATCAAGATCCTCACAGACATGGAAGATTACACGGCAGAACTGGCAATGCTGGAAAAAGTCAGGGTTCTTAACTCTGAGAAGAAAAACCTGGTGAGATTCATGGACAATTTCATAGACAAAGGCATGCTTTGCCTCACCTTCGAGATCCTGGACAGGAGCCTAAAGGATTTTGTGGAGGAGAGAGAAGCTGGGCTGACTCTTAATGAAATCCGTCCCATCACACATCAGCTTCTCGTAGCGTTTGACGCTTTGAAGAGTATCGGCGTCATTCACTCAGACCTGAAACTTGACAACGTCATGCTGGTCAACCAACAGACTGAGCCTTTTAGAGTGAAGTTAATTGACTTTGGTTTGGCCATTTCAACCTCCAAAGCAGAAGTTGGAATGAAGATGCAACCGTTGGGATACAGAGCTCCAGAGGTGATGTTGGGCCTCCCCATATCTGAAGCCATCGACATGTGGGGGCTGGGATGTCTGTTGACATTCCTGTATTTCGGCTACCACCTCACCAGTGGAGAATATACATACAATCAGGTTAAAGAGATTTGCCGTCTGCTCGGTCAGCCAGAAGACCGCCTGCTGAATGCTGGGAAGAACACCTCCACGTATTTCTGCAGGGAACAGAGCTCCACCAATCAGAGATGGAGACTAAAGACAGCAAAGGAATATACGGAGGCAACCGGTGAGGAACCCAAAATATCACCGTTGTTTTTTGATGAATATAGAAATTTGGCAGAAGCAGTAAAGTCCATGTCAGAAGGAGATGACATTGTTCAGAACAAAGACAAGGTGGCATTTTTAAGTCTCCTAGAACAGCTGCTGGATACAGATGCTGAGACCAGAATCACGCCCAGGCAAGCCCTACAACATAGTTTTGTTACAATGGCTCACCTGGAAGAAGACATGATCACCAACCCTTATGTAGAAGCTGCCTTTGACTTGATGGCTGTGTGTCCCCTGGATGATGATTCAGATGATTTTCTCAGTGACTCTGATGATGAATCATTCCTGGTACCAAAGCATAAGGTCCTCTCCAACGAGTCTGTAAGGTACCTCGTACTGAACTTAATGGGAGAAGGAGGTTTTGGCAAAGTTGTAAAGTGCATGAACTTAAACACAGCTGACTCTACAGCCATCAAGATCCTCACAGACATGGAAGATTACACGGCAGAACTGGCAATGCTGGAAAAAGTCAGGGTTCTTAACTCTGAGAAGAAAAACCTGGTGAGATTCATGGACAAATTCATAGACCAAAGCATGCTTTGCCTCACCTTCGAGATCCTGGACAGGAGCCTAAAGGATTTTGTGGAGGAGAGAGAAGCTGGGCTGACTCTTAATGAAATCCGTCCCATCACACATCAGCTTCTCGTAGCGTTTGACGCTTTGAAGAGTATCGGCGTCATTCACTCAGACCTGAAAGCTGACAACGTCATGCTGGTCAACCAACAGACTGAGCCTTTTAGAGTGAAGTTAATCGACTTCGGTTCGGCCATTTCAACCTCCAAAGTAAAAGTTGGAATGCTGATGCAACCGTTGGCATACAGGGCTCCAGAGGTGACGTTGGGACTCCCCATATCTGAAGCAGTCGACATGTGGGGGCTGGGATGTCTCTTTGCATTCCTGTATTTCGGCAACCACCTCACCAGTGGAAAATCAACATACAACTGGATGAAAGAGATTTGCTGTCTGTTCGGTCAGCCAGAAGACCGCCTGCTGAATGCTGGGAAGAACACCTCCAAGTACTTCTGCAGGGAACAGAGCTCCACCAATCAGAGATGGAGACTAAAGACAGCAAGGGAATATGCAGAGGCAACCGGTGAGGAACCCAAAATATCACAGGGGTTTTTTGATGAATATAGAAATTTGGCAGAAGCATTAAAGTCCATGTCAGAAGGAGATGACATTGTTGAGAACAAAGACAAGGTGGCATTTTTAAGTCTCCTAGAACAGCTGCTGGATACAGATGCTGAGACCAGAATCACGCCCAGGCAAGCCCTACAACATAGTTTTGTTACAATGGCTCACCTGGAAGAAGACATGATCACCAACCCTTATGTAGAAGCTGCCTTTGACTTGATGGCTGTGTGTCCCCTGGATGATGATTCAGATGATTTTCTCAGTGACTCTGATGATGAATCATTCCTGGTACCAAAGCATAAGGTCCTCTCCAACGAGTCTGTAAGGTACCACGTACTGGACGTAATGGGAGTAGGATGTTATGGCAAAGTTGTAAAGTGCATCAATTTAAACACAGCTGACTCTACGGCCATCAAGATCCTCACAGACATGGAAGATTACGTGGCAGAACTGGCAATGCTGGAACAAGTCAGGGTTCTTAACCCTGAGAAGAAAAACCTGCTGAGATGCATGGACAATTTCATAGAACAAGGCATGCCTTGCCTCACCTTCGAGATCCTGGACAGGTGCCTAAAGGATTTTGTGGAGAGAGAAGCTGAGCTGACTCTTAATGAAATCCGTCCCATCACACATCAGCTTCTTGTAGCATTTGACGCTTTGAAGAGTATCGGCGTCATTCACTCAAACCTGAAAGCTGACAACGTCATGCTGGTCAACCAACAGACTGAGCCTTTTAGAGTGAAGTTAATCGACTTCGGTGTGGCCATTTCTACCTCCAAAGTAGAAGTTGGAGTGGAGATGCAACCTCTGGCATACAGGGCTCCAGAGGTGATGTTGGGCCTCCCCATATCTGAGGCCGTTGACATGTGGGGGCTGGGATGTCTCTTGGCATTCCTGTATTTTGGCAAGCACCTCACCAATCCAGAATCAACATACAACTGGATGAAAGGGATTTGCCATCTGCTCGGTCAGCCAGAAGACCGCCTGCTGAATGCTGGGAAGAACATCTCCACGTATTTCTGCAGGGAACAGAGCTCCACCAATCAGAGATGGAGACCAAAGACAGCAAAGGAATATGCAGAGGCAACCAGTAAGGAACCCAAAACATCACAGTGGTTTTTTGATGAATATAGAAATTTGGCAGAAGCAGTAAAGTCCATGTCAGAAGGAGATGACATTGTTGAGAACAAAGACATGATGGCATTTTTAAGTCTCCTAGAACAGCTGCTGGATACAGATGCTGAGACCAGAATCACGCCCAGGCAAGCCCTACAACATAGTTTTGTTACAATGGCTCACCTGTAGGAAGACATGAACACCAACCCTTATGTAGAAGCTGCCTTTGACTTGATCGCTGTGTGTCCCCTGGATGATGATTCAGATGATGCATTAGTGCCAGTTGATTAATCTGCCCAGTTGCAAAGAGACAACAAAGATCTTCCAACTCCACCAAAACCTGAGGGAGTGCTCCTTTATATGTCAAGGGGGCATTTTTATCTGATCTGAATGGTGACACCAGAATCTGCCAGCAAGCCCTACGATCTGGTTCATGAGGTTTTATTAGAAGGTTTTCTGAACTTTCAATTGGGTCATTCCATGCCAACTCAGCCACCCATGTACATGACATGTTGGTGACCAACCTCTCACCCAAACAGTAAGGAATGTTGATTCAGCCTAAATAATTGTGTAGTACAAACTACAATGAACTAACAGACCAATTTCCAGCCTGCCAACAAATGAAATGCGAAATTCCAATGGGTCAAAAAGGGGTGTGGCACTTGAAATTCAAGTGGACGCCACGGGCAAACAGTTTGAGATATTGACCTGAAACTTCAGATTCCCTCGGCTTTTCAGCAAAATCTGAGCGGTACCATGTACATGGTACCCCGGTATTGGCTGTTTTCACATGGAATGACCCAATTTTCTTTGTGGGTTTTCTCCGGGTGCTCCGGTTTCCCCACCTTCCAAAGGTTATGTAAATTGGCATTGACATGACCTGATTGATTTGTAATTAGATCAATAAGTAAGCAAAAAAAAAAAAAAATCTCGCTCCACCGCAGCACGGACTCCACCATGGGTGCTCCTTTATATGCCAAGGGGGCATTTTTAAACCTCTAAAATGAATGCTGGATCTGAATGGTGACACCAGAATCACTGCCAGGAAGCCCTACGATCTGGTTTTCTGAGGTTTTCTTAGAAGGTTTTCTGAACTTTCAATTTTCTTTGTGGGTTTTCTCCGGGTGCTCCGGTTTCCCCACCTTCCAAAGGTTATGTAAAGTGGCATTGACATGACCTGCTTGATTTGTTGATTTGTAATTAGATCAATAAAAAGCAAAACAAATCTACTCTGGCTTCCCAACCACTCATCACCAGATCGTCAACTAAATAATTGTGTAGTAGAAACTACAATGAACTAACAGACCAATTTCCAGCCTGCCAACAAATGAAATGCGAAATTCCAATGGGTCAAAAAGGGGTGTGGCACTTGAAATTCAAATGGACGCCACGGGCAAACAGTTTGAGATATTGACCTGAAACTTCAGATTCCCTCGGCTTTTCAGCAAAATCTGAGCGGTACCATGTACATGGTACCCCGGTATTGGCTGTTTTCACATGGAATGACCCAATTTTCTTTGTGGGTTTTCTCCGGGTGCTCCGGTTTCCCCACCTTCCAAAGGTTATGTAAATTGGCATTGACATGACCTGATGGATTTGTAATTAGATCAATAAGTAAGCAAAAAAAAATTAAAAATCTCGCTCCACCGCAGCACGGAAAGGGGCAAAAAATATAAATAAAAAATATAAAAACACAAATAAAGGGGTTAGCGGTACTGAGCCTTCACGTGGCAGCCCTGTTTTGACTAATTTTACAGTACCTAGTTCTAATTCATTCCCACACAGAGTAGACTCACCTGCCCAAACAGTCCAGGTCCACCTTCGTATAGGACAGGTAGGCGTCGTACTCCTTGTTATCTGTGAAGAGAGAGTGAGTGACAAGTGAGAATGAAGGGAATCAGCAAGGCACGTTCTCGGGCACCAGATCTTCTGAACTCACTTTAAACCAGTGCCTTCTGTTTGTACCGCTGTGTATCTGCTTTGTGTTCTTCAATGTGAACATGGAGGCGCCATACATTATTCATCAACAGTGGAAAATACATTTTATTAGTCTATTTATTTTTGTTTTATTTGGATAAAATGACTTTTGAAACAAACTGTACGAGATAAATCTGATCACTTCATTGATACAGATTTTTGCTCATTTTCTTATTACACATTCCTCTTATTACCCTTTCTTCTTATTACATGTTTCTCTTATTACACATTCCTCTTATTACCCGTTCTTCTTATTACATGTTTCTCTTATTACACATTCCTCTTATTACCCGTTCTTCTTATTACATGTTTCTCTTATTACACATTCCTCTTATTACCCGTTCTTCTTATTACATGTTTCTCTTATTACACATTCCTCTTATTACCCGTTCTTCTTATTACATGTTTATCTTATTACACATTCCTCTTATTACCCGTTCTTCTTATTACATGTTTATCTTATTACACATTCCTCTTATTACCCGTTCTTCTTATTACATGTTTCTCTTATTACACATTCCTCTTATTAAAGTTTTGCTTGTTACACGTTTCTCTTATTACACGTTTCGCTTGTTACATGTTCTGCTTGTTACACGTTCTGCTTGTTACATGTTCCTCTTATTACACGTTTCTCTTATTAACGATTCGCTTGTTACACGTTCTGCTTGTTACATGTTCCTCTTATTACACGTTTTGCTTGTTACACGTTTTGTTTATTCCACGTTTCTCTTATCACACGTTTCGCTTGTTACTCGTTACTCTTATTACACGTTCCATTATTACACGTTCCTTTTATTACACGTTCTGCTTGTTGCACGTTTTGCTTGTTACGCGTTCTGCTTGTTACATGTTCCTCTTATTACACGTTTCTCTTATTACCGATTCGCTTGTTACACGTTCTGCTTGTTACATGTTCCTCTTGTTAGACGTTTTGCTTGTTACACGTTTCTCTTATAACACTTTCTGCTTGTTACACGTTTTGTTTATCACACGTTTCTCTTATTAGACTTTCTGCTTGTTACACGTTCCTCTTGTTACACGTTTTATTTATCACACGTTTCTCTTATTAGACTTTCTGCTTGTTACACGTTCCTCTTGTTACACGTTTTGTTTATCACACGTTTCTCTTATTAGACTTTCTGCTTGTTACACGTTCCTCTTGTTACACGTTTTGTTTATCACACGTTTCTCTTATTAGACTTTCTGCTTGTTACACGTTCCTCTTGTTACACGTTTTATTTATCACACGTTTCTCTTATTAGACTTTCTGCTTGTTACACGTTCCTCTTGTTACACGTTTTGTTTATTCCACGTTTCTCTTATCACACGTTTCGCTTGTTACTCGTTACTCTTATTACACGTTCCATTATTACACGTTCCTTTTATTACACGTTCTGCTTGTTGCACGTTTTGCTTGTTACGCGTTCTGCTTGTTACATGTTCCTCTTATTACACGTTTCTCTTATTACCGATTCGCTTGTTACACGTTCTGCTTGTTACATGTTCCTCTTGTTACACGTTTTGTTTATTACACGTTCCTCTTATTACATGTTCTGCTTGTTACACACCCAGCGTGAGTGTTTTTTCGCCGTCGACTCACCGTCTTCAGTTTCATCACTTCCGAAGTGTCTCCGGTAGCAGAGCAGGATCTCCAGGTTGTAGCACTTGTAAAGTGCCGTGAGGACGCCCAGCAGCAGCAGGATGACGCCCAGACCTCCAGCCAGCTCCAGACGGTACATATCTGCACACACACGGCAACGTGAACAGATATATTAGTTATCGTCCGACAGGCCGCTGGATGCATAATAATAATGATGTTGATGATAATAATCATTATAATTTGGGTTACTATTCCCCGGTTTTCAGTCAGTCAGTACATGTAAGAAGTCCGCATCATCACTCTGAGTGACGTTAGATTATAAGGACAATCAGGCCTTCTTGAAAATATACTTGAAACAAGTTAATATTGTTTTTTCTTTGAAATAATCTCCCACAATGAACCTACTGTATCTTATCTCAGGTCAATGTGTCTGAAGTTACCACATCTGACCAGCAGATGTCTCTCTAACTCCACTCTGAGCTGCAGCACCACCATGTTGGTCTGAGGGGGGGGGGGGGGGGGGCAGTGGCCCGGCCCCTGAAGGACACTGAGGTTTAAAGAAGAAGAAGAAGAGGGAGACCTGAAGGTGAGGAAGACGGAGCAGAGGACTGAAGAGGATTAGGGGGACAGAAGACTAGATGTATTATTGATCAGCCCTCCTCTGTTCTCTCTAGGAGAACCCCCCTCCTCCCCAAGTGAAGTGGATTACCGCGGACCAGGAAGAAGTTATGTTTGGATTAAACCAAGCTTTCACTTCTCCCCCCATCTTATCATTAAGACCTTTTGTGATGCACTACTTGGTGGTCTGTTTCAAAGTACAAGTACATTTCTCAAGCCCTCTCCAATGTTCAACTAGACGGGGAATCAGAAACCAAATCATCTATCATTATCTATCTTCACATGTTGTAATGTTTGTCTTCTTGTCTTCTTGGTTGTGTTTGCCTGTGTATGCAGGTTGTTGTGTTGATCTTCAATGTGTTATTATTTAGTTTTTGGGTCATTTCTCTGTATTATGTAGTGACTGTGTTTCATGTTGGGAGCCAGACGAGCAGACGAGATGAAGGACTTCTGGTTGAGCTGAGGTTGGAGGAGATGATTAAATAAGAGAAGGGGAAGTCCCCGTCGGTTCGATCCCTCCTCTCTGCTGTCAGCCGCTCTCCCTCCATCGCCGTCTCTCCAGTCAGACTCTCTTCATGGTGGCTGAAGCAGCTCTTCTGCTCTGTCAGTTACCATGAGATGGCATGTGTGTGTGTGCGTGTGTGTGCTATCGGGTCACCATGGGGTGAGAGCACACCCTAATTCAATCACACACAGTGCAGTGAAATCAAGCTTGGCTAACTGGTGCTAACTCGGGCTACCTTGTGCTTTGTTGAGGCTGTCGTGTTGCGTTCAGGCGCTCACATGTGACTCCGGTAGCTGCAGGCTTCAGGCCTTTCTAACTCTACGCTGAATGATATGCAGTATTTCACACTAATATATGATGATAGTCTGATGTATTTGTGTTTGTAAATGATTCCCAAAACAATCAAAACAAAGAAAAAATTAAAGGAGCAATAGATACTGTCAATGGCCGCGTTTCCCAGTCGTTCTTAAGGACTTAAGAAGGCTCTTAAGAAGGGTTCGGTTAAGAAGGAGCGCTAAGATACGGGTGTTTCCCAGACGTTTTCTTAACTGCCTTCTTAGGAGAACCTTAAGATCAAGCCAAAGAAGCTTCTTAAGTGGGAGCTGTCCACCGTGGTGGTGCTGAAACTGAATCAATCGATGCCCGGCAAATCAATCACCCACCTCTTTATCAGCTCATAAGTGACACCCAGCGCCCCGTGGTCCCCCCACACAGGTGCAATTAGGCTACGCATGTATCGTGTGTGTAGTAATCCAGCCCATTAGCGCATATATACCCCCGTGGATATAGGCACACACATGTGAGAATGGAATGAGGGTGCCATCCACCACACCGATCACCCTTGGTGGACCTGGCGGACCTCGTCCCGTGTGGTGGGCATCTTTATGTGGGTCCGGGCGTGGCGCAGGAGAATCGGTGTCACAGCTGCCACACTCCGTGACACCGATGCCTTGCTGAGGCCGGTGCCGTCCCCCACCACCTCCAGGAAGCTCACCACTGTGTAAAAACGCAGCGCGGCCAGGAGCTGCACCCCAGGGCTGAGGGCAAAGTTGCAGCGGGTTGCTCTCTGGATGTGTGGAGACACCAGAGTGATCAGCCGTTGGGTCTCCGCCGGGGCAGCCGGTACTTTGCCTGGACAGCCCAGTCTGACAGTACGTCCAGTGGCGAGAAGTGCTGACGCACGTATGCATTTCTGTAAACAGTCTGGCTTCACGCACGGCGACGCTGTTGGTTCGCAGCGAGAATGTGCTGTATTGTAGCCATGATTTCTCACATGCGCGGGGACTTTGGCTTTTTTGACTTTGTTTTTTATGTACTATAAACTCATATATGCAGATGTGTGTGGAAAACTTAAACATGTAATTCAATAACAAACAAAATAATCTGTTCTACTATTAGCCTATGTTTCTTTCTTGCTATGAGCGCATTTCAACATTGAGCATTGTTTTATTATTTTGAAAAGTGGAGGATGTAAATTTCCCTGACGGGGCTTGATCACTGAGCATTTGGTCGCTAAGAAGGCTGTTAAGAGTGGGTCAGCTCGATCTTACGTTTCCTTCTTAGTGAAAGACCTTCTTAGGCTAAGAGCGACTCTGGGAAACGCATCCTTCTTTCACAGCGTTCTTAAGAGCGCTCCAAAAATGATCTTAGCACTTAAGAGCTTCTTAACGAATCTGGGAAACGCGGCCATTGTTAATGTGGAGGTAATAATTCCCAAATGAATAAATGAATAAATAAAGTAAAATGGTCCGGACCAGAGGTTTTAGTTGGAGCTGGAGGAGCAAACAGGAAGTGGAGGTGACTGATGGTGAACCCTCCTCCTGTGTGTCTCCTGAAGGTGATCTAATATTATTTCTGCATCATATCTGTAAACGGAGCTGTGATGAACAGTATTAGCGAAGCTGTTAGCGTAGCCTCGTTAGCCACTCATCAGTCCGTCCCGATCGGCCCGTCTGATCAATTTGTTCCACCGTCAAAAACAGTTTATTATCAAAAAAAAGCCTGAACAAAGTCACTCACAGCTAAAAGTTGTAAACGGAGCTTCCACTCAAATCACATCTGGAAACGAAACGATGCTTTCAGGAGAATATTAAACTGCATCTTTAAAATCAAAAAGACGTTACTTTTTATTCTTGTGTTTTATTAATATTCCTGTGTGTGTGTGTGTGTGTGTGTGTGTGTGGTTAAGTACAGCAGACATGGAGTCATACAATGGGTGGTTTTGTTGCTCCTCTCTCCTCGTACCTCCTCCCGTCTACATCTATTATTTCTCCCTCGTTCTCCGCTCGCTCGCTTCTGTGCATGTTTATCTCGTTCGTCCCGGCTTTTCTGCATCACCTACGTTTGCTTCATATAGTGTGCATCCATGCGGCCCTCCTCTCCCGCTCCTCCGACTCGAGGTAACAGAGACGATTCGCCTCCTCCTCCCCTCCCTCTCTCCCTCCCAATCTCCGGGTCGTGGCCCTGGTTCTCTCTGTTTGGAGGGCGAGATAGGGCCGGACCACTGCCAGTGTTTAACGGGGGAGCTGTGCCCATCTTAGCCTTTCTAAAACGGGGAAGAGGAGGAGGAGGAAAGGGGAGGAGCGCTACCTTTCTTCTGCAGGATGGCACTCCCGCTGCGCCTCCCTATGTGGTTCTCCACGTAACAGGTGTAGTTGGCCAGGTCGGCCTCGTCCACGGCATCGAACGTCAGGGAGAGCTGCACCTCCTTCTCCCCGAGATGCTCCCTCAAAATCCTGCAACAAACACACACAGAGAGGAGGAGAGTGGGAGACAGCCGGGACACATGGACTCCTTCAAACCCCTTTTATGGACGACAGAGGAGGAGGAAGAGGACACAAACACGGACTAAACATCAACTGGAGTTTTCTTACAGATTACTCCTAAAAAAAAAAAACAAGGAGAGGAGGAAACCTGGGGTGGAGTTTCGAGGCAACTAAAGAGGAGGGGAGAGGAGGAGGAAATGTGGATAAATCTTGATGGCTCCACAAAATACTGCGAAATGAGAAAAGAGGCTAAAGGGAGAGGAGGAGGGAAGGAGGAAGAGATGGAGGAGAGGTGGATGAGAGGAGGAGGAAAGGGGGAGAAAAGGAGGGCGAAATGAGGAGGAGGGGAGGAGGAAGAAAGGAGAAGAGGAGGAAAGGAGGTAAGGAATGAAAAAAGGAGGACAGCAGGAGCAAGGAAGCATGTGTGGAAAACATTGGTGACAGCTGGAAGAAGACTCTCCTTATGGCGAGGTCAACGCCACTAAAAGGAGGAGGGGAGAGAGGAGGAGGGGGGAGAAGAGGAGGAGAGGGGGAGACTCATTGCACCTCTGAGTCTGATCTCGGGTCAGATTCAGCCGTGACCAGCGATGTCTGAGCCGTCGGACAGATGCTGCAGCAGCAACACAGGTTGGGCAACTGAAGCCAAACACAGACGCGTCGCCATGACAACGTTTGATATCCCCGACCACCGTTTGCTAGCAACAACGTTTTTTAAAGAAAGAAGCCCTGAGTATTTACTGACATATTTCATATCGTAGAACAAACGTTTGACTTGAGACGAACTGTAAATGCAAAGAATGCTGAGTCATGTCGGGGTCTGAGGGTCCAGTCCTGCAGCCCTGAACAGAGTCTCAGTCTCTTAAAACTGTCACCATGACGATGTCCACTTCTTATACACGTACAAGCTTATGGTCCCAAGGTGGACCCCAGGGTTCAGCACTTGGCCCTCTCCTGTTTATCCTCACCATACCATCACCATTATATATTATCCATCTTCATGGATGTTTGTCACCTCTGAAACAACCTTGATATACAGGGCTCCTCCCCCTTCAAGTCACATTCAAGCACTTTCCAAGCATTTCCAGGTGCATTTCCATGCTTTTCCAGCCCCTTCCAGCTGTGGTAAACTCCATATTTGTACCAATCCAATGGTCAGTATTCAGTCTACTTATTATGTCACTTGTTCATCACATTAAATGAGATGTTATTGTCCTCTAAACAACCAACATGATGTTTGGAGACAGCTTTTTACAGAAGGACCACAAATGAAAGGAAAACTAATTCCACTAACAGATCCACAGAAATATAATCACCAACTATTTTCATCATCTGTTCATCATCAAAAGACATTTTTCATAAAGAAATGACAGAAAATGCTGTTTTCAGTCCCTCAGATATGGAGATCTTCTTTTCTCTGTTCTATCATAGATGTCATCACATACAACACACATTTCAAGACCTTTATTCTACATCCAAGTACTTTTCAAACCTTGAAAACACCACACTAAATTCAAGTGTTTTCAAGGATTTCCAGCACCCGTACCGGCTCTGCTGATATAATTAAAAACGCTCCGCGGTGGAGTCCGGGGGAGCGAGGTGATTGGATGGAAGGAGGCCGGAGGACCGAGGTTAATGCGACACCGCGGGCCGTGATTAGTTCCTGGTTGCAAATGCCGGTTCTCCCGGGAGAAGCTCCACAGAGCGTAGTGAAGATGGGGAGGCCGGGTTCAAGCCCCCTTCTGAAGTCCTCCCAGCTCCCCCCAGCTGTAGTGGAGCAGCTGACCTCTGACCTTCCTGTGGAGGGATTTCCCTCCAGGGCCAAGTTGATGACATCAAATATGAGGGCTTCTGGGTGGGAGAGAACTTTGTGTCTATGACTACTTCCAGGGTGAGGAAATTAAAATCACCAGTGTGTCGTTTCTTTGTTAGAACCCAGTCTGGATGTTTTTTTATTAGAGATCGTGATAAAAACACTCACACAAGTGAGTTTCCATTATTGGGGTAAATGTGAATATGGTCACGTGAGAGAACAGCCTGACTGGTTGACCTTTGACTTTCTGAACAGGGATTATCCCGTTCCTCGTCCATCCACTGGACCTTTTATCAGAGCTGTCAGAGAGAACGATGTTCTCATGCAAACGTACCAAACCATCAATACAACGATCTAAGAGCGCCGGGTGTAATAGAGACTCCACAAGGAGCAGCCAAGTCGCTGCATGAATGAAATATTAATTTCAGAGATTCTGCAGCACACGAATATGAATAGGTGTAATTTTTAAAAGTCTTAAAGCTGCATTCTCTCTGCTGGCCACCAGGGGGCGACTCTCTGGTTGTATAGAAGTCTAAGACCAAAGTGGGTTTTTTAACAAGACATTTCTTCTTGAGAACAGTTGCTGAAGGAAGTCAAGCAGTAGACAGTGTGTGTGTGTTCTGATGGTTGCCGTGGTGATCTGGAAGGGTTGTTCTAATGATATTTGACACCCCACAGACAATCAGGCTTCTCCCAGTGGAGCCTGCTGTAATTGGTCCCAATAGGGGAGAAAATTAATTCAATTTAACTTTATTATTAGTGTTCATCATATTATTTTTTTTTAGGAAAGTTGAGAAGAAATCTGTCAGAGGAGCCTCAACGAGTCATAAATCAAAAAAGGAGAGAAAATGAGATGCTGACAGCGAGGAGTGCAGCTGGAGTGAGAAAATTAATGAACAAGAGAAACCTGTAGACTTGAGAGGCTGTAATTGATATTAAAGTGACTCGATTAAGTTTAATCTCGACTTTGGTTCATTTTCACCGTGGTTTCTTTACGAGCTGCGGACACACACACACACACACACACACACACACACACACACACACACACACACACACACACACACACACACACACACACACACAGGTGCATCCATGTGGAGTGGACTCACCTGACTTCACTCTCCTTGATGTGCCCCGCCAGCTCCTCCACGAACTTCTCTCCCTTCATCCAGTAGATGATGGGCCTCCGGTTCTCCCCGCTGTAGCCGAAGAACGCCTTGCAGTCCAGACTGAGGGGCATACCTGCAACACAGACCACAACACAGACCACAGCTCTGTTACAACACGGACGACGTGGTATCAGGGTGGATCCGCTCAGGTTTACTCCAAATCTGGACTACCATGAGACATGATCGCATGGTGGGTTTAAACTCAGAGCAATACAATAAACAACAGAACCCGTCCATATGAAATGTACAGTAAGGAAACACAACACACATATTCAGACAGGTTCCTATCAATGGACTGTTACATCTCCATGCTTTTCCAGCACCTTCCAGCTGTGGTAAACTCCATATTTGTATCAATCCAATGGTCAGTATTCCATCCATCCATCCATCATCTACCGCTTATCCTGTATTTTAGGGTCACGGGGGGGCTGGAGCCAATCCCAGCTGTCATTGGGTGAAGGCAGGGTTCACCTGGACAGGTTGCCAGTCTATCGCAGGGCCAACACGTAGAGACAAACAACCATTCACACTCACATTCACACCTACGGGACATTTAGAGTCACCAATGAACCTATCCCCATCCTGCATGTCTTTGGACTGTGGGAGGAAGCCGGAGAACCTGGAGAGAACCCACGCTTACACGGGGAGAACATGCAAACTCCACACAGAAGGAACCCGGGCCGACCCGGGAATCGAACCCAGGTTCATCACATTAAATGAGATGTTATTGTCCTCTAAACAACCAACATGATGTTTGGAGACAGCTTTTTACAGAAGGACCACAAATGAAAGGAAAACTAATTCCACTAACAGATCCACAGAAATATAATCACCAACTATTTTCATCATCTGTTCATCATCAAAAGTCATTTTTCATAAAGAAATGTCAGGAAATGCTGTTTTCAGTCCCTCAGATATGGAGATCTTCTTTCCTCTGTTCTATCATAGATGTCATCACATACAACACACATTTCAAGACCTTTAGTCTACATCCAAGCACTTTTCAAACCTTGGAAACACCACACTAAAACTCAAGGATTTCCAGCACCTGTACCCTGGACCCTGGAAAGAGTCCGTGAAACAAATCTTCATGTATCAGACGGGCTGTATGCAACACAGAACCACACACACACTCCTGTAAGACCTTGAAAGCACCACGCTGTGATTACAGCTATCAACGGCGATGATGGAGTATTAACGAGCGTTCTAACGAGCGCCACCTCGTTAGGCAGTCAATTAGCAGATAATTATGATAGACCTCAGTGTTATCATAATGATGGCTCTATCTGCCACCAACGCTGAATGCTAACGTCGTGTGTGTGTGTGTGTGTCGTCACCTGAACTGAATGTTTCACACTCTTCCTGCAGTGAGTTAAATAAAAGCAGCTCTGTGAGCGGCCTCCTGGTTCTTTATGCCACTTAACCCCGTGTTTGCTGCCTTTTAAAGGATGGTGTACCTTTAAAAGGTCTCAGTGTTCTCATGTGGAACGCTGCTCGGTTCTGTCAGTTCCGTCCGGTTTGGTTTGGCTCCGAACGATCGGCTAACGAGCAGGGAAATGAAGTGTGTGTGTGTGTGTGGACGCTCACAGTGTTTGCTTTGCTTTTGTGCTGAGGCAAGCAGCATCCTGTACCACACACACACACACACACACACACACACACACACACACACACACACACACACACACACACACACAAGCAGAACCAAACTCTGGATTAGAGAGGCATCAGTGTGTGTGTGTGTGTGTGTGTGTGTGTGTGTGTGTGTGTGTGTGTGTGTGTGTGTGTGTGTGTGTGTGTGTGTGTGTACTCCATAGTAATTGATTAGCACCCTGAGGGTGTGTTTGTGTTCTCAGCATGTTGTGATGATTAAAATCATCAACTGTGTTTGCACTTGTGTGGCATGAGGTTGTGTGTGTGTGTGTGTGTGTGTGTGTGTGTGTGTGTGTGTGTGTGTGTGTGCGTGTGCGTGCAGAGATCTCCTCTCATACATGCTGACTCATCGTTTGGGATGTTTACAGGAACTCAAAGGGAAAGTTGTTTTCTTTGATATCAAAGACAGACTTTGTTGGCTGATTGACAGGAAGTGGATGCATCATCACTTCACTCTGCTGCCACGTTCCCTAACGGAGGTCACCCTCCAAGCAATCAGACAACAGTCACATGACTCGTGGGACAACCAGGAGGTTCATTCTCCCTGCTGGCCACAAACAACACACAGAAACAGCCACACTACTCTCTAGAAGCTGCATTATATTTAATAAAACTGCACTTTTGTTTATTCTTTATGTGAACAACAGATTGAATTACTGTCATGTGAGCACATGTATAATTATCGCCCCGTTTCTACTTCTTTTTTCCCTCGTGGAATCTCACAGAACCATAATTATTGGAGCCATTATGGCAGAATTGCTGTGGTTACTGAACAAAACATTATTGGATTTCTGTTTCTTCTGAAAAACAGCTGTAAAAAAAACACATTTTCAAAGAACATGCAATTTATTTGAGTGACAGTTTCTTTTGGCACTTTAAAGAGTTTCCTTTTGATATTCTTACAAATATTCAACAAAAGCTTTGGAAAAACTTTGTTTTTAAATCAAAACTCATTGATCACCAAAAACTCAGAAAACTCACTCATTGCCAATTAATATTGTTTAAATAGTATACAGGGTTTCTCCACCTTTTCCAAGCCAAAGTCAAGCTTTTGAAACCTTGGGAACACCACACTACAACTCAAGTGCTTTCAAGGTTTTCAAGCACCCATACCAGCCCTGTTCATAAAGCTTTTCCCAGGTTGACGGAGTACCTTACTGTGTTTCTGATCCGACCGTCCACCCTGAACAAAGTCTCGGTTTGGTCCTTGTATTCAGCTTCTATGTCTGTTGTTCTATAGATCTGTTACTGTGCATTCGACCACCACCTCCATGAGAACGGCTCTCAGCTGCAAACACAGAAGGTTAAAGTGTGCAGCGTTTATGCTCCTTCCCTAGCTCCTCTGCTGCAGGAGGAGGACCGCTGCCATGTGACGAGGGTTTCTTAGTAAAGTTGGATGACTACTCTGCTGCAGGAGGAGGACCGCTGCCATGTGACGAGGGTTTCTTAGTAAAGTTGGATGACTCCTCTGCTGCAGGAGGAGGACCGCTGCCATGTGACGAGGGTTTCTTAGTAAAGTTGGATGACTACTCCTCTGCTGCAGGAGGAGGACCGCTGCCATGTGACGAGGGTTTCTTAGTAAAGTTGGATGACTACTCCTCTGCTGCAGGAGGAGGACCGCTGCCATGTGACGAGGGTTTCTTAGTAAAGTTGGATGACTACTCCTCTGCTGCAGGAGGAGGACCGCTGCCATGTGACGAGGGTTTCTTAGTAAAGTTGGATGACTCCTCTGCTGCAGGAGGAGGACCGCTGCCATGTGACGAGGGTTTCTTAGTAAAGTTGGATGACTACTCCTCTGCTGCAGGAGGAGGACCGCTGCCATGTGACGAGGGTTTCTTAGTAAAGTTGGATGACTCCTCTGCTGCAGGAGGAGGACCGCTGCCATGTGACGAGGGTTTCTTAGTAAAGTTGGATGACTACTCCTCTGCTGCAGGAGGAGGACCGCTGCCATGTGACAAGGGTTTCTTAGTAAAGTTGGATGACTACTCCGGCGGTGGAGGAGCTGCCTGGACTCATTAGCACTGTTTCTCCAGCGTGTGCAGCTCTGCAGCAGGATGTTTGTACTGCTACAGCACAGAAGTCACATCCAAGCAGGGAGGATGAGTGCGTTGGTTAGGTCCATGTCACTGGAGCTGCTGCTGCTGCTGCCGGGTGAAGCCGTGTGCTCATGCACGCCTTATCAGGCTGCAGCTCGCTGTCAAAGCTGGCCAGCTTCTTCACCGCAGCAGCAGATGGGCATGAAAGGAGCAGCACACGAGGAGGTGGAGGACAAGGAGGTGGAGTGGACAGCTGAGAACATAGACACTCTGGAATCCCATCGATTCTGAGTCCCCAAACACCGGGCTCAGACTGTTTATAGGACGTCTTCATGGAGACAACCTGTTGGTTTGTGCTCTATGGTTTTGAAGCCTCACGTTCAGCTTTTTGGTACGGAGGCCGTAATAGCTAACCTGTCAATCAGCAGGTAAGCCCCGCCCCCTAAAGCATCCCCTGCTTTCTGGTCTGGTGGACTCTAAATGGACCATAATGTACTAAATGAACATCATGCTGGATTGAAGAAGACTTGAAACTAGAGATTGAGACCAGAAACTGAAGCCCAAGCCTGACCCAGAGTCCCGCTGTGTCCTACACAGTCATCAACAGTATGTTCAGTCATAAAACGGCTCAATAGCGGGGGAGAACCCACTGAGCGATAATGAGAGGGACGGCCTATGGATTAAAGTCTACGTCATGTCCACACTGCCTACCCGTGTATGTGCTCATGCATCTTTATATATATATATATATATATATATACAGTATATATATACAGTATATATATATAAAGATTTTATATAGAATATGTTTTATTGCTCTCAAGTAGTAATTACTTTGTAAGAAAAAATCCAATGTAAATATTTTAATACATAACTCATGTTTTGTTATGAATTAGGATGTTATGGTATTAATCTGAAAGGTAAAACCATCTTATTCTACTCGATGGCCTTTAGGCCCTGTCATGTGGCCTTGGTGCCCCTAAAAAAAAGGAAAGTGAAGGAAAAAATGGCCCCTGAAATGACGAAATTCCAAATGTTAGTCTTTCATGCAGAAACACGTCTACACACACAGACCATGATGCACCTCAGACCGAATCAACTTACCAACCCTCAGCAAAGAGAGAAAACCACCTAATTCAAACTAAATGGATTCGTCTTGAAACATGAAACCTGTATTTGGAGCAGAGGATGAGATCGTAAGAATAAGCTGGATTCAAAATTAAAAAGGAATAAATTATTAGAGGCCGGATGTGTGTAAATGGACAAAATGAAAGAGTGAACAGCCTCCCAGGTTACAGCTGAGCTGGCCACTTATAGACACGTGTGTGTGTGTGTGTGTGTGTGGCACCATCTGTGTTGCCATGTGCAGCTGTGCCCCCTTGGAGCCCAAGACCCAAAACTCAGCTGTTACCAAGACAACCCCCATACACCCCATACCTGGTCTTTACAGACAGACACACACACACACACACACACACACACACACACACACACACACACACACACACACACACACACACACAGTGTTCAAACCACCTAAAGGTCTTACACTGTTTGTGCTTTTAAATGAGCAGATGGACAGAAACGTATTAGAAATTAGGTACGTGTGTGTGTGTGTGTGAGAGAGAGAGAGAGAGAGAGAGAGAGAGAGAGAGAGAGAGACAGATGGACACTGTCTATGTTTCAGTTTTAGATGTAGACGTTATATTTGATGTGAAGATGGATTTGGTAAAACTACATCTGGACTTTCTGCCATTTCTTCTACAACCTCAGGCTCTATGCATTCTCTCTGCTGGCCACCAGGGGGCGACTCCTCTCTGGTTGTATAGAAGTCTATGAGAAAATGGTCCTACTTCTCTCTGCTGGCCACCAGGGGGCGACTCTTCTCTGGTTGTAAAGATAGATTCAAAGGTTAAAGAAGCGGATTTAAGAAAAAGTTCCAGAATAAACTTTTCGTTGATGAAAGAAAAGCAGACAACGTGTTTCCAGCGATATGAAATCCTCTGCAGATCCTGAATATAATTTGACATTACAATTCCACCAGAGTATTATTTGATAAATATGAGATAGAGAATCACTTCTGGAAATGCTACGGCTCAATTTCCTGTCTAACAGGAAATGAAGATGCCACAAAGCTGGAAAGAGACGCGTTTTTATTATTCTGAATAAACTAAATATTTACTCTCTCTCCTATCTGACTTCATCTCCCTTCTAGGCCTTCATCCTCCTCCTCATCTTCATTCATCACCACACACACACACACACACACACACACACACACACACACACACACACACACACACACACAGCACCTGAGGTGATTCCCACAGAATTAATAACTCTCCCAGGAAAGTAATAAAAGGAAATCCAGCCTACCTCTTTGTCCATATTTGGCCACTTCCTGACAGCTCTAATTAACCAAGTCCTTTATGCGTCTATACCTGACATTTGATTGGCTGGGGGGCTGGCCTCGATAAGAAACACTTTTAAATTAACAGATGAAATTAGATTGGAGATTACTGCAGATTTGCCTGACAGGGTTAATTAAATGACCAGTCACGAGGGGCTCCTTTTACATCCGACGCCTCCGGCCGATCCACATCATTCAGCAGGGTGGAGTTTTCATGAGCCTGTTCATTATAACACCATTATAACACCATCACCGACTACCACAAACATCTGAGACCATCTCTTCATTCAATACTGCACTTTACATGTGTGTACTGAGCTGGAGGAACCAGAATAAAGTGTTTCTCTGTGATTTAATATCAATAACCAGATGAAAGGATGCTGAAATAACTCCATGGTTTTCTGAATGGAGTCTGGTTGATGGGTGCTAGGCTACGCTAACATTGTAGCTGCTCCATCAACACTCCATATAAGGTCATCTAGACATAAATACAGCAGAGACCTTGTTGTTTGGACCACAGACAGTCTCTGGTTCCTCCACATGGTCTGGTCTTGTCTCTGGACTCATGTGAGCTACTATCTAGACCTCTGGGGGACCACAGACCCAGGAAGCCACACCTGGTCTTCACACAGAACAGATGGTTTGGAGAAGTGAAATAAAGACGGAGGAGAAGAAAAGGCGAGCGAGCCCCCGATGCGGTTCAGAGTGCTAATGGTTCTGGTCTCAGCGGGTCCACGTCGAGGGGGTTCCATGACAGAACTGGGTGGCGGTGACGGCTGACTGACAGCTGCTACCCGAGGGCCCCAAACCTCCCAGAGTGCTCCATTTCTCCGACTCGGGGGGCCAACGCTGAACAACGCAGACTAAAAGAAGGAGAGGCTGAAAGTAAACCAGGTGTGTTGTAGACGTGGTTCAAAGATCTCCATCAGGAGGAAGGACGTGATTTCTCCGGATCGTGATGAAAACAAAGAAAAACACAATCAGTAGATGGATTTCACTTCCGTATCCTAGCAACCAGACGCAACAGCAGCTCTCAATGTGATATTGTATGACTTTGAAATGTTGAAACAGATTCATTGTTGAGATTAAGCCCTTAAATGCAACATGCAGATTCTAAATATCAAAACCAAAAAAGTTAAGTTTAAAAAAAAATAAAAATAAATGAAAAATATGTTTGAACTATTTTAGTAGAGAAATCTTAAAAATCCGGGTCGATCCACATTCAGATCGGGTTCAGGTTGTTCTTGGGGAAGAAATACGTGAGAGAGCCTCGTGTGGCCTGGAGGTGAACTGCAACTATAAATCCGAGAGCATCAGAAGGTCAGAGGTCAGATAACCCTTTTATTAGTGTTTCAAGTGAAGGAGGCCGAGCGGCACTGTGTCGGGTGAGAGAGAGAGAGAGAAACACACCAGACCACTTAAGTTCCTCCTCGGTGTCGCTGCTCTTCCTCCCACAGCTGCTCCACGTGTGAAAATGTTTAGAGGGGTGAAGAAGTGCTGCCCTACGAGACCAAACACACACACACACACACACTCAAGGACTAAACCTTTTCCCTTTAGTGTGTTTAGTGTGCAGAGGTGTACTTCAGGTATCTGTTCTCTACTTGAGTATGAATTTTTACTTTTAAAAACAAGTATCTGAACATTCTACTTGTCACACTTTCAAAACAGGCTCATTACTTTAGTTTTAATGCATTTGAGGGGAATTATAGAATATTTTATTCTTATAAATATGACTTCAGTTAAACAAACAGCCAGTAGAATTGTACTTCATAGTGATACTTTTACTTTCTACTTCACGTACATTTCAGTTCTTTTTCACATTTACTTGAGTAAAGTAATAGAATCACTACTTGTACTTCCACCTGCCTGTGTGTGGGTGTACTTGTACATGGTTTTTGTTCATGTCAGCTGGGAGGAACCCGTCTAACGAGTCCAGCAGGATCCTGATCACATGTTGGACCACCTCACCTGGCTCCTAAAGAACCTAAACATGTTCTAGCAGGAACCATAAAAAGGAGAAAATAGATCCTCTTTACGTAAAGCCAGACCTGCTTAAGAGAGAAACCCTCCGGGGGAGTCTAGGATTATCAGAGGATTAGAAAACGGACTAAACTACAGACAAACATATCAGAATATTCTTCACAGTCATTTAATTAAACGGCGGTTTGCAGCCAAACAACGGAGCTTTAACAGCTTACAAGAAGCTTTAAAGTCCAGCTAGAACAACTTTTCATACGTTTATTCTCCAGGAAAAGAAAAACTGACATCCCGACTATAAACTACCAGCTTTTTAAGGCAACGACAGACAGAAACACTGAGTCTTCCTGTTCCACTGTAGAGACACTGACCTCTGGTGGCGTCTGCTGGTCACTACAACACATCACATCCATACATCATCTTAAGAAAGAGGATGGATTTATAACGGGATGTAAAAATAATTTATACATACGTGGTTTACTGTGATACTGTAATTCAGACTTCCTGCACCTTCTCCAAAGTCAAATTCAAGCACTTTCAAGGTGAATTTCCATGCTTTTCCAGCCCCTTCCAGCTGTGCTAAACTCCATATTTGTATCAATCCAATCGTTTCAAGTAGGGCTGAACGATATGGACAAAATTTCATATCTCGATATTCATGCCAGATACCTCGATATCGATACGATATGACTACGGGTTCGGTGAAAACCAAATAATTTGAAAAGTTGAAGTCGAATCTACTTTATGAATCAGCGGCGCCGGGCTCGACTCGCCGCCTCGGGAACGCTCGCCAAAATCTTCTAAACTGAATGTTGTGGATCTAAAATAAAGACAGGTTCAGCAACTGCATAGCTTATTTCTCGCTTAAAATGTTTTCAGAAACACCTTTCGGTGAACTATTTTCAGAAAATAAGAGAACGTTTCCAAACGAGCCGCCATGTTGGTCTGCGTGAACTCCGGAGCAGACAGGACAGCTGTGAAAGCGATCGTCCAATCAGGTGCAGCCATGAAGTGTGCGTGTGATTGTATGAAGGAGAGCGCCTGTCAATCATCCTCTAGTGGCCGCCCACCAAGCGTGCAATACAGGAGTCCCGCCCTCGTATGTTCGTCATTGGTTGGCTTCAGCTGTCGATCCACAGCAAGCATGAAATAAGGTTTGTGGTTGGCTGCCCATAGCGGTGCATTCAAGTGCAATCGTAAAAATGAAGTTTATTGTGACTGCCAGAGCTTTACAATGCAGGGTGAGCGCGGGGGAAATCTATATCGTTTATATCGTTGCTTTTTCGATATTAATATCTTGAATGTTCATATCTAGATATAGATACGATATATCGTTCAGCCCTCAAGATTCAAGATCTTTAGTCTAAATCCAAGCACTTTATTCTGAATCCAAGCACTTTTCAAACCTTGACAACACCACACTAAAACTCAAGTGTTTTCAAGGATTTCCAGCACCCGTACCAACCCTGTGTAATACCACCAGAGTCTGTGTCATAAATACGAATACATGAACAAGGCATGCAGTCATGAATCTGTTCAGTCTCTCACTCTGAAGCTGGTTAGGTGGAATTTCAACGGGGATTTCTACTTAATAGAAATCCAATTCTGTCTCCGCAGGACCTTTATCCCAGAGAGAGAGAGAGAGAGAGAGAGAGAGAGAGAGAGAGAGAGAGAGAGAGAGAGAGAGAGAGAGAGAACAGGAGAAATAATTAGAGAGTGATGAAGACACAGAGATCACAGTGAACCAAACAGCAGGGACTACTTTTCTGTTTGGACAGCGGCTAACTCTCCCAGTGGAACATCCTCACATTAGTAATATATATATATATATATATATATATATATATATATATATATATATATGTGATGTTGAGTTCTGCATCATCTCGCCACGGTTGACCTTCAGGCTCCAAAAGTAAAAGAAAGTTCTTGCCATGGAGCCATGGAGGAAAACTAGGTAAAAATCCAGCAGCAGTAAAAAGTGCTGTAAGAAAAGAAGAGTTGCTGAGAACATTAAAGAAAAGCAGCATCTGTTCATTCACCTCGGACATGTTTGGACACGTCTGGACACGTTTGGACATGTCTGGACACGTTTGGACATGTCTGGACACGTTTGGACACGTCTGGACACGTTTGGACACGTCTGGACACGTCTGGACACATCTGGACACGTTTGGACACGTCTGGACACGTCTGGACATGTTTGGACACGTCTGGACACATCTGGACACGTTTGGACACGTCTGGACACGTCTGGACACGTTTGGACACGTCTGGACACATCTGGACATGTTTGGACATGTTTGGACACATCTGGACATGTTTGGACACGTCGGGCTGAGATGAACAGTGAGAAGGTTCACACGTCCCAGGTTGTGTTTCACCGTGGCGTCGGGTCGGTTGTTGTTGAATTAATTTGCAGCCTCGAGCATGAAAATAATGTTCAAGTCATCCAGCAACTAATCAGACAAACGTTTCCCCCTCGTGATTCTCCACAAATTACTGTTGTGAATTCATGAATATTTACAGCCTGTAGGCAACAAAATTATGCAATAATTAATTGGCTGCACCTTCGCCTAGCCCCGGCGTGCTTTTCAATCACAGTGTGGGGAAGCTGTCTGAGGTCAGAGGTCAAACAGAGCAGCAGCACCGAGGCCGGCGGCAGCTTCCCAAAACATCCACGACCAAAACGACAAAAAACTATCTGAACATGTTTCATGTTGTAACCAGGAGGCAACCTCCAGTTCTACAAGTGAAGCCAGTGTTGCCGCGTTGCTCTCACGGATCTGCAACCTCCGTTGCCTTCAAGCCCCCCCCCCTTATCTCGCCACTGCAGTCTGAAAGGGAATAATGCCGTTTTAAGACACATGAACGAAATGCCTGAAAGACAAAGACAAAGAGACAGTCGTAGACGGAGAGTGGCCGATGGAGGGGAGTGAGATAGAGGCAGACAGACAGTAGAGAGATAAACAGGACGGGGGGAGAGGGAGACAGGAAGAGAGACAAGGAGAGGAGAGAGAGGAGGAGAGACAGGAAGCCTGCCTCCTTAACTCACCCTGCCTTTCACAGCCAGCAGCTCTACTCTGTTAGTCTGCTTGGACTAAACCAGGACTAAACCAAGACTAAACCAGGACTAAACCAGGGCTAAACCAGGACTAAACCAGGACTGAACCAAGACTAAACCAGGACTAAACCAGGGCTAAACAGGGGCTAAACCAGGACTAAACCAGGACTGAACCAAGACTAAACCAGGACTAAACCAGGGCTAAACAGGGGCTAAACCAGGACTAAACCAGGACTGAACCAAGACTAAACCAGGACTAAACCAAGACTAAACCAGGGCTAAACAGGGACTAATCCAGGACTAAACCAGGACTAAACCAGGACTAAACCAGGACTAATCAACAAGACAGACACGTCAAAAGTCATTTTTCATAAAGAAATGTCAGGAAATGCTGTTTTCAGTCCCTCAGATATGGAGATCTTCTTTTCTCTGTTCTATCATAGATGTCATCACATACAACACACATTTATAGACCTTTATTCTAAATCCAAGCACTTTTCAAACCTTGAAAACACCACACTGAAATTCAAGTGTTTTTCAGGATTTCCAGCACCCGTACCAAGCCTGGATTTTAAGCCATTCATTATTTGGAAGCAGTTTTACTTAATAAAGAGAGTCGTTATATACTGCTGGTTTTCATGTGTCACTCAGACTGGACTCTAGTGTTTCCTGTAGTGTTGCTTTTAAAGAGGTCAGTGTGGAGCTGTCCAAGGTGCTGAAACACCGACAAACATAATTAAAGGCTTTTATTCCATCATTTAACGGCTGCAGGCTATTAATGCATGTGTTTATGGGACAACATATGAGCTGACTGGATTCTTCAGCTCTATGAGACAATAACAGCTCAAGTGAAGATATAGGTGGATTAGTAGATAGTGGGTTTAATGTCTTTAAAAGTGACTTTTAGGTGTGAGAGCATCGGGAGACAGAGTGCTCATGGGAAATGATGAACCAGCGCTGAGTTGTTGAGCTTGTGATGAATGAAAGGAGCGCGTCACGTTACCGTTATTAAATCAGAACGGCTGGAAGTCATCGTGCTCCGTGTTTCTTCAGCTCCGTCGCCTCCTTTCTCCGGATTCACACAGACAACGAGGAAACGATGAGTCATTGTTTCCAGTTCCTCTTCCTGAATAAACTCCATCATTTCCTTTATGAGTCATCAAACTTGAGTAGTTGTCTGTATTTCCATCCGTCCCATGTTTGGGGTTGAGTTCATACTTTTACTTCAGGTTCAGGTTCCTCCTCTCAGCCTCTCTCTGAACGCTCTGTTTGACCTCCTGCCCCTCCCTCCCAAAAAGCCCCGTCTGCTTGTTGCTCTGCTGAGGAACAGTGATGAGATGAATCTTTAGCTCCTCTTCCTCTAGAAGTCCAGAAGAACGACATTTAGAACTGGTGTTTGAACCAGGTGTGAGAACCCAGTTATTTAACCCGGTGTGTGAAGGAGGAGAAAGATGAAAAAGAGGAGGAAGAGGAGGAGGAAAGGGAAACATTGTAAGACTGATAAGAGAGAAAACTCCCCCAGGTTAAAACAAGATGATAATTAAAAATGTACCACAGGGTCACTGTGACTGTGTGTGTGTGTGTGTGTGTGTGTGTGTGTGTGTGTGTGTGTGTGTGTGTGTGTGTGTGTGTGTGTGTGTGTGTGTGTGTGTGTGCGCGCCCATTAAAAGGTGTCCCTTCTGCAATCAGTGTACAGAGGCCTTAGGGCCTATTTGTTACTACATCAATCTGGAGTTAATGGGAACGCACACACACACACACACACACACACACACACACACACACACACACACACACACACACACACACACACACACCATGTTCAGTGGAAGCAGACACACTGGGAGTCCGTCCTCTTGCTTGTCAAAGCAGCTTATTGTTGGTTTGATTTGTTCACATTTCTCTCTCATCCCGGATGTTTTCATGCTTTTGTGCTACAGTGACATTACGGAGCTTGACGTAAGTTGCCAACCGAATCTGAACATCTCTACATTTGAAAATGCCGTGGCTCTCGACTGTCAGATAAGGCACGACGTCTGGAACGCTGGGTTTCATTTAGCACGAAGCAAACGGGATCGTTGACGTCGGAGTCGTACAGGAAGTTAACCGCCGACCAAGGCTCCTCCAAAGTCACATTCAAACACTTTCCAAGCATTTCCAGGTGTATTTCCATGCTTTTCCAGCCCCTTCCAGCTGTGGTAAACTCCATATGTGTACCAATCCAATGGTCAGTATTCAGTCTACTTATTCTGTCACTTGTTCATCACATTAAATGAGATGTTATTGTCCTCTAAACAACCAACATGATGTTTGGAGACAGCTTTTTACAGAAGGACCACAAATGAAAGGACAACTAATTCCACTAACAGATCCACAGAAATATAATCACCAACTATTTTCATCATCTGTTCATCATCAAAAGGCATTTTTCATAAAGAAATGTCAGAAAATGCTGTTTTCAGTCCCTCAGATATGGAGATCTTCTTTCCTCTGTTCGATCATAGATGTCATCACATACAACACACATTTCAAGGCCTTTATTCTACATCCAAGCACTTTGCAAACCTTGAAAACACCAGACTAAAATTTGTGTACGGCTGCTGAAGGATTTCCAGCACCCGTACCAACCCTGACTACACGTTGGACCCCAGTGACGGAGGCGTGGAGGTCTTGGTCCCTGCAGCAGGACTCCATTAAACCAGCGCTCCAGTTAAAATCCAGCTTTATGTTCATTCTGTGTGAAGGTCAGAACAACGCCAGACACACGAGCAGAAAGAAGCTGCTGGAACTCACCGGGGGTGATTTCAATCCTGGTGTCTCGTCTCTCGGGGGGGAAGAGGACCTTGGGAGGCTGCGTGGTCTGGAGGGCTGAGAGAGAGAGAGAAAGAAAGAAAGAGGGAGAGATTTAAACTAATGAGCTCCAGGATCGTGGACACATCTCATCATTCAGGACAAATCTGAAATCTAAGAGGATTTAGTTCATCATGTCCACGTTTCATTCTTGATGAAGTAGAAGAAAATCAATATATCATAATACCTGGATCAATATCCATACTGAGACAACAATATCGGCCGGTCCACTGTTTCCACAACATTCACACTGACGACACACCCAGACATGAGTCAGCGTTTTTCTCTTCTGGTTCCCTCATCTCGAGGTCGACGGGGTTTTAACGATGACAGTGAATGTGTCGGTGGAGTTTTGAGGGACCTATACCTGCTCCCTTCCTCTAGACCTGCTCCCTTCCTCTAGACCTGCTCCCTTCGTCTAGACCTGCTCCCGTCCTCTATACCTGCTCCCGTCCTCTATACCTGCTCCCGTCCTCTAGACCTGCTCCCGTCCTCTAGACCTGCTCCCTTCCTTTAGACCTGCTCCCTTCCTCTAGACCTGCTCCCGTCCTCTAGACCTGCTCCCTTCCTTTAGACCTGCTCCCTTCCTCTAGACCTGCTCCCGTCCTCTAGACCTGCTCCCGTCCTCTAGACCTGCTCCCGTCCTCTAGACCTGCTCCCTTCCTTTAGACCTGCTCCCTTCCTCTAGACCTGCTCCCATCCTCTAGACCTGCTCCCTTCCTCTAGACCTGCTCCCGTCCTCTAGACCTGCTCCCGTCCTCTAGACCTGATCCCTTCCTTTAGACCTGCTCCCTTCGTCTAGACCTGCTCCCTTCCTTTAGACCTGCTCCCTTCCTCTAGACCTGCTCCCTTCCTCTAGACCTGCTCCCTTCCTCTAGACCTGCTCCCGTCCTCTAGACCTGCTCCCTTCCTCTAGACTTGCTCCCTTCCTTTAGACCTGCTCCCTTCGTCTAGACCTGCTCCCTTCCTTTAGACCTGCTCCCTTCGTCTAGACCTGCTCCCTTCCTCTAGACCTGCTCCCTTCCTCTAGACCTGCTCCCTTCCTCTAGACCTGCTCCCTTCGTCTAGACCTGCTCCCTTCCTCTAGACTTGCTCCCTTCCTTTAGACCTGCTCCCTTCGTCTAGACCTGCTCCCTTCCTCTAGACCTGCTCCCTTCGTCTAGACCTGCTCCCTTCCTCTAGACCTGCTCCCTTCCTCTAGACCTGCTCCCTTCCTCTAGACCTGCTCCCTTCCTTTAGACCTGCTCCCTTCGTCTAGACCTGCTCCCTTCCTTTAGACCTGCTCCCTTCCTCTAGACCTGCTCCCTTCCTCTAGACCTGCTCCCTTCCTTTAGACCTGCTCCCTTCCTCTAGACCTGCTCCCTTCCTTTAGACCTGCTCCCTTCGTCTAGACCTGCTCCCTTCCTTTAGACCTGCTCCCTTCCTTTAGACCTGCTCCCTTCCTTTAGACCTGCTCCCTTCGTCTAGACCTGCTCCCTTCCTCTAGACCTGCTCCCTTCCTTTAGACCTGCTCCCGTCCTCTAGACCTGCTCCCATCCTCTAGACCTGCTCCGGACCTCTAGTCTACTGTCCTGCTGTCTTGACCCTGATCATCGTCTCGCAGGCTCGCCGTCGTTTGAGGACGGTGTGGTTTGCAGCTCTGAGGACGGAGCAGACAGAAGACGGCGCCGCGTGTCTTTGAAGCGTGTCACACAGGTGCGTCACCGTCGCCGTGGCGAGGGGGCGTCGTCACGGCGAGGGGGCGGCTGTGATTAAGCGGTGCTGCAGTCTTCATGTTTGATCTCCCGGAGGAAAGAGTCCCGATCATAAATACATATGAAAGGTTTGAATGGATGATGATTTGAACAGGAAGTGATGAGTCACAGGAAGGAACGCTGGGTTGTCACACTGTTGCTGCTCTGATCGATACCGTGGAAATAAACGTGAAGGAAGCTTCCTCGTCATCGGACTCAGTTCAGATTAAACCGATTCAAACCCACATCCAGCCTTCGTCTCCTCAGATGTGACCTTCTTTTACCGTTTTTTGATACGTCGTTGTTGTGAAATCTCCCGACAGGAAGATTCACATCAAGAACACAAGAGGACATTTGTTAACATTTAAAACTATATTTCCAGTGATATGATATTCTCCTTCATGATGTAAATTCAACTTGACCTTTGCTGCTTTCCGTCCGGTTTAATGTCTCTTCTGACCTTTGATGTGTCGGACTTCTTATTTCTTCTTGTTTGTAAAAGTATGAAGTACGACGGCGTATCTGGGCCACTGGAGGTACAAAAACCTCCTGTCGTACATTTCAAGCCCGGACTAAATGCCAGTGAAGAATGTGAACATGTGGTGTTCAGTGGGAATCATCAGAAACATCATATTCTGCATATTAACGTGGAATATGAGACATTCCTGTATTCCTGCCGGGATCCACTTTGTTTCTTCTTTTATGGATTTAATATCTTTGGTCACTGTGATGGAGGAATCCTGAGGGAAAGTAAAGAACTTCTCTGGTTGGGTTTAAAGTGACGGCGTCCCATTAATGGAAACTGTGTGAAGCATAAACGTTAAACAGACAAACCTCCTGTTTCCCATGCTGTCACAGGGCCGTGAAGGCAGCAGAGCGGACGAGGAGGTTTACCATCATACCAGTAACTTGGTGTTTGTCTCTCTGAATGAGGCGTGGCCTTTAAAGAGAAGGGGAGTTGAACCAACACCTTCAGAGGTGTGAGTGTGTGTTTAACGCCTCGTGTGTTTTTGCTTCAACAGAACAGTCATCATTGATGTGTTCTCTTCTTGTTTCATCCACTAAAACGAGAAAACCAACCCAGAGATGATCAACGAAGCTAAAAGGAATCGAGAGTTCACTCAAGTATCCAAACATTCAATGAACTTAACTTAACGACGACGTGAGGTCTATTTGTTTTAACGTGTTTACGTTAACGTGCTTTAACGTGTGTTCAACGCCGGTTCTTCTCCTACATCACTGGTTGTGTTCCTTCCATGTCGGTGTGACATCACTCAGGGAGGCGGCGGTGAATCACAAACAAACAACGCTGACTCACAGCCGAGGTGATGCAAGCCCGGCTTCCTGCTAATGTCATTATGACGACGCTGCTGTTAAATATACATCGCTCTGTTTCTGATGCAACATCACGTCTTCAGAGGAGCCGGGGGCGATCGATGGGCTTTAATGTGAGCACACACACACACACACACACACACACACACACACACACACACACACACACACACACACACACACACACACACAGCATATCATTATCACCAAGGCCATCTGCTCCGGAGCAATGCCACTCTGGAGGGACACCCTGATGGAGGAAACAAGCGTCTCTCCTCAACTCTGCACAGAGAGCTGAATGATTGAAGACATGAATTAAAATGAAGGCCCGGGGGTGGGGGGGGGGGGCCTTCAAAGTTCCCCGACGACTCACACTCTTATTCTATACTCATATTTTGCGTGGTGCTAATGTCACAGACTGTGTATTATAAGTGGACGTCGTCATGGTGACGTCAACCGCTGGTTTGTGGTCGACGGGTTTGAAGCGTCCAGATCGCTGGATCTTGGATTTTCACTAACCTGTAGGAAGTGACCATATTTGGACTGTGGAGGAGCGACGGGTGGATCTGATTAACACAAAGCAGCAGAGCAGCACCCTTACTGGATCTGGATCCATGTGGATTCTGGTGTTAACGTCGTCTTAGTAGCTAACTAGCATCGGTATTCAGCGTGGGTTTAATTTTCATCTCCGTCTCGACGGAGAGACTCTTCTTAAATGTTAGAAACTGAGCGCGACGCCTGATTGGTTGATTTAAATCACCTGTAAGTTCTCCTCAGCCGAGTGTTAAACAGACAGGAAGGAACCGGCTGCTTTGTATTCATGTTCCAGTCCGTGTGGACGGATTCTCTCCTTCGTGTCTCAACTTCATCAAAACACTAATGTATTGAACGTCGTCACAATGAGAAAAGCTCCTCTCTCCACACCGCCGGGCCATCGGGGGATGGAGGACCACGCCGGCGAAGGTGAAATGGATCCCAGATAAACAGCGTGTGAGGTTCCTGACCAGCTGACGTCCTGAGGCGGAGCAGCAGGGGGCGCCACCGTCCCCGTCTTTCAGCCGCCGCCAACCTCAGAGCTGGTTAACCCGTTCTCATTAGTTGATTTAAATCAGTGGAGGGAGCTTCTGCTAACGGCCGCCGGTCCCACCGACAGCATGGATGGGACACACACTCTTTACAGTGGAGGGTGTGTGTGTGTGTGTGTGTGTGTGTGTGTGGGGGGGGGGCGCCACCCGTGGAGGTTTAGCTAATTATCTTCCTGCTATCTGAAGGCTACAGAGCTCTCTCACTCACAAAGACTCCCGGCGAGCAGGTGGAGGAACCGCCGACACACACACACACACACACACACACACACACACACACACACACACACACACACACACACACACACACACACACACACACACACTCACACTCACTCTCACACACTCACTCACACACACACACACACACACACACACTCACACACACACACACACACACACACTCACACACACACACTCTCACACACTCACTCACACACACACACACACACACACTCACACACACACACACACTGAGAAAGAAACTCTTTTAGAGATTAATTCAGAGAAAAATGACGCCAAGGCCCTAACACGTGTGTACCAGAATAAAAATATTGTTTCTCAACTAAAAGTGATTGAGGATGTTTTGGTGGTGGTTTGTGTTTAGCGTTGTGTGGATGGAGAATAACCCGGTCCAGCACCGACTTCCACCTACAAACATACTGATACGACGTCATGTTTGAATAAAGGTGAGTTCGATGCAAACGTGAGCGGCGGCGAGCAGGAAGTGAGGCTCGGTGACGCCGTCTGGCGAGAGGCGATAAGACCTTTAATGATGAGCTCGCTCGTCCCGTCATCAGTCAACGCTGCCTCGCCGTCTGGGCCGCATTCAATCATGAACACGTACTTCACTTATACACATCCATGTGGGGGGAGGGGGGGGGGGGGGGGGGGAGGTAGAGAGGGAGAGGGA
>NC_139919.1:30636357-30641357 GCF_963514095.1 Eutrigla gurnardus | reverse complement strand
GTTGCTGCTGCTCGCTGAGTGTTGCTGCTGCTCGGTGAGAGTTGCTGCTGCTCACTGAGAGTTGCTGCTGCTCAGTGAGTGTTGCTGCTGCTCGCTGAGAGTTGCTGCTGCTCGCTGAGTGTTGCTGCTGCTCGGTGAGTGTTGCTGCTGCTCGGTGAGAGTTGCTGCTGCTCGCTGAGAGTTGCTGCTGCTCGCTGAGTGTTGCTGCTGCTCGGTGAGTGTTGCTGCTGCTGCTCGCTGAGAGTTGCTGCTGCTCGGCGAGTGTTGCCGGGGCAAGGGACAGGTTGAACAGCGTTGTAAACACGAGTGATTACGCCGGCGTCAGTGTTCACTTCCCCTCGGGGGCGGCGCTTAATTAAAAGCTGTAAGTGTTTTTTTTAAACTAACAGTAAGAAGCTTTGAGTGAAGTCATTGAGAGGATGTAAAACACATCCTCCCCCGTCTGCAGGTTCACTCAATCTCACAGCCAACTCCACATCTAGCCAACACTTCCTTTCAAGGAGTGCATTTTGCTGGAGTCGACATCGTAGCGGCAGCAGATCTGCAGGCTCTGCCTGTGTCTTTACTTTAATCTCCATTTAATGTTGAATGTACGGCTGCAGAGAGAGGCGGGCCGGACTACGGCTGGAGAAATCTCACCATCAGGCTTCCTCCACCTTCTCCAAAGTCACATTCAAGCACTTTCCTAGCACTTCCAGGTGCATTTCCATGCTTTTCCAGCCCCTTCCAGCTGTGGTAAACTCCATCTTTGTATCAATCCAATGGTCAGTATTCAGTCTACTTATGATGTCACTTGTTCATCACATTAAATGAGATGTTATTGTCCTCTAAACAACCAACATGATGTTTGGAGACAGCTTTTTACAGAAGGACCACAAATGAAAGGAAAACTAATTCCACTAACAGATCCACAGAAATATAATCACCAACTATTTTCATCATCTGTTCATCATCAAAAGTCATTTTTCATAAAGAAATGTCAGAAAATGCTGTTTTCAGTCCCTCAGATATGGAGATCTTCTTTCCTCTGTTCTATCATAGATGTCATCACATACAACACACATTTTATTCTGAATCCAAGCACTTTCCAAACCTTGAAAACACCACACTAAAATTCAAGTGTTTTCAAGGAATTCCAGCACCCATACTAACCCTGTGGATTCTTTACTGCGGCGGATGCTGCTGCTAGAAAGCTGGAGTTCCGTGATGCAGAGCTGCATACACACACACACACACACACACACACTGATGTTGCCGTGGGTCGTGAGCGTTGGCCTGGAAACGGCCAGAGAACTGGCTCTGAGCTCCTTGTGGAGGCGGAGAGGAGGGAGGCGTTCTGACTGCCGGGACGGGACGACATGAATTGGCCTCACAGCGGTTAGCATGTGCAGCATCAATGCGACACACACACACACACACACACACACACACACACACACACACACACACACACACACACACAGATCTCGGTTCATTCATGCTTGTATGGCGTCACTGAGTTAATCCGTCCCCATATGTTGCTTTGCTTCCCTGCTCCTTCTGTAATGTATCTGATAATGACCCCAAAAGAACAGCGACATGACGCTTCCTCTCAGGTAGGAAAGTATGACATCACACATCCAGCATGAGATGATGGGATGCACCCACATCCTGTCTTTGGACCCTTTCCATCCATGACAACATGATTCCCTCCCTGACTCCTGGTACCTGGAATTTGTTGCAGGTAAGCCCCGCCCCCTAAAGCATCCCCTGCTTTCTGGTCTGGTGGACTCTAAATGGACCATAATGTACTAAATGAACATCATGCTGGATTGAAGAAGACTTGAAACTAGAGATTGAGACCATAAACTCATGTTAACAATGTTTACTGAGATAATACATCAAGAGAGAAGTAGGACCATTTTCTCATAGACTTCTATACAACCAGAGAGGAGTCGCCCCCTGGTGGCCAGCAGGGAGAATGCAGGTTTTTAAGGCACTTCAGCGTTGGCTTCACATGTGTGTGTCATAGCACATAAACACCATTTGTTGCTCACAGACACACACATGCACACTGCACAAGGAAACACAAGCCGACGTGTACACACAGATGTTCGTCGGCTTCACAGCAGAGTGCAGATGTTACTGCCGAGTCGGGAGAAGGCAGGAGCAGCGGAGCTTGAAACAACGCGGTTTAATCTGAGCATAAAGCAAATAGAGCAAATATAAATACACAAAAAAACGGTGCTCGAGTTGTTTGAGGGAGAGTCTTGCTCTGCGGATGAAAAAAAGGGGAAACTTTAAAAGTGCTGTCGTAATGATGAATGATGTATTGCTGAGTCGAGGCATCTGTCAAAAATAATGGATGCTCCGGAGTCACTGAGAGATCCGTTGTATATTAAAAGCAGGCAGAATACATATTCCTCTCACGGTTTAAGATCTTTCTTTTACTTGTCAGTTTACCCAAAACACTCGGGCAGAGTGGCGTTACGCACACACGATCAATCAAGTCTGAAGAATCAAACAACCGGGGAGAACCCGAGAGTCTGCCCGGCCCGACGGAGAACTTTAAAACGCTCATATCCCGTCATACACATTACCATGAGTCTGTTCTTCTGCTATGCATCGTTAGCAAATATCTGGCTTCCTCCACCTTCTCCAAAGTCACTTTCAAGCACTTTCCAAGCACTTCAAGGTGCATTTCCATGCTTTTCCAGCCCCTTCCAGCTGTGGTAAACTGTTCATCACATTAAATGAGATGTTATTGTCCTCTAAACAACCAACATGATGTTTGGAGACAGCTTTTTACAGAAGGACCACAAATGAAAGGAAAACTAATTCCACTAACAGATCCACAGAAATATAATCACCAACTATTTTCATCATCTGTTCATCATCAAAAGTCATTTTTCATAAAGAAATGTCAGAAAATATGGAGATCTTCGTTTCTCTGTTCCATCATAGATGTCATCATATAGAACACAGTCTCATCAGTGGGTGTTATCGGACAGGAGTTACCTTTTTGTAGTTCTAAGTATCAGTGCTGCATGAACTACAAATCAATGGTAGGTCTTTGGAACCCCATTTGAAGGAGGTTTGTTTAGCTCCCTCTCGGAGAAGATCTTGGTGTGTGAAGGACTCTGGTGGTCTCCGTTAAACCTGGTCCTACCTGTGACTTTGAGCTGCGTGGTCCGTCGCACCAGTCTGGATCCGTACTGCAGCTCGCAGGTGTAGTTCCCTCCGTCGCCCTCCTCCACCTCGGGGATCCAGATGTGCGTGGTGTTCACGGCGATGGAGCTCCTCCACTCCACCCGCTCGCACTCCTGAGGGAGACACAGACGTACCGGGGGTCACAGCGGTAAAATCAGGACAGACTGACGCCCCGTGGCTTTGACCCGGCGTACCTTGTACCAGGTCATCTGCGGCTGCTTGTACGGAGCCAGGTAGTCCTCGATGTCGGGACAGGTGATCATCTTGCTGTGCGTGATCTCGGCCTTCTCCAGGTGTCGGATCTTGCTGCTGAAGCACTTGCCCTCATCCTTCTCCTCCACCGTCATGGACATGGACACCTTCATGCAGTAGGTGGAGTTCCTGAGGACATCACAGACAAGACAACAGGAACACTGAATGGTTCATGTTCTACATGGTCATCACTCCACTGGAGCTAACAGCTGTTTTCATGGGGAATCATCAGCAGTGCAGAGAGAATATGATGTATATTTAGAAATCATGACTGGTTGTTCAGCCTGTCACACAAAAACACAACATACTCAGATATGAGTCATGATGTTGCATCACAATCAGCTTCATAGGTCTGGTCCATGAGTCCACAAGTACACGAGTCCATGAGTCCATGAGTCCATGAGTCCATGAGTACACGAGTCGATGAGTACACGAGTCCATGAGTACACGAGTCCACAAGTCGATGAGTACACAAGTACACAAGTCCATGAGTACAGGAGTAAATGAGTACATGAGTCCATGAGTACACAAGTCCATTAGTACACAAGTCCATGAGTACACGAGTAAATGAGTACATGAGTCCATGAGTACACGAGTAAATGAGTACATGAGTCCATGAGTTAATGAGTCCACAAGTACACGAGTCCATGAGTCCACAAGTACACAAGTCGATGAGTCCACAAGTACACGAGTCCATGAGTACACGAGTCCACGAGTCGATGAGTACACAAGTACACAAGTACAGGAGTACAGGAGTCCATGAGTACAGGAGTAAATGAGTACATGAGTCCATGAGTACAGGAGTAAATGAGTACATGAGTCCATGAGTCCACGAGTCCATAAGTACATGAGTAAATGAGTACACGAGTCCATGAGTACACGAGTAAATGAGTACATGAGTCCATGAGTACACAAGTCCATGAGTACATGAGTCCACAAGTACACAAGTCCATGAGTACACAAGTACACGAGTCCATGAGTCCACAAGTACACGAGTCCATGAGTCCACAAGTACACAAGTCCATGAGTACACGAGTAAATGAGTACATGAGTACACAAGTACACGAGTCCATGAGTATAGGAGTCCATGAGTACATGAGTAAATGAGTACATGAGTCTATTAGTACACGAGTACATGAGTACATGAGTACACAAGTACACGAGTCCATGAGTATAGGAGTCCATGAGTACACAAGTAAATGAGTACATGAGTCTATGAGTACACGAGTCCATGAGTACATGAGTCCATGAGTCCATGAGTAAATGAGTACATGAGTCCACGAGTCCATTAGTACACGAGTCCATGAGTACATGAGTAAATGAGTACATGAGTCCGTGAGCACATGAGTCCACATGAACAGAGCCCACCCCCCCATCTGTCAGGCCCAGAAAGCAGAAGCCGAACACTAAACGGTGCAAACAGCCTCCATGTAAAGACGGATGTATAATTCATATCCAAACTGTAAACATGACGGTTCAATTAGGCCGCGATGCAAACGCTGTGTGTGAAGCATTCAGAGCCTGCTGGGCTCCACTCAGGGATGTGTGTGTGTGTGTGT
>NC_139919.1:30618857-30631357 GCF_963514095.1 Eutrigla gurnardus | reverse complement strand
GTGTGTTTCCTTCCACTCACTTTATTCCACTTCATCTCGCTGTCTCTTCCTCTTTCCACCCGCTGTCCTCTTCATGTCCGGCAACGCCTCTTTTAATCAGATGAAGAGGAAGGTTAACATTCGGCTGGCGTTAGAAAACACCAACAACTACCAGTGTTCAGAGGAAGTAGATTCATCATCCAATGCAACGAGAGAAAGGTGGTTCTGAAAAGTGAAGCCGACGCTGAAGTGCCTTAAAACTGTCATTGTCACTGCTGGCCAGTACATCATTGAGATGTATTATCTCAGTAAACATTGTAAACATGAGTTTATGGTCTCAATCTCTAGTTTCAAGTCTTCTTCAATCCAGCATGATGTTCATTTAGTACATTATGGTCCATTTAGAGTCCACCAGACCAGAAAGCAGGGGATGCTTTAGGGGGCGGGGCTTACCTGCTGATTGACAGGTCGCTACCACGCTACCAATGCTAGTTAGCTATTAATATGACTTTAACACTTAGCTGTAAAGTTGATTTTAGCTTCGTTTTTAGCCACTGGCTGCTAACAGCTAACTGATATTAGCTCTCATTAGCCTCCAGTCTCTTACAGTACCACTACAAGGAGGGGACATATTTTTACACCATAGGCCCTAACCCTATCAAAACCGCAGGTAAGGTCCTTGAGGTCCTGAAACGGTTCCTGGTCTCTGGAGTTCCTCAAGATTAACTGGCTTTCTGAAGACCTTTTGGCCATCTCAGGGTTTCCCGCAGCGCTTTCCTGTTAAGGCGGCCGCCTTAACAACAAAGGGCTGCCGCCTAAACTAACGTCTTAAAAAAAAAAGAAAAAGAAAAAAAAAAAAATCCATATACTAGCATTATTCGCCGCAGTGTTTCCCCTACCATTGTACAGGCCGGGCAGGGCCTCCAGGCATAGGCGTAATTTATGGGGGGGATGGGTGGGTTGCGACCCACCCAATAATCCAAACCAGCCACCACAACCCACCCAATTTGATATCATAATTATTGATATTGAATGTTAAGCATTATAATCACAACAGTGTGGTAGATTTTCTCAATTTACCAGTAAAAAATAGTGACGTTTGTCTGTGCCCCCTCCCGCTCTGAGATTTGGTTTCGCCCACCTTGCCGGACCTGCGCTTCTCTACTGTCTCTCCGGTCTCTCCCCGCATCAGCGGTGGTATGAAGAAAGCACGCGAAAAAAAGCAAAAGAATAAAAGTATCTTCCCAACAGGAGGTAGCTACTGCTAGGGCTCCAGTGCCACCTCTCACGAGTCAAATCATGTTACTGAACAAAAGTTACCCCCCCAGCCGGCGAGTTCGACAGTGCGTGCGCGTATAGCCCCGTTCACATACGCCACTACTCGCCACTCGCTTTCTCGCTGAATTCTACTCGCTGGCAAAAAAAAATTCACTGCCGCCGGCGACTTCAAACGGCAACTCTCTGTGGAACTCTCTGTTGACGTCAACTGTCGATCATCTCTATTCTACATTGTGATTGGTACTCGCTTCACTCGCATCGCAGGAAGTTAAAATAATTTGATCTCCGATCGACCACATCACATCGCCTGTCCTGACCACATTCCGCTAGAACACATTCACATTAATTGACAGCTGTCTCTCAGAGATGGGCGAGTGGCGACGTATGTGAACGAGGCTTCAGTCAAAACCAAAACACCAAGGAAGGCTGAGGAATAGTCACCCACTTATATTATTATTATTATTATTATTATTATTATTATTATTATTATTATTATCATTATTAATAATAATAATAATAAACGAATTGTGTTTTAGTCATTTTTGTTTTCATCTTTTCTTGAATGCTTAAACTCATCAACCCCATTTAGTATGTCAACATTTGTATCAGTACCAGCAGTTTGTAAGAAATCGGTCAGTAATTGATATGTCATATTTTGTTTCTCAGAATTCACCAAATTGATGCATTAAAATGAAATTATTTAAAATTTTCTCCCGGGGGGGCATGCCCCCGGACCCCCCTACAGGATCGCAATCCCCCCACCATAGTCTCCAAAGATATATATATATACACACCTGCTTCACAGGCGGAAATCTCAACCCCCCCAATGTTCAACTCAAAGTTACGCCCTTGCCTCCAGGCCAAAAAGAAATGAATATATGCCAAAAATAAGCCACCTATCAATTCATTCATAAATCAATAATCATTTACATGGGGGGGAGACACCCCCTGTGGGGGGAGAATTGTTTTTGATAAGCTGTGGAACTCTGAGTTAACCTATTTCTACCTGAATTTCTATGAACTATTAAGCTGTTGAGTAAACCCATAACTTATATTTTACTTCATAAAATAAGACATGCACTCATATGTCGTTGTAGTGTTTTACAGTATCTGTAGCTATTAATGTGATGCTCATCATCCCCCCCCCCCTGACAGACACCACCTTAACTAACACATTTTCTGGGGGAAACACTGCATCTCATGCCTTTAATATGAAATTGACAGAAGTGAGAGCAAGTTTGGGAATGACGTCAAACAATGGACCAGACTGGAAGGCAGTGCCCTAAACTCCCCCGAAGTACGGCAAGTATGAAGCATTCGAACAATCCATGCTTGTGTTTCTTCTGGCCAGTCTTACCAGCAACCAATCAAATCAGCCAGAGTCCAACAGCCAATCAGAGATGTCAACTCGCCAATCTGCTCGCCAGCCGGCCAATACGACACGCAGCCAGCGACATCACCACGCCAACTGTCCGGCCAAGATGTCACCCCATGAACCCCCTCCCCTTCTATCCAACCAATCAAACGTCCGCTCACACAGAGAACATGTCACATCTCCATCACCAAAGCCAGAGGCATGAAATCTCTCATCTCACGCTACCTTGTTCACCATCTAACACTCATTATTCTCTCCTCCCAGAGTCTACCGACTCTCTGACTCTCTCTCCATAGTCCAGTGTTGCATTGTGGGGGTTTTGGTGCAAAGCCTCTCTCTCTCTCAGTGTGCTACAGCCTCAAAAATAACCCGAGACCTCTCGCTGTGTGTATCAATTCCTCTCTAAGTGATGTGTGTGTGTTTGTGTGTTGCCGGTGACCTAATCATAGTGGGAGTATAAAGGGTCTCGGGCGGTCGCAGCGTGCCCTCGCCTCCCCCCTCCCCAAGTCCTTACACCTGCAGAGAAATGGATTTTTGTTTTTATTTTCCCCTCCGCTCATTCCTCCACCACTCTCTCAGCCTCCCTCTGTTTCACTCTCCGTCTATTTACCCTTTCTCCTCATCCCTCCAATTTAACTACTTTCTCCTTGACTCTCTTTCTAACCCCCCTCCTGCTTTCACGTCTCTCTCCTCCTCCCAGAATGCACCACTCTGTCCCTCTGTACACAATGTTATTCTCCACTCGTGGTGTGGAGAGCCTCTGTAACTCCACCTTTAATGCTTGTTAACCGTTGGTTCTGTATAATAGCGTTGCCGGGTTGTCCCTCTCTGTCTCTGGCTCGTACAAATGCTCCGACAGGGATCAAGATAAACTGGTAACAGACAGCAACGGTGCTTATGAAATGAAGCATTATAAACATCAGGGGGTGAGGAGGAGGAGGAGGGGGCAACAACATGCCCTGCAGCATTTTGTCCACAGAAAAGAAAAACATTAAAAGATGAAATAGTCATTTTAACATCTACACCCATAAACCAGACACGGTGGTTTAACCAGGAGTCATCACGTTTCCTGGAGATGATAGTACTGAATACGTTTCTCACACACAGCACTGATACACCGATGTATTCCTACTACAGAAACACCAGTAAGATTTTTATATCTGTACACCATGAAAACTAATGGTTTATTACATGTGGAGTCTTCGGGAAGGATGAAAGAAAGAAGAACAAAAACCAGCGGTTGTGAAATGCGACCTTCTTGCACATTTAAAATCATAAACCATAGACACACAGCAACATTAACATGCATTTGCCTTCATGTTTTGGCCACCTTCCTTCTCTTTTGGTTTACTGAAAACAGTTCCATGAAATGACACTTTTACAAGTTGTGGGTCAGACAGCAACACCCGACCCAATAAAACTATAGTAGCAACGCTAAAAATGTTTTTAAAAAGAAAGCCTCTTCACTTTCTTTGGGCTTGCTTGTGTTTGAGTAATAGCCAATAGACAGAAAGTAGAGGGACTGATAAATCATAGTGTGGTCCCATGTGCTCTAATAACCCCCGTCCCAGCAGTGTGGATTCAATCTGAATGGCAGGAACAGGATTGAGCTGGATTACCTTTAGACCTTCAGATACATGTGATATACATCTCCAATATAAACAGGGATCTTCTTCAGTGCATTTACATGTGTGTGCTATTACATCCTTGTCTCTTACAAAATATAAACGTTCCCATTGAAGCTTTGAAAGCGTCGTCGTAGGCGACATGGTTTGGGTTTTTGAAGACTCCAGGTCTAACTGACGAGTGGGGACTTCAGGTATTAACACTGTGAGCATGTGACTCCAACACTTCCAGGAAATCCTATTCTTTACAGGACCAAACGAGTTGTGTTGAAAACGAAGCAGAGAGAAGAGGGCGCACCGTTTGCCAGCAGCTAGAAGGCTCGGGGCGAACTCACGGCATACTGCATGAATTAAAGAGGCTGCCTCAGCCTCCTCGTAGAGGTCATCAAAGGGATCAATTCTGCTGGTGAATGGCAATCGTTTTCGCCTCGGGTCACCTAATGTATATTTAAGAATACGAGAGAGGATTTTTCACCTGAAAAGCAAAGTCGTTTTTTTGCTCTCGGCCGTTGGTTCGTGCCTGACGTTTGGAACCATGACATCACTCTGGGCTGGCCAGCTGATCGGACTGATTGTGACTGATTGTGAGATTTGCAATATTCAATATTCATATTCACTAAACAGCCTTAAATGCCCGTCTTCCCTTTTAAAGAGGCATTTCTGGGACCCGTCCACCTGATTGAGACCCAGGACGACGCTCACGGCTTACTTCTCAATGTGTGCAGTGTATGGCACAAAACCACATCAACTGGCTTGCTCTCCTCATAATCTATCAGTCATGTTTTTGGTTTGTTGTTCTCCCCCCCGCCGGCGTCTCGCAGACATCCATCACCTATCGTAACGCAGCGACGCGACGAGGCAGATTTAAGACTCTGCAGCCTCCTCCTGTGTTCTCCTTCCACCATCCAGAATGCCGTTTCTGTACCTTGTTCCTCCCCATAATTCACCGGCGACGCCCGTTACCGAGGCAAAACCCATCCGTGGTGATTTGCACAATGTGCGGCGGCGGCGGGTGTGAAGGTTGAAACGTCGCCCTGATTCCTGGGAAGCTGACGTATCGCAGTGAAGAAGAACGGTGGGACCTCGGCGGCGTACGGAGATAAGTGAAGTATCTCACATTTCTATACGAGATTACATCGTTGGATCCGTCGTTATGGCTGCGAGGGAGATTCATCACATGGTTTATTTTCTTTTTTTTTTGTTCCTGCGCAAACAGGAGTTCACCCGATGTCATTCAGGAAGTGAGTGTCGGGTGAAAACGTGTGAAGACTAGGCTTTTATCTGCGGGCGGTGACAAGTAAAGGGTGGATGTAAAGGGTGGATGTAAAGAGTGGATGTAAAGAGTGGATGTAAAGGGTGGGTGTAAAGGGTGGGTGTAAAGGGTGGATGTAAAGGGTGGATGTAAAGGGTGGATGTAAAGAGTGGGTGTAAAGGGTGGATGTAAAGAGTGGATGTAAAGAGTGGATGTAAAGGGTGGATGTAAAGGGTGGGTGTAAAGGGTGGATGTAAAGGGTGGATGTAAAGGGTGGATGTAAAGGGTGGATGTAAAGGGTGGGTGTAAAGGGTGGATGTAAAGAGTGGATGTAAAGAGTGGATGTAAAGGGTGGATGTAAAGGGTGGGTGTAAAGGGTGGATGTAAAGGGTGGATGTAAAGAGTGGATGTAAAGGGTGGATGTAAAGGGTGGATGTAAAGGGTGGATGTAAAGAGTGGATGTAAAGAGTGGGTGTAAAGGGTGGATGTAAAGGGTGGGTGTAAAGGGTGGATGTAAAGAGTGGATGTAAAGAGTGGATGTAAAGGGTGGGTGTAAAGGGTGGATGTAAAGAGTGGATGTAAAGAGTGGATGTAAAGGGTGGATGTAAAGGGTGGGTGTAAAGGGTGGGTGTAAAGGGTGGATGTAAAGGGTGGGTGTAGAGGGTGGATGTAAAGGGTGGATGTAAAGGGTGGATGTAAAGGGTGGGTGTAGAGGGTGGGTGTAAAGGGTGGATGTAAAGGGTGGGTGTAAAGGGTGGATGTAAAGGGTGGGTGTAAAGGGTGGATGTAAAGGGTGGATGTAAAGGGTGGATGTAAAGGGTGGGTGTAGATGGTGGGTGTAAAGGGTGGATGTAGAGGGTGGGTGTAAAGGGTGGATGTAAAGAGTGGATGTAAAGGGTGGATGTAAAGGGTGGATGTAAAGGGTGGGTGTAGAGGGTGGGTGTAAAGGGTGGGTGTAGAGGGTGGGTGTAAAGGGTGGATGTAAAGGGTGGGTGTAAAGGGTGGATGTAAAGGGTGGGTGTAAAGGGTGGATGTAAAGGGTGGGTGTAAAGGGTGGATGTAAAGGGTGGATGTAAAGGGTGGGTGTAGAGGGTGGGTGTAAAGGGTGGATGTAGAGGGTGGGTGTAAAGGGTGGATGTAAAGGGTGGATGTAAAGGGTGGATGTAAAGGGTGGGTGTAGAGGGTGGGTGTAAAGGGTGGGTGTAAAGGGTGGATGTAAAGGGTGGGTGTAGAGGGTGGGTGTAAAGGGTGGATGTAGAGGGTGGGTGTAAAGGGTGGATGTAAAGGGTGGATGTAAAGGGTGGATGTAAAGGGTGGATGTAAAGAGTGGATGTAAAGAGTGGATGTAAAGGGTGGGTGTAAAGGGTGGATGTAAAGAGTGGATGTAAAGAGTGGATGTAAAGGGTGGATGTAAAGGGTGGGTGTAAAGGGTGGGTGTAAAGGGTGGATGTAAAGGGTGGGTGTAGAGGGTGGATGTAAAGGGTGGATGTAAAGGGTGGATGTAAAGGGTGGGTGTAGAGGGTGGGTGTAAAGGGTGGATGTAAAGGGTGGGTGTAAAGGGTGGATGTAAAGGGTGGGTGTAAAGGGTGGATGTAAAGGGTGGATGTAAAGGGTGGATGTAAAGGGTGGGTGTAGATGGTGGGTGTAAAGGGTGGATGTAGAGGGTGGGTGTAAAGGGTGGATGTAAAGAGTGGATGTAAAGGGTGGATGTAAAGGGTGGATGTAAAGGGTGGGTGTAGAGGGTGGGTGTAAAGGGTGGGTGTAGAGGGTGGGTGTAAAGGGTGGATGTAAAGGGTGGGTGTAAAGGGTGGATGTAAAGGGTGGGTGTAAAGGGTGGATGTAAAGGGTGGGTGTAAAGGGTGGATGTAAAGGGTGGATGTAAAGGGTGGGTGTAGAGGGTGGGTGTAAAGGGTGGATGTAGAGGGTGGGTGTAAAGGGTGGATGTAAAGGGTGGATGTAAAGGGTGGATGTAAAGGGTGGGTGTAGAGGGTGGGTGTAAAGGGTGGGTGTAGAGGGTGGGTGTAAAGGGTGGATGTAAAGGGTGGGTGTAAAGGGTGGATGTAAAGGGTGGGTGTAAAGGGTGGATGTAAAGGGTGGGTGTAAAGGGTGGATGTAAAGGGTGGGTGTAAAGGGTGGATGTAAAGGGTGGATGTAAAGGGTGGGTGTAGAGGGTGGGTGTAAAGGGTGGATGTAGAGGGTGGGTGTAGAGGGCAACATGTGGAGGTTCCTTCATCAGAGCAATGGCACAATACAACAGGTTGAGGGCAACAAATGCATTTAAAGAGTCCCTTTCTCAAGCTTCTATCTAACAATGTGATCCAGTAGGAGGCTGTGTGTGTGTGTGTGTGTGTGTGTGTGTGTGTGTGTGTGTTAATAAGCGACCCTGAGACAATGACAGACACCGAACCCTAATTAGGTTGTCATGCTGGGAGAGAGAGGGGAAGACAGAGAAAGAGAGAGAGAGAGAGAGAGAGCTTATTAAGGAGGATAGGTGTCAAGCTCTGGCAGGAAAAGGAGGTGGGAGGAGAGCAGAGGAGGAGGAGGGGGAGGAGGATGATGAGGGAGGTAAAGACAACGGAGACAGGGAAAAAACAAGAGGAGAGAGGAAGGGAGAACGATGGAGGAGAGAAGATAAAGGGAGGTGGAGGAGGAAGGAATATATAATATAAATCTTCATATATTCATGTGTCTACCTGCTGGACATGTAGTCTAATTTAAACACACTCGTCCTGCCCACTGAGGGCTAAATACATCTATTGTGTTAAAAATGATTCAACCTTATTTAGTTTAGAGATTCTGGAAACTATCATTTTTACATGTTTGTCTTTCAATCTGACTTAAAATAAACAGATAAAGTTCATAAAAGTTTCCTTAATTTCACTGAAACAACACAAATCCTGATATAGACCAACAAATAAGTTCCACCACCATCACCATCAGCACCATCAGCACCATCATCATCAGCACCACCACCACCATCTCCATCAGCACCACCACCATCACCATCAGCACCATCAGCACCACCACCATCAGCACCACCAGGTCTAGGTATGAAACCATCACAGAACTCCACAGGAGCAAAATCCTGCTGCAGCGCCAACAACCATACTGTAAACATTTACTTTACTAAACTGGCATCGTTCCACACACACACACACACACACACACACACACACACACACACACACACACACACACACACACACACACACACGCCTGGTATGTGCTGATGTTGGATAAAAGTAATATTGTGTTTGAAGTATTGATTACCGAGGGCAGGGTGCCGTGTTTATTTCCCTCCTTTCTCAAAATGGATACGGAGCCGTTTTAAAATAAAACCTTGGCGTTGTTTTTATTGTGTTTGCCGGCGCCGTGGAAGTGGGCCACCCGGGTGCAGCCGGAACAAGCCGTTAGAAATCTATTCCGAGGCTGATTCCGTGTGATGAAATCAACGATGCCGAGACGACTCCCACAGCGCCGCTGCGTGTCAGTCGGGCCGGAAATATTGTTGTTGTTGTTGTTTGCATGGCGGTAAAAAAACCTCCTCGCTGTGTTTATTTAGAAGTGAATGTGTTGGAAGCCAAACTTTTAAAATACTAAGGGTTGACCCAGCTCCCTTGTGTGAGGAGAGGAGCTACAGCCAGCGATAAGGCCAGAACCAGACTGACTCCGGGTCACGGCAGGGTCACGGCGGGGTCATGTGATTGGTCAGAGTGTGTGTGCGTGTGTGTGTTACCTCAGTACGCAGGTGTAGAATCCGTTGTCTTCTATTTCGGCGGATCTGAACCAGATGGAGTCCTCTTCTTTACTCAGCCGGTGGCCCGAGAAGATGATCGGCTCCTACAGGACACAAGAACAGAAACACAGACTTAAGGCACTTCAGCATTGGCTTCACTATTCAGAACCGGAGGTTGCTGTCTGGTTTTAACTGAGTGACATCACAGAGTGCTTTTGTTGCATCTCATTATTCCTAGCGTCGCGATGGTCTTTACTAAATCTAACCATGTGGTTTTGTCGTGTTGTTTGTTAACCTTGTGATTCAAACTGCGATGTTATCTTGAGTAAAATCGGTTTCTGTGGAAAGGTAAAGTGAGAGTGTAGTTGGGTTATGTGGGATCATATTTTGTGGGTTGTAATACTGTACAGAAGTGCATTATATTTAATGCACCTAAGAAGTATTCCATAAAAGTGTCATCCGGATTTACCATTTAGCTTCCGTCTCCGGAGAATCGTACGTTTCTTCACGTTAAAAACGTCGTTAATGTCACGACAAAGTTCACATGCAGCCTCACAGCCCGTATCTTCATTTTCAAATTTAGGCAAAAATATTTTCATTTTGCTTTCTACTTCTAGCACCGTTTCCACAAAACAAATCAGTGATATTATATGCAATATAGCCTCCGACCACTAGTGGCAGCACTGCCTCACTCGCTTAACTTCAATCTGTGAGTGAGGAAGAAAAGATTTTAAATGAAGAATCCATTTGTATTTTAAATATTCTTTGTATTATTGTTGTAATATTGTTTGTTGTGAGTGTTTTATTGTAATATTACTGTGAATGTTTTTCCTGAAGTCTTTTTAATGCGTCTTCTTTACTCTTATATTCTTCTTTTTAAATACATGTATTATGATTATTAGAAGTGATTATTAGAGCTGACCTCGGCGTCTCCTTTGTTCTTGTACCAGATGAGACGCAGCTTGGCGTTGGTGGCCATGGTGTAGTTGGTCCGGATGTAGCTGTAGAACAAGGCACACTTGACCCGGACCGGCTCGTCGGCCAGGACGTGGTACTCCTTCAGGTCCACGGACCAGTCGATGCAGCCGTCCACTGTGGGGGGAGGGGGGGTTAGGAGCGTGGTGACAGCATACAGTATACAACAATACTACTGCAGGGGGGGGCACCATGGGGAACAGGTTAGGAAGCAACACACACACACACACACACACACACACACACACTCGTAGAAGACTTAAATAAAGAGGGAGAGACAGGTAGAGCGGGGGTGTTTTATCTCACTTCTCTGTCATTATTGTTCAAATTCAAGGAAGAAAAAATACATTTCAATGTGTGTGTGTGTGTGTGTGTGTGTGTTAAGGATGGGTGATATGATGACCTACAATCTACTAGACGCTGTTTTATCACGGTGATACTCTTCACACCGTTGATACCGGAGGTGTGAATTAGCATTTACATCATTTACACTGTTTCAAAGTTACAACCTGAAGGAAGCAACATTTATGAAAATGTAACTATTTATTTTTATGGCAAGAAAACTGAGAAAGAGAGGACCAAGTAATAAAAAGGAGAGGGAGGGAGAGAGAGAGAGACCCGGGCGACCGTGACGAACAGAAAACAAGTGGTCGATGGAAGACGAGTCAGAGCTGCTGAGACGTGGAGGTCAGGATGGAAAATGACAAGGAGCTTTCCCAGCCTCCCCCACCCTCCCCCACCTCTCTTTATCTCTCTCCTCTCTGTCCTTTGACTCCCACCTTCAGACACTTTTCCAACTGAAATCAGCCTGTTTAGTATTACAGTGCTGGGTTCCCTCCAGATCTCTCCAGGATCCCTCCAGATCCCTCCAGGATCCCTCCAAATCCCTCCAGGAGCCCTCCAAATCCCTCCAGGATCTCAGATGTCCACAGAGGGTCGATGACCGAGTCCCCGTCTACTACACAGTTACGTCTCGTTGCCATGGTGACGTGCTACGACACGTCTTGTAATCTGTGTCGAGTTTAAGTTAAGATTTACAGATTTTAATTTGCGGCCCAGATTTAAGACCAAACACTTAATTAGTTACGTTTATAGATTTAGCAATATGCATTAAGTCATACAGAGGGAACAGATTTACTGTGGTGTCAACACACACACACACACACACACACACCTCGGCAGATTTATTGCAAACAATCTAGTCTGTAGTGATTTAGAGCCCATCAGTGTCTCTCTCTCTCTCACACACTATTTAACAGCAGTCATTTAATCATTGACAAGGTTGCCAGATATTGTGACGACGAGTCATAAAACTCACTGTGTGTGTGTGTGTGTGTGTGTGTGTGTGTGTGTATGTGTGTGTGAGATATTGGTAATGTGTGCATGTTGAAAATTAAGTAATGAATAGACCCGCCTGACTTTGTGGTTGTAAATTAATGAGCTGACACAAATTGAAAGTGTGAGTCTATCCAACACCAAACACACACACACACACACACACACACACACACACACACACACACACACACCTAGGGCATCACATGAATAGGACAGCACATTAGCGTGGTCTGCTGGACTAATGCCTTTCGTTTTAGAGCGTGTTGAACACGGGTCACACTCATCAGGACGACGTCTGCAGCTGCAGGTCACAAACTCCCCAGTAAACGAGTGTGTGTGTGTGTGTGTGTGTGTGTCTGCAGACATATTAAATGTGTGGGCGAGGTGTTAGCATGGCCAGATACATCATTCCCGTCAGCTCCGTTTGCATATGGATGCTCCCAAACGGCAGAATGGAAATAACCCTGGATTTATGGCTTTAGTGTAGCTTTAAGTTTCACCGTTTGGAAAAAAAGAGAGTTTTTTGGGGCGAAACACATTTAAGGAGTCACAAACTCAGATATGCTGCTACTTCTACTTTTTGTTGTTGGCTCCTATGATTTTATCCTCAAGGTGTCAACAAAAATGGATCTAAAGTGAAGAAGTACTAATAAAAATACTGAAAATGGAACTTTGAAATGACAAAAGACAGTGACGTTTTATTTCCAGCATCTTACCTGAACGGATTTATATGCCAGAAACAAATTAATAGGTTTTCTAGTCAACTGTTGTTAGTGATGTTTTAGGGGTTTGGAACCTGGAAACTACATTTTATGGGCTGTAGCTTTTCTGAGCTTTTGAAGCTAACAAAGTTATCTTCATAATTCAAGGTCAATTTAGCGACCTGTCAATCAGCAGGTAAGCCCCGCCCCTAAAGCATCCCCTGCTTCCTCGTCCTGTCAA
>NC_139919.1:30386357-30616357 GCF_963514095.1 Eutrigla gurnardus | reverse complement strand
CCTGAGACAGACCGGGGGTCCTGAGACAGACTGGGGGTCCAGAGACAGACCGGGGGTCCTGAGACAGACTGGGGGTCCAGAGACAGACCGGGGATCCAGAGACAGACCGGGGATCCAGAGACAGACTGGGGGTCCAGAGACAGACTGGGGGTCCAGAGACAGACCGGGGATCCAGAGACAGACCGGGGATCCAGAGACAGACTGGGGGTCCAGAGACAGACTGGGGGTCCAGAGACAGACCGGGGATCCAGAGACAGACCGGGGATCCAGAGACAGACTGGGGGTCCAGAGACAGACTGGGGGTCCAGAGACAGACCGGGGTCCAGAGATCCCAGATATTCTGCACACAGCTCCAGGCTGGAACAGAATCCTAACCAGAGTTGTTTTCTTCTCCTCTCTCTCTCTAAATCATTGTTTAGCTGAATCTGTTCCCCCGTCGATGGAACAGTCCGCTCCAATCTAACGGGGCTGGCGGAGGAGCTTTGGACTCCCTGTCTCTAAACGGTCAGAGAGCCCTGGAACCGAGTGGACCATCTTCAAGAGGACAACAACAACAACAACAAATCAAACTGGGATGTGATTGGTCGAGGCTGGAAGCCAGGCTGGCCTCGGCCCCAGCAACCGTCTCTCTGACCGCCGTCCTCGGGGGGAAAGACCCTCACCGAGCATGTGGAAATAAAACCCCGGCTCTGAAAAATGTACTTCAACAACGTAGAAAGATGAGGAAAAGGACAAAAGACAACGTGAAGCAGAAGAAATGCAGAAAAGGAGGAGCGAGTCGTTTTGACCAGGAGTCGTTAATGAAAAGTAATGAGTCCCATTTCCCCGAGAAGCAGAACACATGGGCCTGCCTATTAACGTAATAACTCCAGGTTCATATGTGGATGATGAACGAAGGCAGGAAGACGGAGGAACAATGGAGGCATGTGGAGTCACATGGGTGGAGATAATCAGAAGGAATGTTTCCTCATCGAGTTACGTCTCGCTGAACGATGGCGCTGGAACCCGCGAGGAAAACTGTCCGTAGCGCCGCAGGCGTAAATAAATCAACGTCGCATTAAATGTGCTATAATTACACTAATAAATGAGATCGGGGGGGGATGATCGATCTCTAACACATAATGTTAGTGTTTCTGTGACGACTGTTCCCTTATATATGACAGGGCTCCTCCACCTTCTCCAAAGTCACATTCAAGCACTTTCCAAGCATTTCAAGGTGTGTTTCCATGCTTTTCCAGCCCCTTCCAGCTGTGGTAAACTCCATATTTGTATCAATCCAATAGTCAGTATTCAGTCTACTTATTCTGTCACTTGTTCATCACATTAAATGAGATGTTATTGTCCTCTAAACAACCAACATGATGTTTGGAGACAGCTTTTTACAGAAGGACCACAAATGAAAGGAAAACTAATTCCACTAACAGATCCACAGAAATATAATCACCAACTATTTTCATCATCTGTTCATCATCAAAAGTCATTTTTCATAAAGAAATGTCAGAAAATGCTGTTTTCAGTCCCTCAAATATGGAGATCTTCTTTCCTCTGTTCTATCATAGATGTCATCACATACAACACACATTTCAAGACCTTTATTCTTAATCCAAGCACTCTTCAAACCTTGAACACACCACACTAAAACTCAAGTGTTTTCAAGGATTTCCAGCACCCGTACCAACCCTGGATTTAGAAAGAATCACAACAAAGTGGTAAAAATGCACATCTAACACCAAAGCAGTGGCTAGACAAGTGAAACACTGCATCCATCATCCATTTCCTTCACTTCACCGTGCGTTACTCTTCATATTAGAAGGACACGGCGTTCCATTTATCTGCGTTGTATCGGCTCTCTCCCTGCGTTGATCATTTAAATCTAATGTCGGCCGGCCGCAGAGCGATGATGTATTCCACCATTATTCACAAAGTGATTGTTTTTATTGCTCGTTGAACTCGGGGATGGTTTTACTTTCTGCTGCGTCTCAGGGTTAATGAAATGTTCTTCATCAGGATTATGATCTCCTGCAGGACGAGGTGTGTGTGTGTGTGTGTGTGTGTGTGCTTTCATACTTCCAAAGTAAGCACGGTGTTTGGTTGTTTGTTCCAACAATATGATTTTTAGTGACGTCTTGTGGTCATGTGATTAATGATGGACTGCAGAGACAGGATCTCCTTCGTTTGGACAGATGTTTTAAGAGATTGCATCATGTGATCAAACAACCGACGGCGGTGGAGAAACATCCGACACCATCAGAGCGGCGTGAACGACAACGCTCCACTCCCAGTGATCTCAGAGTCTCCTCCCACTTTTCATGCTCTGGAAACGTCGTCCTCTGTCAAAGTGCTGCTCGGGGTCGCTGTGTGTGTGTGTGTGTGTTCATACTTTCACGTCTCCGGCCCTCGCCATTTGTCACCGCGTCGACAGAGCGTACGACACACACACACACACACACACACACACACACACACACACACACACACACACACACACACACTCACACACACTCACACACACACACACACACACACACTCCCTTTGTTTCGTCATTAATAAAGAAGGTAGCAGCACACCTGTCTACTGACAGCACCCTGCAGAGAGACGGGCTGGGAGGGGGAGACGGGTTGTAGTGAAGGATTAAAGAACCAGAGATTGTCTGTGGTCCCCCAGAGGTCTAGATAGTAGCTCACATTAGTCCAGAGACCAGACCAGACTATGTGGAGGAACCAGAGACTGTCTGTGGTCCCCCAGAGGTCTAGATAGTAGCTCACATTAGTCCAGAGACCAGACCAGACTATGTGGAGGAACCAGAGACTGTCTGTGGTCCCCCAGAAGGTCTAGATAGTAGCTCACATTAGTCCAGAGACCAGACCAGACTATGTGGAGGAACCAGAGACTGTCTGTGGTCCCCCAGAGGTCTAGATAGTAGCTCACATTAGTCCAGACCAGACCAGACTATGTGGAGGAACCAGAGACTGTCTGTGGTCCAAACAACAAGGTCTCTGCTGTATTTATGTCTAGATGACCTTATTTGGAGTGTTGATGGAGCAGCTACAATGTTAGCGTAGCCTAGCACCATCAACCAGACTCCATTCAGAAAACCAGCGTTTTAACAGGAGTTATCTTGTGGTCTTGCAGACAGACCTAACAAAGCATGACTCAGCACTTTTTACTGATCCCCATCATGATGGAGTTATTTCAGCATCTTTTCCATCTATTTCAAGGAGAAAGAGAGAAACTCAGCAGACACACAAAGTGAGCATGGAACTCATGAAGATCGTGAAGCATTTCGCGGCTGAAGAACCAGATATTTCCCTCTGGAGTTGGCGGAGACCAAACCGGAGCTAGAATGGATATTGGACGTTCGCCGGGCGTTCATCCCTCCTCGGTGTTCCTTTGATTTCAGATTGTGGTTTGAAGCCTCAGAGAGAGAAACACTTATTCAACTGCAAATTAGCTTCCATCACTTCAAACTCTTTGTTGTCCTCGGGCGGCACCAGATACCCCCGACCTGTCCCACAGATAAGAAAAGCCTTTCTGGGCGTTTACTTGGTCATCATGTGTCTGAATAACGAAGCCGTTCTCAGACGGAGAGATGAAGGAGACTGAACGCTTTCTCCTGCCAGACTTTGAATCCTGTTAACGCTGAAGATGTTTCTGATCCTGAGGAGAGAGCCACGCCGTAGAGAGAGAGAGGTATTGAGTGGTGGCAGTAAAGCAGGTTGAGTAATTAACTCCTTTAACCCCCCCCCCCGGCCATCTATTGAATGTTAGTTGAACATGGCGTCTCCGTCGTATACAGAAACACAGCACGTGTTCTGCATCGCCGCTGCGGTTCCAGATGAAGACTTGGACTTTGGAGCGGGTTCTGATCTGGCGACCCCGTCGTGACCCTTGGTCTTAAATGTCAGGCTACAGACTCCCAGGGAAAGGTCATGAGTGACGGCGGCGGGGTGAAACGGAGATGATGTTTGAAAGGTTGGCTGGAGGTTAGTGGAGCACGCTGCTCCTCATCAAGCTGCTTTAGACTCACCCTCGTCCTCCAAAGAGGCTCCAAACTAGAATAGTTTGAAGTGTTGTTGAGGCTTTTAGGAGTCAGGATAGAAGTTCTTTTAATAAGCAATGTCTGTATGGAGGAAGTGACGGAGGGAGTTCGGTGCCAGTTTGTTCACATGCAGGAGGGGGATACCGAGCCACCAACAACCTGGCAACCTCGCCCTGGTCCGGTCACCTTTATTACCTGCTGCTACCCCCACAGTCAGCACACACACACACACACACACACACACACACACACTGTCTGACTTTGAGCTACTTTACATGTCCTGAGACTCGGTACTTCAACTCTTCTACATTTCAGGAGGAAATATTTTTTAACTGATTTTTCGGATTAACATTTCACGTTTTTTCAAGAGTTTGCAGGTTCATTTCCATGCTTTTCCAGCACCTTCCAGCTGTGGTAAACTCCATATTTGCATCAATCCAATGGTCAGTATTCAGTCTACTTATCATTGCACTTGTTCGCTGGCATGCTGCTCACTGAAGTGCTCATTGTTATTTAATGAGATGCACATAATCGACGGTACAAATGTTTTAATAACTCATTACGAGGCCATGTTTGTTTGTCTGTGTGCGTCCTTGATGTAATTAATATGACACGTGATCCGGATATGAAGAGGAGCGCTATGAAGAGCCATGAAAGGGGGCCCAGAGAGTCCAGCATGGAGTCTTCCTGACTCTCCAGGTCTAAGTGGACCAGGTTAATGACTCGGAAGCTTCCTGGCCTCTCGCTGTTTGACATTTTGCCGGAGACTAAAGGGCTGATTATGCTTCCGCGTAGTGATAACGCAACGGCAACGCAACGGCCACGCAGTTGCTTGGAGACCGTGATGGTTCTGCGTTGGGTTTACGTGTCGAAATGCAATTCAATGCCACACCGGGAAAGGGCGCTATGTGTTTTGTAAAGACTGACCGACCGACCGAGACTCTTGACGTATATCGTCGTAGCCTCGTTATAGCGTATTTGTTTACGCTCCGGCTTTAAACGTCCACAATTTTTCAGAACTTGGTGTTTTATTTCTTTGTGCAAAAGCGAGAAGGTGCAAACAATAAAACGAGGTGAAAACAATAAAAGTAGCCTTTTAAAAGTTTAAATGGCGGTGTTTATGAGTGGAAACCGGATAGCGGTCTCCAGCGGATGTAGTTAGCGGACCAATCACAGCCAATGCCGCTGCGTTGGTGTTGTGTCGCCTCGACGCGCGTCTAGGAGTTTTGGGAGGTACACGTCAGGCCCTTGCGTTGGACGTAAGGGGGGTCCGCAAGGACGTAAGGGGTCCGCAAGCCCCCTTGCGTTGTGTCGACGTGGAAGCATAACTCAGCCTTAACTTCATATTGTCCTAGAAGGTGGCTAACAGATACTGAAACCAGAGAGATATGAGCTCTCCCATCTGTTTTAGCCTCTTTCAGCTCCTAGTTTTGGTTCCTGCTGAACCAACGCACGTTAACTGTTAACGACGAGCTCATGGACCAAATTGAGCCTTTTTTATTTTATTGTTTCTATTCTTTCACCTTCTTACAATAGTTTCGTGTTTTTCAAATTAAAAAGTAAAAGTGGTCATGCCTCCGTTTGTGAGTCTGATCCATGTGCTCCCGTTTCTCCTCCTCCTCATCCTCCTCACTGCCAAGGCCCAAGACCAAGTCCTGCCCTCATTACTCCAAACTCCTGCTGATGATCCACCCGTTTACACTCAGCACCATGAATTACTCCCCCCCCCCCTCCCTCCCATTAGAGGAAGTTGAGGTCCCCTGAGATAAAGCTCATTGCTGACTGGATCAACAGGTCAAGTCTTTATTCCAACATGATGAATGTACGCTGCGTTGGTAAAGACTGTAGTTTTATAATCGTCCCGTGTTTGGGGAGAGATGAATACGATGAAGGATAAAGTTAAACAAAGCTGACCCTCACAGATTCACATTAACGTCCTACATTACAGTTATTAGGCCTAATGCTGGTTAAAGTTATTTATATGGAGGTCCGTCTGGTTTTACCCATGAAGACATTAAAATGATAAAAAGACTTTAAATAAGAGCATATATTAAACATGTCTAAAAGGTGAATCTGTTGGAATAAAGACGTTAAGCCTCCCCCACAATTTAATTAGGCATTAACACAACTTCCTTATCTATCTTGCACATGTATGTCTGGTGTTTTTCATCACGCTGTAGTTCGGCTGCATCTTGCAGAAGCAAAAACACTGATTAAAGTCCTGAATGGTTCACAAGCTTGAAATAGTGTCTGTTAGCCATATCAGCCGGCTGTAGTTACAGCTCCATCCACCTTCATGTCCTCATCATGCAACACATGAAAGATGACCAACTACACCAACAGGCAGCTGCAGAAGCACACTGTGGATTAAAACAACACAGGTCACTTACGTGGGTCAAAGGGGGGCGTCTTCATTCCCATAATGCACTGCACCTATGGGCCGAGGTGATCATTAGTGTGAAGTGGCTTTCACACGTCAGCGAGCGCCGTGCAGGATTACGCAGCACTAACTCCAGAAACTAGAAACGGCACTTTTTAAACCGAGGTCTGCAGGTTCAAGGTCGTCTGAGCGAGCGCCTGCACTGCTGAAGTGTCGGTGAGCAACACACCCAATCCCTAATGGCCACGGGGTTGGATGGGGACGCAGGAAAAGGGATTATAGAGTGTGAGTGTGTGTGTGTGTGTGTGTGTGGTTTGAAAAGCAGTTGACGGTGTGTGAATGGCTGAGAGACGTAAAGCTACGGGGAAAACCCAATCAAGTAGGGGATGATTTGGGGGCGGGGCTACCTGGTGACTGACAGGTATGGTGGCATTGTAGTAATTAAGCACAGAGGAAAATAATCCTGGATTTTCATATAAAGAAACTGAAAATTTGAATGTTGGCATAGATGTTTAATTCGTAGCACAAGAAGGCATTTTCCTTTACACAGTCCTCTACATAGTCGTCTTTATAGACGTAGTCCTCTATAGTCCTGTACAGTCCTCTACACAGTCCTCTTTATAGACATAGTCCTCTATAGTCCTGTACAGTCCTCTACATAGTCCTCTGTAGTCCTCTATAGTCCTGTAGTCCTCTACACAGTGAGTGGATTAGTGTGTGTGGTCTTCCACCTCGTTAAGCTGCAGTCGGATACTTCGGGGAAACAAACCTTTGAAATGACAGCTTCCTCTGCAGCTACCAATCCTCCATTAGAGACACGGCGAAGGCTCAAACGGCGCTCGCTTACTTCGCCTTTCAGACGCAAGTTTAACAGGAAGCCAGTCGGAGGAGTGAAAGGAGATGTGGAGACTTGGAGAGAAAAGCGAGGAGAGATTCTGCTTCTGAAGGACGGAGGAAGAGTTGCAGACACTGCACTTCCAATCAGATAGGAAAAGACCCAGTCATCAAGGTTTAAACAGGATGTGTGTGTGAGTGTGTGTGTGTGTGTGTGTGTGTGTGTGAGGCTGAGCTATAGCTGCATATGAAGACATGTCACTGCCTCTATGTAGATGATTTACTGTGTGTGTGTGTGTGACAGAAGCTGTCAAATCAGTGCCGACACACAGCGAGTACATTGTGAATAATGTATGAGCGTGTGAGATCAGATCTGCACATTGATGGATTCTGCAGTGGAATTAGAGGAACCAGGCTCACGCCCTCCAACAGGCTGCAACAACACAAACGTGGAATAGAAAGCAGAGATCACACCTGTTTCACCCATGAAAGGAGAACCTGTACGTTTACATTCCTAATAATCAGTTATCAGTCAGAGTCCAGGTTCAAGTTGGCAGAAAATAAACATGATCACGTATCGTCACACAACGGAATTCAAACAGTTGCAGAGCTCTTGATTTTAAAAAAGTATGCTATGATCATCAAAACAAAAATTAAATATTTGTTTCTGAAGAAAATGCAACGGGATTCCAGTAAGTGTTCAGCACATTTTGATGATTATCGACATAATATTGATCATTATTTTGGCCAGGATTATTGTGGCATTAAATATTCATATCTTCCGACTTCACTAAAAGTGTTTTCTAGTATATTTGACTGAATTTCTTCGTCGGGTGTATTTCTGAGCTGCCAGTGTGAATCGAGTGCCCGTCCTCAACAATCACGACCTGAGATTTGGGGAACCAGCTTAATGGTTCCCCAAATATTCTCCACGGTGCTTGAAAAGTTTCACAGCTGTTGAGCCGTCAGATGGAGATGTTTGGCTAAAGAGTGTGTGTGTGTGTGTGTGTGTGTGTGTGTGTGTGACTGGACGTAGCCGAGCTGAACGGTGCCAGATTCGGTGGCGAGGCCCGCGGGACGGCCTCTCCACACACACATAAAGGACACGTCGCCTTATGGGATGTTGGTCCAACATAAACATCCATCTTGACTGACAGCTCCTCCCCTGTGTGTGTGTGTGTGTGTGTGTGTGTGTGTGTGTGTGTGTGTGTGTGTGTGTGTGTGTGTGTGTGTGAGGCGAAGCAGATTGAAATGGTCGGCGGGGGACAGAGGGAGAGAGCCGGTTGCTAAAGGTCTGAAAATGGGAAGTTTAGCTCCTCCGTACTTTAGGAGCGCCTCATTTGCTCGCCCCCGCGGAGCGGCTGGACGGGAGGACGTCTGGGAACAAACCTGCTGGTTCCAGGTGGCGGGAGGGAGAATCTCAAGTAACTTTAGAGCTGCACAAGTGAAGTGAACACTCGGGAAGTTTGAAGCAGCAGAAAGATGAGGATCGTCTTTACGTAAACGTATGTGTGACATGAAAACACGTCAGAATGAAACCTTTCTACATCCATACCAGGCAGCAACCTCTGGGTCTGAAAAGTGAAGCTGATGCAGGAGTGCCTTCAGCCTAGACAGTAGGGGGCGTCTCCTTTGGTTCCCAGATCCTCTACAGATACTTCCCGGATCCTCCACGGATCCTTCCCAGATCCTCTACAGATCCTCCACGGATCCTTCCCGGTCCACGGCGGATGTTCGTTTCCAGATCGTGTCACCTTGGCCACTCCTGTCGCCTAGCAACCAGCTGCCGTTGACCCAGAAAATAACTAGCCGTATCCGTTTAAGGTGGAGATGATATTTTATTTCTTTTATTTGACATTATGATGGAGATGATATATTTCAAGACTGAGAGAGTTTATCCTCCTGCTGTTGATCCGCTCGTAGACGGCGTGTTGATTAAAATCCAAGCAAGCAATGAATCCTGGGATACGTTGGCTGAAGAAGGATCCATCAGTTGGATCCTCTGAATCAGGAAAAGAAGGCCGTATGTCTGAGCTGTATTTCAATGCATCTGAGACGAGACGGCGTCTCAGATGATGTGATGATTCAGTCTTTAGATGAAGCTTCCGATCGACAGCACGATGTTCTGTCCCATAGTTATACTATTATATCACTATGATAATATTCATTTCAATGTGAGTGAATGGGGAACCAACAAACAATTCTACCGTAAATGATCTCCATCCTTGGGATGGCTGGGAAGAAGAATTAATTCTGCTTTAACCTTTATTGATTCTTTTCATGAAAATGTGTCGTCTTTTACGTAAAACATGAAAAGCTGAATTTGGAGGCTCTGAATAAAGAATATCTGGAGGTTTGCATGTAGGGCTGCAGCTATCGATTCTTTTTGTAATCGATTAATTTAGCACTTTATCGATCAATTAATCGAGGAATCGGATAAAAAAAAATTGCGTTTTTAAACAACCAAAACAAATAATGCATAACGAAAATGATGTGGCTGTAAAATGATCAAGCATTTCTAAAAAAAATAAACAGAGGTATTCATTCCAACTACAAAATGTGGCTCCAAAACTAAGCCCATTTATTAAGTGCCAGTGAGAATTTAACAACAATACAGTTAAATCAACTTGGATAAAACATGGATAACATTTAATTTACGTTTTGTTTTGCCAGCAATGGCCCTTTCCTCTCCCTGCCCTAAATATGTGTGTATATAGTGTACTTCTTCTGTGCCATTTATGTATTTAGCTTTCTCTATCACTACAGTAACTGTTTGACCGTTCTTTTCTCTGCTTTGAACTCCTCTGTCCGTTTGGGCAAACACAACAACTCACAGCCAAGCGTAAATCAGGCTTTCCGATTGGCTGTAAAAGCTGCTACGGGAGCCAATAGGAGCGTCCGATGCATAAACGTAACTCTATACGTCACTCGCAAGATGGCGGATGAGAAGTGATCGATATACATAAACAAAACGGAGAAATGCGCCACGGAGACGAGGAGACATCTAGTCACATATTTTACTACTTTACGCATTCGTTTTGTTGTCAGAAATAAATCGCTCACATGGGCAAGCAGGATACCGTTGTTTAGCCCCGATACTCTCTGTCGTTTACGGACATTCTGAGGCTGACTTTCCGCCATCGCGCCAACTAAATTCAGAATGAATGACCGTGTATGACGCGCTGGTGTGCTTCCTGAACAACGGTCCGTGTGGAACAATCGGATCCCTGCACATAGGCGCGTCATAGGAATTTAACGAGGCTTCGAGGCAGATGTTTTGCCTCGAGGAATTTTCATAATCGAGTTAATCGAGTAACTCGATGAATCGTTGCAGCCCTATTTGCATGAAACGTTCACTTTCCTCTGCTCTAATGAATGTATGCCTTTATGTCTTTTCTCTCTGTAAACTGGCTGCAACCCGAGAGCTTTTGGGATGTGACCCATAAATATTTGGGGAAATGATACAGCTCTTGTAATTTAAGTATTTGAATGTTTTTGGAACAAAAGGCCCCGAAGCATTTCTTTTTTTTAAGTTGAAAGGAGCCGTTAATCCCCAAGTTGCCTAGTTAGATCAGGGATAAAATCAAGACGTACTTGTCTTTGGAAAATATCTTCCCTTAGAAAATATCAATAAGCCATCTCATAGTTCGGCAACAGAGCAACACGATATAATCAGACAGCTGAGATTACTATCACACACACTCTCCCCCTCCGGCTACAACACAATACAGACGATAAAAGTAATCTAAAACGGGAGGAGAGGGGAGGAGAGGAGGAGAGGAGGGGAGGGGAGGAGAGGAGGGGTGGGGGAGAGGGGAGGAGGAGAGGAGAGGGGTGGGGAGGAGAGGAGGGGAGGAGGAGAGGGGAGGAGAGGGGGAGAGAGAGGGGAGGAGAGGGGAGGGGAGGAGAGGAGGGGGGAGGAGAGGAGGGTGGAGGAGGGGAGGGTAGGAGGGGGAGGGGAGGAGGGGGAGGAGAGGAGAGGAGGGGAGGGGAGGAGAGGGGAGGAGGAGAGGAGGGGGAGGAGAGGAGGAGGAGAGGAGGAGGAGAGGGGAGGAGAGGAGAGGAGAGGAGGGGGAGGAGATAAGAGAAAAAGGTGAAAGAGCAGAGACATGAAGAGGAGGAAACGGGAGGGAAATCAGGAGGGTGAAGGAGAGAATAATTGAAGAGATGAAGAATGAGGAGAAACAAGGAGTTTCCTTCAACACTTTTAATTGGTTTACGAGGAGCAGAAAATCCACTCAGTCGCCATGAAATACTAGAAGCTGATTACAAGCTGGTACAGAAGAGTCAACCCCTTTATATTCAATGTACTACACACACGCGCACACACACACACGTGTGACACCAGGACGGGAAGAAACAGGATTTTATCTCATATCACATTCAAAAACAATCATTTGATTTTGGTAAATTATCAGGATAATCATGGAAAAGCTGTGGCGCTCACGACCACGACAGAGAAATGAAGTTCATGTATTTATTCTTTATGCAGGGAGACTTTATGATTCATGATCATCTTCTTTAGTGGTTTATTAGATAGTTTCTCACTGAAAAAGGATGCATGTCTCATCTGTGACACAAGAAATACATTGGAAAGTTGAGATTGCAGGATGCTTTAGGGGGCGGGGCTTACCTGCTGATTGACAGGTGGCTACCATGCTACCAATGCTAGTTAGCTACTAAGATGACTTTAGTTCAGATCGTCACAAGAATATAATAAATATCAGATGTCCAGGGTTAAAATGCAGAACTGGAGTCCATAAACGTGACGTCACCATGACAACGTCCACTTCTTACTTCTCTTTCTCTCTCTCTTTCTCTGCACATGAAACAGAAATGTACTCGCTGTAACTGGAGAAGGAACAGCTTCGTTTACAGCAGCCCACTCACCTCACACACACACACACACACACACACACACACACACACACACACACACACACACACACACACACACACACACACACACACACACACACACACTCCTCAGGTCTTTGATCAGGTAAATAGGTCAGTGGAGGATATGAGGGATGAGTGGGTGTCTTCGTTTGTACACAAAGCCAAACCTGAGTTGTGAAATGATATTTCACTGAATACTGAACATTTTACTGCATTACTGCTGCATTGCTGCTCCGACTGCACCCCGTTGACCTCATAAATATATATTTAAAAAAAGGAAGCCCAGCAAAGGCCCCGGCATGCTAAACCACGACGGACTACGATGCTAAACCACGACGGACTAGGATGCTAAACCACGACGGCCTACGATGCTAAACCATGACGGACAACGATGCTAAACCACGACGGACTACGATGCTAAACCACGACGGACTAGGATGCTAAACCACGACGGACTACGATGCTAAACCATGACGGACTACGATGCTAAACCACGACGGACTACGATGCTAAACCATGACGGACTACGATGCTAAACCACGACGGACTACGATGCTTAACCACGACGGACTACGATGCTAAACCACGACGGACTACGATGCTAAACCACGACGGACTACGATGCTTAACCACGACGGACTACGATGCTAAACCACGACGGACTACGATGCTAAACCACGACGGACTACGATGCTAAACCACGACGGCCTACGATGCTAAACCATGACGGACTACGATGCTAAACCACGACGGACTACGATGCTTAACCACGACGGACTACGATGCTAAACCACGACGGACTACGATGCTAAACCATGACGGACTACGATGCTAAACCCTGACGGACTACGATGCTAAACCACGATGGACTACGATGCTAAACCCTGACGGCCTACGATGCTAAACCACGACGGACTACGATGCTAAACCACGACGGACTACGATGCTAAACCACGATGGACTACGATGCTAAACCACGACGGACTACGATGCTAAACCACGACGGACTACGATGCTCTCATGGTTTCTCTCACGGACATCGGCTCATTAATTGTAGCCCTGTGTGTGTGTGTGTGTGTGTGTGTGTGTACAGTCAACTACTACAGGAAGTCCCAGCAGCCAATTAGAGGCCACACACGTCATCAGCCTTGTGCTGCAGTGAATGTGAGCATCAAAACAACGTCACATGATCTACAATGTAAACGTTGCTTTTCTTCCTTCGTCCGTCTGTCTGTCCGTTTGCTCTCTCTGTTTCTTGATTTCCAGCCAGCGAGGGGCCAATTACCATGCAGGGGGTCCCCGAGCTGCTTCCTCCCAGGCTCCTGCTGGTTGGCTGAGAGCTGACCAATCAAGGGGTCTCATGGGGGGGCATACCGCTGACACGGGGAAATGTCACCATGCTGACATGCTGCCGTTTAATTGAGCAGCAGAATGGGCACCAAAGGCCTCGTATGCAGCTCCCGGTTCAGTGCTTATGTGGTCCTTCTGTGAAGGTGCAGGACCGAGACCACCACGGGAACCCCCACCTCAGAGGAAAACACATTCTATGTTTCATTCTAATATACTTCATTATGTTGACGTTTGTTAAAACATCCCAGAAAATACATTTCATCAAACTAACTATATCGTTTTTCTTGTCAGGATAAAAAACCATCACATCGGCTTCTTATGTGAAGATTTATGTAAATGAGACGTGTTTGTGAAAACTGTGTCACTCGAGCTCATTTTAACTGCTTCATATACGACATAATCACGCATTAAACTTCAAATTAACATCATAGTTTTCTATTTCTATTTCCTATTCAGAATCTGAGGAGTTGGTGAGTCTGTGATTAATACTGTCAAAGAAATGTAGTACAAAGTACAAAGCTTTGAGATATAGACGAGAAATATAAAGTAACATCAAATGGAAATACTCTAGTACAAGTACCTTAAAGTCATCCAGTACTTGAGTAGCCTAAAAGTACTTAGTTACATTTAGTAAACCGACCTGAACTAAGACGTTGGTGTTTTCAACATGAGTTTCTGCTTGTTTCTGCAACACGGCAACTTGATCAGAAATATTATATTCTATAAAGAAAAAGGTCATTTTGATGCGCGAGGCTTCGGCGATCCATCACAGCGCCGTTAGTGGGATTAGCAGGAGAGAACAGGCTGCCGCTGGCTCGGCTCCGGCCTTCTGATGTGCAGAGCCTCGTGTTTGTCTGAATCTAATACTCACTTGAGGTACATTTTACTCACACAGTGATGTAGGAATCCATCATTTAGAGTCACAATACAACTAAAGGCTTTTCCTTTGATTAAGTCACTTTTAAAAGTTGCACAAACAGCCATTAGACTGGTAAGGGACATAAAGTTTGAACGTTAGAGAACATCCAGCAGGATTAGGACTTCATCACGGACCGGGATTAAAAAAACACTCAATAAATTGATGGTGGTGAATTTGAAAAAGCTGTCTAGCTCGCTCCCCTGGTGGAGAAGAGAAAATAGAGCCTGATTTAAATAAAATAATACATTCATTTATGCAGGGAGACCTCATGATTTATTATTACTTTATTTCATTTGTTTTCACTAAAAAAAGCTGCGTGATGCAATACACACATTTGTTTCTTAACTAAATGTGAAGTGATTCCAGGACGTTTTAATGCCCTTTTTAAGAGTTAAAGCACATTCTGATGATTATCGGGATAATTATCGTGGATCTAATTATTCTGGGCAGAATAATTGTGACAGAAGCAACTTCCAGACCGTGCAAAAAGTCTGTTCTTGGGGAAAACTTGGTCATTATAATATTCTAAATCTATTTAGCTGTGGATGAGTTTTTAAAGGAGTCGTGGGGGGCGGAGGTCGGGAAGCGGACCGAGTACTAACCCGAACCAAAGACTTCTACCGATGTAGTTGTGTTTAGTTTCCCTGGAAAGAGAGCAGCGTTTTAGATTTGTATGATAAAGAATGAAACCGTGTTTCAGGAGCGTTCCTGACCCCTGAGTAGCTCGTTGGGATGCGGCGGTGGCGGTGTCGCCGCGGGAGCCTCCCTGTAGCTCCCCGTGGCTGAAACCCTTTCTGTGTCCGTGTAAATGTTTTATATGCAGCGAGGCAGCGTCACTAACCGAATCAAACACTTCATTTGAGAGTCCACAGTGCTGCTACATTCACGGTGAAATACCTGGATGGTAGTCACAAGGCCGAGAACATCCACGCTACAACACAAGCGTGACTAAGTGACTGAAAAGAGCCGGTTTAACATCGGAGCCGGGTTTCAGCGGTGGGGTGTTCAGGTGCAGCAGCCCCGAGGCCGAGCTGAGCGGAGGCTTTAAGAGCTGCTTCCTCCCAACCGGGGGGCAAATACAAACACCTCCTCCACCTTCTCCCAAGTCACATTCAAGCACTTTTCCAGGTGCATTTCCATGCTTTTCCAGCCCCTTCCAGCTGTGGTAAACTCCATATTAATATCAATCCAATGGTCAGTATTCAGTCTACTTATTATGTCACTTGTTCATCACATTAAATGAGATGTTATTGTCCTCTAAACAACCAACATGATGTTTGGAGACAGCTTTTTACAGAAGGACCACAAATGAAAGGAAAACTAATTCCACTAACAGATCCACAGAAATATAATCACCAACTATTTTCATCATCTGTTCATCATCAAAAGTCATTTTTCATAAAGAAATGTCAGAAAATGCTGTTTTCAGTCCCTCAGATATGGAGATCTTCTTTCCTCTGTTCTATCATAGATGTCATCACATACAACACACATTTCAAGACCTTTATTCTAAATCCAAGCACTTTTCAAACCTTGAACCTTGAAAACACCACACTAACACCACGCTAACTCAAGGATTTCCAGGACCCGTACCAGCCCTTCAGATTCATGAAATCCGTACGACGGCTCGTCTTCACAGTAAGAGAGCGGAGACTCCTTTCTGAAACTCTCACTTTTGCATTAAACCTGCATCTCAAACTAGATCATGGCTTTACATTATTTAGAAGTTATACATTTACTGTATGCTGGACATTCATTTCTTTCAACGTTGTTTCAAGACATCAAGGACTTCATATTCAGGAAAGATGCAAACGTTTCCTGGGTGTGTTGACTGTGAGTCTGAACCTCTGTTGGTTTAACGGAGCTGAATTTACATGGGAAGTAATGTTTTATTCCTTTAGGGATTATCCAGGATTGTATCGTAAACATCACCACCATCAACTCATTCTATCGTGATTGTCTCCTCCCTGATAGTCAGAGCATAATTAGGATGTTTCTGCAGCATCTGAAATGGAGGAGCTTTGTTTTTTTACCTGGAAACATTTGCTGGATGTCTGGAGGAGCTTTGTCAGGTTTGCACACCTCATGTCATTAACTCGGGCTTGGAGAATGTTGTTTCCGACAGACAGTCGAGTTTTGAGAAGCTTTTTTACCGGCGAGGCTCTGACAAAAGGGTGAAATCATGTTGCATTATGGGATTCAGTGCTTCGGAGCCGTACCCGGCACTAAAAAGTTAGAATATCTCTCCTCTCCTGCTATGGTTTATTTTCTTCTTAAATCAGTTCCTTGTAAATCCTCCCACTCGGTGGAAGAGCAGCACAGAAGTGCTCGAGTAGCAGAAAACTCGACATAAGCTACGTGAGCCGACGGGCCACCGGGTTTACCCCCGATAGCATCACAACATCCCCCAAATGACAACCAGCCCGCCTCCAAATGCTAACCACCACGTTGGAAATGCATCCAAACATCCGCCTGCAGCCTTAAAACTCTTCTTCACCTCCGTCATGTCAGCCTCCCTCATCATCCTCACACATGAAATCACACAAATGAGACCCGGGACCAGACGAGAGATTAACACTGGGAGACCAGATTACAAGGCCGCTGGGAGGATAGGTGTGTGTGTGTGTGTGTGTGTGTGTGTGTGTGTGTGTGTGTGTGTGTGTGTGTGTGTAGGTCACAACAGGGAGACAGGCAGCATTGTGAAAAGGACGATTGGTGTTAAATTGGGGTGAAAAGAGGCTTAGGTGGGGCTGAGAGAGAGAGAGACTGGGAGAGAGAGAGACTGGGAGAGGGAGAGAGAGAGAGAGAGAGAGAGAGAGAGAGAGAGAGAGAGAGAGAGAGAGAGATGGTCACCCTTCACTCCACACATGGATTACTGGCTATAGAGACATTGACAAGCTGAAAACCTGTCTTACACTGCTAAGGCCCTGCATGCATACACACACACTCCGACACACACACACACTCCGACACACACACACACACACACACACCCGTCAGACTGTGTCAGTCCTTACAGCTCCAGTATATTTAGAAGTGGAGGAGAACGCTCGACTGTCACGACGTCTCCATTTGTGAGACGGAGCAGCTGATCTGAGGTCTCCGTGGACGACCACAGTTTTAGACTTTCAGACGGCCGATGCTCTCACCATCTAAGACAGCAGCACATGATCCACACACACACACACACACACACACACACACACACACACACACACACACACAGGCAAGTCGTTTCCGATGAGCATCCCGAGTGTGACAGTTGGTTTGATGAAGTTCTCCATGACTTGTTGTTGAATGTTGTGATCTAGTTTGAAGATGAGGAAACAGTATTTTGAAGAATGTCCCACATTATGTAATTATGATGTTATTATACACACTCCCACTTGACGCTGAGCAGTCCGTTTTGTGCATTTCAGCGTGGAGCGTCCTCGTTGTCGAGACCTAACTGAGAGCTTGAAATAGTCGTGTCCATGTACGGTAGATTTAGCCGTGTTGGTTCACATCAGCGCCACCAGGTGGCCACGAGGGGAAGCAGAGAACTGGGGCCGCCGTGTTGCAGCTACCTGTCTCCTGCTATATGAACAATACAGGAAATATAACGTTGCTCACTTTCAGCGCTCTCACAATCCCCCTCAAAGTCAGTCAGAAGGGAGTTGATCTGTTTTGCAGGGCGATGATTAAACATCAATGCATTCCTCTTTAAACAGGGAGGGGGATCCAGACAGAGGCAAACAGACCAGGAGGAGAGACTCTCCAACCAGTTTACTTTAATTAACATTGTCACTGTTTGAATGGAGGCGCCGTCTCCGGAGGATTACAAGATAATGTGCTGCCGATGTTTTTATCTCCTCAGCTAACCCTGGGCCATCTTTAATGAAACTTTATTTTACTGATGTTGATTTATTGCAACAGCCTCTTCATTGATTCAAGAAGCTGCAGTCTTGATGGATCTCATGATTGTGTGAGCGCTGATGTCAAGAACCTTGATATATTACACACCTAACTAATCAGATAAACTCAATTACTTTAATCTGGACTTCTTCCCCGTGAATACACGATGGAGGAAAACGTTTGGGTTTTTTGGTTGACATGACGAGGTGGTTGGTTATCATGGTCCTCACGTGTCCACGATTCAAGGAAGGTATTTCATCATGCATCACCCATTTATTTAGCATCACACTGTTTCAGCCCATCTACATGTATTTAATATGAGAATAATAATGGAATACTTCCCAGTGATGATTGAAAAGTGTTTTGTCTCAACTAAGCCTGGCGTTTTATTTTAGATGTTGGCATTACAGTGTAAATCATTTGATGTGGTCATTTTGTAGAAGATGTTTATCCTCATGTATCATCAGACGATAATTAATGTTAAGAACAATATGAGTCACCAAAGGCTGCAGGTTTGAGGAGAGTTTGACAGCCTGTGATGTCATCGTTGTTGCCGTGGGAAATAAAAGAAAAGGCATCATCATGCTGGACGTGCAGAGTCGGGACGACGTAGGATTTGATCACGATAAAAAACAGTTGATAGTGGTGAATTTCCATTGTCAGGATAATTGTAAATATTGGAGCTTATTATCAGGGTGGAGACGCTACCAGAATGCATTGCACGGCTGCTTCCATAGACAATGAATGGGAAGCGTGGAACCAACGCTCCCTGGTGACCTTCAGTCCAGGGAATCCAGAGTTGATCTCAGGTTTGACTTTGGGTTTAACTCAGGATCCTTCACTTGATTCTCCTCGTTCTAAAAGTGTCCAACAGGAGTTCTTCAGCAGCCAGAGGACCGACCAATCACCACCAGGTTTCAACTTCCTATTCTGTGATAGTGATGAAATCTAACACACTCATCTCCAATACCAACTCATCACAGTGAGATCAAACTAAGTTCACTGAGTGGATTAATAAAAAACATATATATATATATATATATATATATATATATTGTATGTTTTCAGGAACATGTGCATGTCCATCACGTGGCGTTCCAATTTACTTTTCTCGGGACGAAAAGAAACACCGCACGGCGCCACAACAAAGGTTTCTCAAGGCTCATCAGCCAGCTGAGGCCTCCCGTTGTGTGTGTTTGATTGAGCCGGACCCATCTGGAAACACAAACGTACTGCGCTCATCTGTGACATTGAAGTGGTCACCAGCATTGCTCATGAAGGCAGTACGTCCATCACTGCCATCAGGCTGATTTTTAAGGACTGCGATAGCTGCTCCTCCATTTCTGCTGCTGCTTACAGGACCGACCACACACACACACACACACACACACACACACACACACACACACACACACACACACACACACACACACACACACACACACACACACACACACACACACACACACACACACACACACACACACACGGGATTGGTGTCAGACGATACCACCAAGCTCTTCATAGCCTATTTTCCCATCCAGCAATAAAAACGACAACTTAATGTTGTGCCGAATCGTTCCCATCTATGTGTGATTCAGTCCATTACTACACCACCAAGGCTGTTCTTCATTTAGTGGTTTTCTGCTACAATCATTTCTGCTACGCTGCCCTTGGTTGTTTCTTCCACCAATCTTCTATTTCATCCTCATTTCTACAGACTTTCCCAAAAATATCTGCAATCATTTCTTGCATCTGATCTCTCCTTGTTGCCTTTGTGAGTACATGCCTCCACTTCTTAAAGCTCAGCCCTCACACGGTCCGTAGATTGAATAATCCCGTCCTCTCATCCCACCACCACGTCTTCATTCGGGGACACAGTTTGGATCTTTTTAAATAAAAATAATGACAATTTCCTCTCTGAGGAATATTTAGGTCATTCTTTGGAAGCGGTGCCGCCACTACAGCTGACGTTAAAAAGGGTTTTTTTCTTCCACATCGCTTCAACACAAGTGGTGCTGGTCTTCTGCTGCTTTCTGTGAAGCATACGCTCTTTTTTATTCTGTCTGCAATAAAGTCTCTGCTGTCTAAAGCAGAGGTTCTCAAAGTGGGAATAAATCATAAACTTGTGCTGTATCATTAAACAACATGCAGATGGGGACCATTTGCACAACTAAACAAGCATATTGTGTCCATTACTCCCACCCACGTTAACTTTGGGCCAATAGGAACTCCGATATGATTGTGACATCACGTCAACCTGTCAATCACGCTTCAGTCAAACTTCCAGCAGCCGTTCAAATGTGCTTCATCTGTGTTACGATGATGAGTGGCTCAGTGAAATATATACTTGGCATCAACTGCATCACAATAAGTTTATCGTGGTGAGTTTCATTCATCGGGATAATCGTGAATGTCGTGACTTGAAGAAGCCGTCTAGCTGGTTTCATGGTAGAGAAGTGCAAATAAAGTCTGAATTAAGATGCAAAAATATCTCATTCATTCATTTATCCTTTATTGAAACAGGGAGACCTGATGATTTATAATCACCTTATTGTTTTTCAATAAAAAGGATGTTCACCAAACAAAGATGTGTTACCTAATAAAACATATTTGTGTCTTAACTCAGTGTAGAGTGAGTCCAGTATGTTTTATTAAGGGATATTTCACTGTAATCCTTACATTCTGCCGTTTTTAAATGTGAGTGTGAGCCAGGCCTTCACAGGACAAAGATAAAGAAACGTTCTATTGTTGCTTGGATTTTCAAGCAGCAACTCTTCCTCGTAAGCTTCCACCTACCAGTGCAGTAAGCCAACATTTTGTTTTGTGTTTTTTTTAAACCTCCATTTATTGCCAGACGTTTTCCTTCCAGCTGGCCTTCGTTCGGTAATCGAGTATTTTAGTGCCATCGTGCCATTATGAGTTTCCACGTTTTTATCGGCGAGCCTTCTGTCACCACCACAATCTACTTTTATGGTTTGATCCTCGACGGTTGTCACATTCAGCCGACACCGTGGAGGAGACAGAGGAAGAAACATGTCCAGGTTTCCTTCATAGAGGACTTGAGAGCAGTTGAAGGAGACGGAGAAGAGGACGTGGTCACTGAGGTGTTGTTGTCTGGTGAAATGTCACAGTAAACCACAGGAGGGGGTATTAACATTAGGACCTGTGGTTTTAATGGGGTGGGCAGGGAGAGGTGATTTGGAACGGACCATATTGTTGTTCATTGTGTCTGAGAGAAATGATGGATAGATGTCAACGGCAGGTCTGCCTCCGTTTCCTGCCTCTGTGTGTGTGTGTGTGGGTGATGGATGGGTGTGAGTGTGGAGGTCTTTGTCTATTTGTCCAGACTCCATTAAACACCTGTTCGCTGGCCTGGCGTGTCCTCAGGCTGCTGCAGCGTCCTGGACGGCAGCGTTACACCGAGGAGAACTCCATGATTCACTGGGTTGTTATTGTCAATCAAACACACTGGAATCCTCATGGTGACTGTGCAACTCTCAACAATGCATCTCGCATGTATCACATCTCATCCCATAAGTAAAACTCAAATGTAGATTTAATAACTCCTTCAGGGGCTTTCAGACCGAGAGGCAGCGATGATGTCATGTTGCTTCAGGTGCTGATTCACCGAAGAAACAAGGTCTGAGGACTCGGCTTCACTTCTACTTTAAAAACTCATGTTTACAAGATAATACATTGAGACAGAAGTAGAAACATTTTCTCATAGACTTCTACACAACCAGAGAGGAGTCGCCCCCTGGTGGCCAGCAGAGAGAGGTAGGACCATTTTCTCATAGACTTCTATACAACCAGAGAGGACTCGCCCCCTGGTGGCCAGCAGAGAGAAGTAGGACCATTTTCTCATAGACTTCTACAACCAGAGAGGAGTGGCCCCCTGGTGGCTAGCAGGGAGGTTGACAACAGAAACATCAGGTGTTTTTTTCTTTTGAATACATATTTAAAACTGGGTTAAAATAATGAGCATTCATCATATACAACGAGTGCCATCAGGCGGCTGCAGCAACCTTAACAAGCTGCCTGTTGTCCCAAAGCACTTTGCTAATGGCCTCCATGCAAGACCGTCGTCGTAACAACCACTTAGCAGCAACGCTAGGCTGTCCACGCAAAAGAACCAACAGGTGCAAACGCTGGTTCTCCGTAAGCTGATTGAAAGCGTGCGGCGGCCATGTTGCATACCAACGCGGTGCTCGTCGTATGGAGAGGAGCTGGAAGGAGGCTCCCACGGGCGTCGTCACTTATCATATGGATAATGTCCTCGGCGGCGTCCACGTCTCTGTCACGGCTGTCAGTGCAATCGAATTAGCATGACTGAAGCACTTAGCGCTAACATCGGCATGGGCTGATGGGCTCGCTGCTCCAACGGCACTACTTTAGGTTTATGGAAGTGGTAATGATCGCTCAGCATCCATTATCTCTCTCTCAATCTGTTCCGGATGTGTCCTCCAGCCTCTCTCTACCCTCCCCTCCACCTTTCATTCTCCATCTCTCTCCCCGTTTAGCTTTCATACCTGTCCTCGGCCGTCCTCTGTCCATTTTAATTATGTCCCATGATTGATTCGCCGTTATATTGTGATTACACAAACTGCAGATGTCAGTCACACACACACACACACACACACACACACACACACACACACAGATGGATTCCTAATGAAGTGTCAGCAGTCTTGCAGCAAGCTACAACGAAACCCAAACAAATGAAAAGCAAACACACACACACACACACACACACACACACACACACACACACACACACACACACACACACACACACACACACACAGCCTCATGTCAACAGGCTCTCCTCTTCCAGCTAATAACATGTCACTGGTGCTGACACTGTACTATCTACTAAACCAGCACTGCTTGAGTGTGAGCACGTGTGTGTGTGTGACCATGTGTGTGTGTGTGTGTGCAAGACTTGGAGGGAAGAGAGGGTGACACAGATATAGTTAGTGTACGTGGGTGTGTGAGATTTAACAGTAGTGGGCAGTGAATTAAGTCAGCACACAGTGGCTTTTATTATTTCATCAGGAGCGTTAACGGCCGAGCTTCACTCAAGACTCTTATTTTGAAAGATGCTCAATCAGTGAGAAAAGTGAAAATGGTCCTACTTCTCTCTGCTGGCCACCAGGGGGCGACTCCTCTCTGGTTGTATAGAAGTCCATGAGAAAATGGTCCTACTTCTCTATGCTGGCCACCAGGGGGCGACTCCTCTCTGGTTGTATAGAAGTCTATGAGAAAATGGTCCTACTTCTCTCTGCTGGCCACCAGGGGGCGACTCCTCTCTGGTTGTATAGAAGTCTGTGAGAAAATGGTCCTACTTCTCTCTGCTGTCCACCAGGGGGCGACTCCTCTCTGGTTGTATAGAAGTCTATGAGAAAATGGTCCTACTTCTCTCTGCTGGCCACCAGGGGGCGACTCCTCTCTGCTTGTATAGAAGTCTATGAGAAAATGGTCCTACTTCTCTCTGCTGGCCACCAGGGGGCGACTCCTCTCTGGTTGTATAGAAGTCTGTGAGAAAATGGTCCTACTTCTCTCTGCTGTCCACCAGGGGGCGACTCCTCTCTGGTTGTATAGAAGTCTATGAGAAAATGGTCCTACTTCTCTCTGCTGGCCACCAGGGGGCGACTCCTCTCTGGTTGTATAGAAGTCTATTAGAAAATGGTCCTACTTCTCTCTGCTGTCCACCAGGGGGCGACTCCTCTCTGGTTGTATAGAAGTCTATGAGAAAATGGTCCTACTTCTCTCTGCTGGCCACCAGGGGGCGACTCCTCTCTGGTTGTATAGAAGTCTATGAGAAAATGGTCCTACTTCTCTCTGCTGGCCACCAGGGGGCGACTCCTCTCTGGTTGTATCAATCTCTAGTTTCAAGTCTTCTTCATCCAGCATGATGTTCATTTAGTACATAACAATAATATATCGCTGTGCCAATGAAATGCAAATGTTTACTTTAGGCTGGGGAAGACTGATAACAGAATCAATACCGAAGACCAACTGCAGAGACATTCATCAACAGGTCTTTTTAAACACATCCCAGCTGATTTACAGTTCAAAGTCTCTTATTTTGTTTCATGCTTCAAGCAGTTCACATGATATACAGATATATATCTGTGAAACCAAACGTGCTTGTTGGGTGTTTGGGAAATGAGCCGAGCTGATTGTCTGCGTGTTAAAAAGAAAAAAAGAGAGACTATATCTGTGTGAGGAGTTGCAGTCAATTTAAAATGGCCTCACCAAACAAATACAATGCTCTGTCTAGTCTGGGCTGCCTTGAGTTCAGATTCTATTTCTGTGTTGTTTCTCAGCGTCTGTGTGTTTTTGGCCACATCAAAGTCATCATTAGCAGAGGATATTGTGTCACACAGGTATACGAGTGGACACATGCAGAATGCAGGAACCTGAGTGCCGCCGCCATCATTAGTGAGGTAAACACACACACATACACACACGGCGAGTCTGTGAGGCAGATGGTCTAAATGATCCCGGGGAGGAGAAACTGGAAGTCACCCAGAGGTGCTGAGCTCTCCTTTAACTCTCTGGTTTTTATCTGTCTACCTGCACAGGACGGCCTGCAGGGGGGGTCCTGGTCTCAGGCGGTGCATGGGGGTCCGCTGTCGGCACGCTGCTTAGAATCCACAAGTAAATATCGGAGATACGGCAACATCATCTGAGAGTATTGGCAGCAGGTGTACAATGTGAAACATTCACAGTTTTAAAATACGTACTTACTGTTGTGAATTTAAATTAAACTATGTGGTTCGGTTTAGGCAACAAAACTACGTGTCAAGGTTTAAGAATTGTCCATACTTCTAGAGAAAGGCCAGCCAGTGATTTGTCTTTCCAAACATGGAGGCCATGGAGTAAACTAATATTCATTTCTGTTGAATGTAGTTATCATTCCCTGACTCATAAAAGAAGCCAGGTGCTGGAGAGTAACGGATCTGTTCAGTCTCACATCAGTCTTCTGTTGGACACTCATTTCCACAAGAATATGGATTTCTAATCAGTTTAGAATAGATGGTGCTGCATTCATCTGTTATTGCTCTTTTGTATTCATTTACATCTGAAGGTAGAACCACTGATCATCACAACATTTGTGTGAAAACATAATTCTAGTCTTCTATGCCGTTGTTTCATCTTGGACTGATGATGTAACACTAGATTTTAAATAATGAATATTGGTGTTTGTTGTACTTCATGTAGTAGGAGCTAGATGCAGTAATCAGGTAAACAGAGGAATAAGAGCATCAAGGCTAAATATACCTGTATTTTTACAAATTAGACAAGTCTGATCACTTCATCATTTTCCAACCGTGTCCTTTTTTATTCACAACGCCAAATGTAACACTTAAACACACCTTTAATGCTCACTGGAAGTGAATTCACAGACAGTTTTTTATTTTTATATTCAAACCAATTTGAAAGGGGAAGAAAAATCTGGCAAACAAGAATATTCCCCACTGAGATCAGCTAATGGAATTTCTGTAACTACAAAAAGGGACGAGCAAGGACATGAGGAAACCAAGTCCGTCTGTGATTATTCAAACAAATAGGATTCGTGTTGTACAACCAACTCTGCTCTGTATTCATCTGGGAGAGAACAACCTCACTGTTTAGTGTAGAGAGGAAGTATTCTGATGAAATGCATCAAGCATCACAAGTAACTAGCCGCCTAGCTCGCTATCACGGTGGAGAAGGCAAGCATAGAGCTGGATTTAAAAAAGGCCTCCAGGAAAGAAGAAGAAAACACACAATGTTGCTATTTATCTTTTAAATTGTTCTTTACAATCATCACTAAAAAATATGCTTTTCTTCTGTGATGCAAAAACACATTGTCAAAATTGCAAAAAAAAATGCTTTTTTATAATTATCAGAATATCATGAATCGTGATTATTTTGGCAGGATAATTATGAATTATTAACAATTATTTTTAATTAGTATTTCAATTGTGACTAGGGATGTTGGGATTAAGGTTTTACAATTAACCGTGATTAAAAACACGAAGGAAAGATAACCGTAGGAAGGCGTTATGTTACTTTTTACCCAAGAAATAGCAAAGGGAAGTGACATCATTCAATAATCAAAGCAGAAGAAAATAAAATTGAATTGAAAATGTGAAAGAGCAGGTTAATTCATCAGGCTGTAATCATTCACGATGTTTACATCCCGTTTCTTTCCCTCCTTCTGTCAAGTCCTCTCATTCTCTCCATCGTTTCTCCCTTATTTTTTTACTTTGCCCTTCATCATCTCTCCCTCTTCACACACTCACACACCCACACACACTCACACACTCACACACACACACACACACAAACAGGTGAGCACATAGATGACTTGTCGACCTCACACACACATCTGCAGTACTTCTGGAGAGGACCCCGCGAGGATATGAGGATGCACATAATTACCGAAATGAAAATGCCAGGATTCATGAAGCAGGAGAAGCGAGCGACGGGATTCGCCGGTCGGGGAGGTCAGGTGACCCGCCCCCGGAGGCGCGGAGCAATAGACAAGTCGGCCTGACTTAAACGAACAGATGATCTGGCTCTCCCTCGCCGCCGCTCTTCACCTTTTCAGCTTCCGTGCTGCACATTTCTCCGGTCACCACGCCGGAGTAATTAATTCTCCTCCTCCAGGCTTCGGATGCATAAATGAATGTGATCAGCAGCTTGGAACCGCTCGAGACCTGATACCTGAGCCTCGTCGCCCGGGTGTTTGAGCAACACTGATCTGATTGGGGTGACTTTTCTCCAGGACTCGTATTTAACAAACACACACACACACACACGGCGGCGGCGGCTGGAGGTTACCGGAGTTCTTCTTCATTTATTTCAAACTAACTTCTGTCTCAGTTTGTGGAAACAAGTTCACATGACATGCTTGTATTTTGCAACGTCTCAGGCTGCTAAGTTAAGAGAGTCATTTTATAGCAGAGATAAAAACATTTAAATGCCCAGTCAAGAAAAAAAACACGGGACACGGGAAGTCAATTCTGTAACTTCCTGAAGAAGACTGGACGGTGAAACACGTTGAACTAATGCTTTTCATTATTTTTTCCTGTATATATATATATGTGTATATATATATACATATACGTTCTACTCGTCTCGATGCTGTTCTTTTCTGCATCTCTATCTTTCCATCTCTCTGTCTGTCTGTCCTTTCACAATGAAGTAATTAAGTTTGAACATGTGCAACAAGGCTTCACAGAGAGATAAGACAATCTAAATTCAAACTTCCCTTGTCAACGAGAGGGGAACTATCTGTCCATCAGGTTTTAATATCTATCTGGATTTCCTGCTCCATCTCTCTGTTCCCCCACTTTTCACTTGGTTCCAATTCACCACAAGTCAAGACAACCCATTAAATACTTCCTCTTGGCATATGATGACAGACGGAACTAGCCGATGTCATGTTCATTTTCCATTTGTCATTTTCCACTTTAATGTGAAGAAAAAGGACCAGAGAAGAACAGCAAGTTTACATTCAGTACTTAAGGCCGACAGAGTGTGACATGAAACCAAAAAAATAAGCTTTCTTTCTTGACGATCGTTCCATGTTTCACTGACACGCTGACTACTTATGCCTCTGAAAATGAATAACTAGTGTGGTAATTCTTGCACAGATGTCTTTCATAGACCTTTTTATAAAGCCCTTCCTTTGGTAGAGTACATATTTACTGGCTGTTATGTTTTGGACGAACACGGAGCCATTTAGCGTTTGGTGATGCACACATCTACACTCTGACCTATAACGTCTTCTTTACAACCAATGCAGACTATACTGTGACCTTTCAAAGCAACGTCATCTAGACGTGCAACTTTTTTAAAGCACGAAGGAAAAACATTCCTGATTTTAGTGAGACTGTTGTCTTGTAAACGTAGCCTAAGTTCTGGTTACATTTTAAAAATGTAAACTTCTTGGTTAAGGTGAGGAATAGCGACACTGCAGAAGATGACATCATTCTAAAATGAACACTGAAACACAATCAAACAAACTCTGGTGGACTCTAAATGGACCATAATGTACTAAATGAACATCATGCTGGATTGAAGAAGACTTAAAACTAGAGATTGAGACCATAAACTCATGTTTACAATGTTTACTGAGATAATACATCAAGAGAGAAGTAGGACCATTTTCTCATAGACTTCTATACAACCAGAGAGGAGTCTCCCCCTGGTGGCCAGCAGAGAGAAGTAGGACCATTTTCTCATAGACTTCTATACAACCAGAGAGGAGTCGCCCCCTGGTGGCCAGCAGAGAGAAGTAGGACCATTTTCTCATAGACTTCTATACAACCAGAGAGGAGTCGCCCCCTGGTGGCCAGCAGAGAGAAGTAGGACCATTTTCTCATAGACTTCTATACAACCAGAGAGGAGTCGCCCCCTGGTGGCCAGCAGAGAGAAGTAGGACCATTTTCTCATAGACTTCTATACAACCAGAGAGGAGTCGCCCCCTGGTGGCCAGCAGAGAGAAGCAGGACCATTTTCTCATAGACTTCTATACAACCAGAGAGGAGTCGCCCCCTGGTGGCCAGCAGGGAGAATGACAGTTGAAGGTACACGACTCCCGTTGCCGATATTAAAGGATAGCAGCGCTGAACGTGACAGTACTGGACTGGAGGAGACCAAAGGTTCTGACGGGGCTAACAGCAGAGTTACTCAGTATAGTGTTACTCCTCATTTATAGCTTCCCTTCTAAATGAACAGAACCTAAAACCTCCTAACGGACGGCCCATTGTGCGGATCAAAGCGGCTCTGTTCCAGTACGGACGGAGGGTCTGGATCAGTGGGTCTACAGTATGTCAGAGGCTTGTTAGCACGGGGACGCTCCACGGGGAGGTCTGTTATCTGCAGTTGTATTTTCTCTGTAGCTTAATGAACTGCGGCTCCATAGTTTCAGCACAGCCTTTTAAATATGCTGATGACATCCGCTTCAGAGGGCCTTTCACAAAAGGATAATACATGTGATTGAAAGTGGCTATATGAAACTAGCAGTGGCCCTACAGGAAATGTACAAAGGGGATTAAAAAACGAATAGTTAATCTCTGGAGGGAAAAGACCAAAAAGCTTGTTATCTGCAAGACCAAATATAGAATTACACCCGCGGTTTGAAAACTACTAGTTCCTGGGGTTGAAGGATTGATTTAAAAAGATAAGACTCATATAAAGATATAACACTTTCTGAAAGTATTTCTCATCATGAATTAAATTCAGATTTTAAACAAATAACTGATTATAATTAATCATTAAAATCGCGTTGGGTGGTAGAAAAAAATGTTTTCTTGAAAAAACACTTTATGTTGAAAAACCCTAGAATCCAAACCATAGAGACTCATCCGGTCCTGGTCTAGTTTGAACAGGTCTGAGTGGAGCGTCGGTGTCGTGAGGCTGAACTCGGGCACAGCGGTGCTTTGAGCTAAATGTCATGCTCACAATGACAATGCCAAACATTCGCTAAGTAGCACTTAATGCAATCTGAGGCTGAGGAGAATGAGTTCATTAGTTTTACGAGTATTTGATCCTAAACCAAAGTATGGAATGCCAAGATGAGTGCAATTCACCCAGAGGTCAACGGGAAACGCTGAAGCACATTTCACTGCAATCTGTTTAATAGAGAAACACAGATATGAAGCTCACCGGGGGTCCAAGAGGACAAGTTCATCATCTGGGAACAATGGGATGGATTAAATGGATTTTAAAGGGTCAGTTAACCAAATATCATGGGGATCTATACAGTGGTTAAAATATATTTTACTAAAAGGAAAACCACCATTAACATCATGGTGGTGAGAGTACCATGCCACGTTCTTAGGAGCAATTAAACACATCCACGGCATCATTGGTACCTTTCTATCCTGCATCAGTGATATTGGTGACAAGAGGTGCCTGCAAAGAGCTCAAAAAAGAGATATTAAAAGATGAAAACCTGCCCAGTCACCCAGCTTGTTCAATGTAGCAATCAGGACTACAAACAAAAAATGTGTTGTAAAAATCAAATGAATAGATATGAGCATTAATACGCTGATTTATAGGCACAAACAGTCAGGTTAAAAACGTATCTTCTTCCCAAAGAAATGGAGCATATTTTGCTGTTATTCCCTATAATGTACCGCTGGTTTCTCGCTAACTTCACTCAAAGCTGTCATTTTTCAAAGTTTGCATCCTCTATCAAAGGTTTGATATATAAACCAGACTAGGGTCAGGGGATTATAGCGGACTGGCTCCTGCAACACTGAAACCGCCGTTATAAATGCTCATACTGTTGACTTTAGGAAGTTACCTTTTGCCAAGAGACCTTAATCACCCTGAAAGTGTTTCTGCACGGTTCTGTCCCGCTTGTCCTTGTGTATGAGAATCACCTCCAGGCCAACGGAAAGCAGTTTGCTGCTGCGGCTGACTGACATCAGGCAACGCAGACTGTTCTGGCATGTTGTTTTCTCTTAAGTGCTCTTTGACGAAGGCAGCGCCAGTCACCCCGGGTTCAGCGGCCCTCCATCCCGGCGCCACATGAGGACGACCCACAGTGTTTATTCCCCTGATGGGAAGCTGCTACGATTATGTCTGGGTGAACTCACTGACCCCGGGTGTCTGATACTGTAATAAAGCCAGATGAAGAGATGCCCAGAGAGGCGGGGGGGAGACGAAGAAGAAGCATATCTTTTTATATCTCTTCTCTTGTGGTGAAGGGCATAGAGGGGACAGGGCTGCTGTCCTTATCCAGACCAGGGCCTCTCAGCCCTGGGACAGCATCCAACTAACCCCCTCCCCCTCTCCTACGTACTGGCAGAGAGCTAGTTCCCATCCAACCTTCGGCACACTTGAACTCTGATGCTGTGAAGACATATCCTTGTACACCGGGGAAATACTGTCCAACACAGCAGTGCTTCTGAGAGGCTGCCGAGTCCAGATATATAGCATTTCCAGGTGCATTTCCAGCCCCTTCCAGCTGTGGTAAACTCCATATTTGTACCAATCCAATGGTCAGTATTCAGTCTACTTATTATGTCACTTGTTCATCACATTAAATGAGATGTTATTGTCCTCTAAACAACCAACATGATGTTTGGAGACAGCTTTTTACAGAAGGACCACAAATGAAAGGAAAACTAATTCCACTAACAGATCCACAGAAATATAATCACCAACTATTTTCATCATCTGTTCATCATCAAAAGTCATTTTTCATAAAGAAATGTCAGGAAATGATGTTTTCAGTCCCTCAGATATGGAGATCTTCTTTCCTCTGTTCTATCATAGATGTCATCACATACAACACACATTTCAAGACCTTTATTCTACATCCAAGCACTTTTAAACCTTGAAAACGCAACACTACTACAATTCAAGTGTTTTCAAGGATTTCCAGCACCCGTACCAGTCCTGGGTGGGGTAACATGGTAACCAGCCGTCAGTGTAACATCAGTGTGAACAGCACGGTGTGATGCTGGAGGGAACGCATTTTAGTTCAGCAGAATTTAAATAAGAACGGCAACAAATATCAAGGGAGGCATCTCCTCCTTTTATCCCTCTGCTGTATGCTTCTCTTGAGTTTCATGCATCCTGACGGCTTTCATGTTCCTCCGTCTGGCCGTGCTGAGATCTCCTCACTTGATCCAGGCTTCGTTCCTAGAAGGTTGCGACGTACGACAAGATGCATGAATCCAAGAGACAGCTGAGAATCCTGAGAACTACATTCACATTTACATGCTTCCCCGTTAACGTCCGGTGCCGGGAAAGAAGTGTGCTTGTGTATTTGTTGTGTCTACGTACCCGGGTTAATCTGCCACAACTACCGTGGCTGGAATACCCCGTTTTTCTGCCATCGCAATGTGACAACGCAAAGTTAGAGTCCTTATATGTGTGTTTTACCATCAAAAAATGTCTATGTTTGGATCCTAAGTGCTGCTAGCAGAAACAAAGGCCATGACTAGAAGGTTGTTAAAACCAGGAAAACCTACCATGGAGGAATGGATTGACATCATACTTTGATATTTTTAAGATGGAAACGATAACCTTTTTTTTTTTTACAAGATGGGAAGTATGGATAATATGTCACACCGGTACCACCATCATTTGTCTAATTTTTGTGTGAGTTTAGTTTTCTTATATATCCCCTTCCTAGAGGGATCTTTGACATTTAATGTTGTTCCTATTTTATTTAGTTTATGTGCTTTTCTTATTTTATTGTAAAATATGGTGAGGTGTATATTGCAGTGTGCATGTATGTAAACATGTCCAAATGTACATCTGCAGATGGCTAATTGAGAAGAATGATATGTTCTATAAATTATTGTATGGACCTGGAAATCCTAATAAAAACAGAATTAATAAAACAATGCAACAACGTGACCTCCACTCCTAAATGCTCTACATTAGCCAAAACTGATAAAAGATTTTTGTTGTATACACAGTTACTTCATGCATTACTGCTCCCATCACAGCAAACACTTTTTTTTACTTCACATGACGTGAAGTCTGTTGAAAGGCTTTTAGAGAGCACAGCGGTATGGATTAGACGCTGGTGGACTCACAGCTGCTGCTTTTGTGCTGCAGAGGCGAGGTGTTACTCTTCCCTTCCATCCAGCCGATCCTGCTCCCAGAGCTGCTGGCCATCTTAGCGGGGCAACAAACCCTGGAAACAACACCATTCATCTCTCCCTTATTGATTTTTGAGGCTGGAATAGACAAAGCTGCAGTGTATTAACGAGAGACGTTAGGATAGCCATCTACCTCTAATGGATTTTAATGTCTCCACTCAGCAGCAGCACACGCTCCTCTACACGCAGATAAACATTACAAACTGTGTTATTTTAATTAGAAGCCCCCATTAATGTGCCATTGGAAAATAAGTGCAAAGAGCACACAAGGCCAACGCAATTTGTTGGTCCATTTATCTGCAGCCACACCTTCATTCCTTCATCATCCATTAACCCATGCATTCCCAAACACCCATCAGTCTGCCATCCGTCATCATTGCCCCTCCACCCAGAATAAAACCCCACAGACAGCGGATCAGTCATCCATCTATCAGTTAGCCAGTCAATTAGCCGCCCGGCCAGCCAGTCAGCGAGCGGCGAGTCCGGTTGAAGCAACCAGCCGGGTCGGGTCACGTGAGTAATGAAGAGGAAGAGACCGATCCACGGCGAGACGCCGAGTCGTGACCCACATATCATCGCCACTCTGACTCACTTCACGGCTCGCTCTCATCATTCTGTCTCTTTTCTTTCTCCCCACCAACTGTTTTTAAACTCTTCACACACAAACATGGACTGTGGCCTCTCCAGGAACCTAAAATGAACCGCGTTTTCTTCTCAGTTCAGTCACAGGTTTCATTCAGCAGTCATTTGAAACCACGGGTGCAAACGCTCCACAGCTTCTTCTTGTAGGTCTGAGAAGATGTTGCAAGGAAATACAGTTTTCTAAGTCTCACTTTAATTCACAGTGATGACGCCTCCCTGCAGATCTTTAGTCTCACTCCGTCATATTTCATAAAAAGGGAAGGGTGGTTGGGGCTACACTGGGCTCACCTGATTTACAAAATGCACTCACTGCTCCAAAGCTGAGTTTGGACCGTTTGATGACATTATACGGGCGATTTGGACGAAGGCTGGCTGAACTGCATGTCTAAGGGTTCCCAAGGAGGAGGCAAATCACTTCCTCTTCCTGCCAATAAAGTGTGAAATCAAATGTAGACTGTTTAGCCCCACAGGATGAGAAGATAAAATACCATAAACTTTACATAAAACATCTGCTTTGGGTGTTAGAAAATGCCCCTCTTAAGAATCGAGTCAAGTTCTACGGAGAAAACTAAACTTAATTTGCTGCATTTCATTAGATTAGAAACAAGCGCTTAGTAAGGCGTAAGAGCACACAGAGGGATGTCTGAAACCACGGGGAATAAAAACTCAGTCAGTCAAATACTGGCATTAACAACACGGGAGGTATTTTACTTTTATAGTAGTATAATAGTACTTCTCTCTTGATGTATTATCTCAGTAAACATTGTAAACATGGGTTTATGTCTCAATCTCTAGTTTAGCAAGGTAAAGCATAAAAGCAAGTCTGTCTGGTGAAGAGGGCCCCTTGTGTCTCCATTGAGGGCCCTTGTATTCTGTACTCTGCAGGCTGGTGAGAAGGAGGACTGGATGAGAACAGCTGCTGTGTTAGCTTAAAGGAAGCCCTTGACCGGTGTGGGTGCCTTGCCAATGTACAGTGGAGTGTGTATGTACATTAACCCGACAGTGAGAGAGGAACAGGCCCAGCTGTGGTTATACAACTACAACACTTTCATCACACAAGGGGCTAAATCCGGCTGCTGCTGCTGCTGCTGCTGCTTGTATAACTAGAGGCGCCATTGTCCTGAAGAAACCCCCGTCCATCCACCCAACCATCCGTTATGATTAGTCCAGCAGATCTGGGGGGTCACTTTCTTTTATAGTGCCTGTTCTTCAGACATGCATTATTTAAATTCTGCTCACAGCGTCTTTATCAGAGCCTAAACACATGCCGAAATTCATTTGCTTCCATACTTTTCAAATTCTGATGTTAAAGCTCTCGATTTAGCAGTTGGTCTAAGCTCCAACCCTCCGCTAGAGAAAACCCCTCCACAGCTGGTGGAACCAGAATACAGTATTGATCTGTGATTTAATATCAATAATCAGATGAAAAGGATGCTGAAAAAACTCCATCATGATGGTGATCAGTAAAAAGTGCTGAGTCATGCTTTTAAAACGCTGGTTTTCTGAATGGAGTCTGGTTGATGGGTGCTAGGCTACGCTAACATCGTAGCTGCTCCATCAACACTCCAAATAAGGTCGTCTAGACAGAAATGCAGCATCCGTTTGGACAGCCAGCTCTCTGAAAATCACTATATTTGCTGGGAAGGGTCCTTGTAGGGAGGCTTTAACTCAGCAGACCTCAGTTTGCTACTTAGACAACGTATTTTAACTGAAAAAATCATCCTGCAACTGATGCCAATAAGTGATAACATTTCCTTAAATGTTGCGTGGACAACAATTAGCAAGTCAAAAGACTTCCATCCTCGTGTCACAGAAGTCTGTGCCTTCAGATTTCTGGGATGCAGAAATAATCATGCAAAAACAAACAGATCTGGCAGATTCCAGAGGACTGGACGGGTAATAAGTGATGAACAAACATACATATTCAAACCCAGCCAAACTGTTCACACATAATCCCTCGGAAACTGTTTATATGTGACGATTGGAAAAACACTTTTAACTCCGAAAACTAAACAGATCTTTAGATTTATAAACCCACGCACCAGCGGCGTGTGTTTATTTTTACCTGGCTGCAAGCGTGGGCTCTTATTGGTCTGTCTTTGGGAGTGTGCGTGTGTGTGTGTGTGTGTGTGTGTGTGTCTGAAGCTCTTGCACTTGTGTGATTTAATCAACCAATTTTATTTTTTATTATTTTCCTGTTTTCAGCCAGAGATTTGTGAAGAGTTCTGCTGCAATGATATACCAAGAGATCAAGTGCAAGACACACACACACACACACACACACACACACACACACACACACACACACACACACACACACACACACACTCACACACACTCACACACACTCACACACACTCACACACACACACACACACACACACACACACACACACACACACACACACACACACACACACACACACACACACACACACACACACACACACACACACACACACACACACACACACACACACACACACACCCTGACGCTGACTCAGAGCCGGGGTTGGATGCTGGCGGACGAGTTGACGAGTGAAAGATGACTAATGTGGTGTCACGTCACCTCTTCACACATCAGAGAAGAAAACCAGCCTTGCTTTTTTAGTCAATGGTCACGTATTCAAATTCACTTAAAGGTTGAGAAGATGATTCTATTCAGAAACACCCTCTGTGATATTACTTTGTAAACATACTGATAGCAATGAATACATTTAATGTTCATTAAAACATTTCCTCTGCGAGTGTGGCAGGACTGTAAAAACCCCGTCCAATCAAAGAAGCCGGGCCGGAGGAAATGATTGGACGTCCTGCCTGTCTGTCAAAGCTTACTTGCTGATTGTTAGTCTGTCAAGCTCGAGCACTCCTTTGGCGTTCTGGGGAGCAGAGGGGGAGGGACTTTGTCGGCTTGGCGTTGCATTCAAAGTCAAAGTTTCTGTGGGTTTTTCCAAATTAAACCTTGAAATCACCATACTAAAATTATGTTTCAAAGATTTCCATCACCCTGCATACAACTAAACTGCATAGTTTGGTTTGAGCAATAAAACTACCTGGTTAGGTGTATTCTTCTCTAAAGATGACACTATTCAGATACTCGGTCCGTCTAAGATTACATCTTTTGCAACACGTTTTACTGATTTTATGTATTATTTATGCTTTGCCTCTTGTTGTTGCTCTTTCCTCTTTGCTGCTGTTACTCTGCAAAAGTCCCTGCTGTGGGACTAATAAAGGATTATTTTATTTTAGAGAAAACAAACATTGAAAATAAAACCACTGTTCCAACAAACAGCAGTCTCCTGGGTGTGTTTTATGACCCGACCTCCTCCTCACTACGTGGACTTCCTCAGACCCGTTTTAAAGTCATTTGTGATGCACCATGAGCAAACGTAATCCACAACAAAATCAGTTTACATTTACATTCAGGATATTTAGCATACGGTTTCTCTAAAAGCATAAATAACAAACAGCTTTGTTGTGTGGGAACGTGATTTTCTTTTAGGAGATGTCCACATCCAACCCGGAATCACTCCTAAAGTCTCTAAAGCCAACGGCTGCCTGGACCCGACACACCTACGCAGGGAGAAGATGCAATCTGTGCTTCTTTCTTATTTTCTGCAACAACTTGAAATGACATGTAAATGAGAATCACGGTTTCTGTAATCAGCAGCTTCCGTGATCACGGCTGGGGAATTACTTCCAAAGAGTTTTACCAGATGGTGTGTTAGGTGGCAAAGAATCTGGACCACTGCTATGATACTTTATCTTTCTGGATAAAAGGGAGAAAATCCAGGTGAAATTGGAACAGACTGCAGACAGCAGGGCAACACATCTATTACATCTTTACAGTTAAATAAATGAATGTGTAAATATGTTTCCACAGCTAAAGAGTAGGTTTCCTTTCCCCCATTTTCAAACATGGATAAAACCTAATATCACATGTAAAGTAGTTTAAAGTCAAATCCATGTACTATGAGGAACGATGGAAGAGCATGGCAGCATCCTTGGGTCTCATGAAAGGCACTTTATGAATTAAAGTTACTATTAACAGAAAGAGTTGTGTGTGAATATTTTCAAGATTTTTATTTATATCAAACATTTTTGGTCTCCTAATTCTTTCTCTTATCCATATGTATGTTTATGTAAGAATTGGACATAGTGATTTTGACACCATCCGTTCAGTTGTGGACAACGGTTTCAAAGCCTCCAGTTAGGCATTTTGGCCGTCGTCATCTTGGAGTTTAGTTATGGAAGACTTGAAACTAGAGCTTGAGACCATAAACTCATGTTTACAATGTTTACTGAGATAATACATCAAGAGAGAAGTAGGACCATTTTCTCATAGACTTCTATACAACCAGAGAGGAGTCGCCCCCTGGTGGCCAGCAGAGAGAAGTAGGACCATTTTCTCATAGACTTCTATACAACCAGAGAGGAGTCGCCCCCTGGTGGCCAGCAGAGAGAAGTAGGACCATTTTCTCATAGACTTCTATACAACCAGAGAGGAGTCACCCCCTGGTGGCCAGCAGAGAGAAGTAGGACCATTTTCTCATAGACTTCTATACAACCAGAGAGGAGTTGCCCCCTGGTGGCCAGCAGAGATGATGACGGATTAAGGCACTTCAGTTTTGGCTTCACTTTTCACATTTTCTGTCTGTCCTCTCCTGTTTTATTCCACCACATTTAAACTTTGTCTTTATCTGCCACACACACACACACACACACACACACACACACACACACACACACACACACACACACACACACACACACACACAGACACACACACACACACACCTACTGTAACATTTATCACAGAAGTCAGAGTTCATTGTCCCCGGTATTGAATCATGACCTCTCCCACTCTTTTTTCATTTTGAATTCTTCCCCCTCTCATCTCCTCCATGCGTTATTGATCAGTCCTATGATTCTTTCATCACTCAACTTTTTTCTCCCCTCCTGGAGTATATAAAGCCCATTAACCATTAAATAACGTGTCAGATTCTCCTCCTCATTATTCATACGCAGGGTTGGCCTGCATGACCCTATGCAAGACATAGACGTCGCTTCATATTATCACTCTTTTTTTGCAACTATTTTCATCTATTTATCTTTTATCAATGCAGCAACACTTTATGATTTATGATTATCTTATCTTGGGGTTTTACTCCAAAAAGGATGCTCACATAACAAAGATGTGTCTATCTTAATATTTGTCTCTTAACAAAATGTAAAGTGATTCTACAATGTTTTGCTGCCTTTTTAAGAGTTTTAAGTACATTTTGATGAATACTGGGAACATATTGTGAATCTTATTTATGTTGACAGGACAACCGTGACGTTAAATATTCAGATAGTCCGATGGCTCTTGCTGTTTTGAAGTCATGATTCATATTTCCTGTTTGGGTCCAGCTCTGTGTGTTGGACACAAACCATCTAGACAACGGTTTGTAAAGCTGGAGTAGAGATGCAGGAGAGAAGGAGGAATCATCATGGAAAACGTGGATATCAACTGGTGTTTGGGTATGAGCAAACATCACAACGCAAACCTCTTCAAGAAGCTGGTTGAAGGAATGAAAGTGGGAAGCTGAGCTCACACGGTCCACCAAGTCCACCAGCACTGGAAAACTGGAAATAAACTGATTTAAATGCAAAGTAGCAGAATGGCACAAGACGTCGCCGCCGAAACACTGTTTTCCCATTTCGAGGCGATAAACGACGTGTTAGCGCATTGAACCGGCGTCAATCAGAAAAAATGAACGTTTGGTGCAAACGTGAGTATTCGTTTTCATTCGCCATGTTGACAAAACTGAATATTTGGTGCATGTAAACGTTCAGAGTCCTGCATAGTGTGTGTGTGTGTGTGCGTGTGTGTGTGTGTGTGTGTGTGTTTGTGTGTGTGTGTGCGTGTGTGTGTGTGTGTGTGTGTGTGTGTGCGTGTGTGTGTGTGTGTGTGTGTGTGCGTGTGTGTGTGTGTGTGTGCGTGTGTGTGTGTGCGTGTGTGTGTGTGTGTGCGTGTGTGTGTGTGTGTGCGTGTGTGTGTGTGTGTGTGTGTGCGTGTGTGTGTGTGCGTGTGTGTGTGTGCGTGCGTGTGTGTGTGTGCGTGTGTGTGTGTGCGTGTGTGTGTGTGTGTGCGTGTGTGTGTGTGTGTGTGTGCGTGTGTGTGTGTGTGTGTGTGTGTGTGCGTGTGTGTGTGTGCGTGTGTGTGTGTGTGTGTGTGTGTGCGATCCCACATTAATTCTAATCAGATTGGCTATTGATCTCTCACACTCTCAGAATCGATCCAGCCTGTGCAGTCTGGCGGAGGCTCCGGTGGCTCAGAGGGACGGAGGGACGTTTTCAGCCAAAGCCTCGTAAACGCTCGACAAATAAGTGAAATTCAGAGGAGGAACAGCGTGTTACGAGTCTGCACTGTCTGCTCGTTCAAATCCACACAAGACACAACGGCACTCAGGAGGGAAACTACAGCAGCACATACAGAAACATTCTGATCTAAACCATAGATCAGGTTAAACACACACACTTCCTCTTCCATATTAAGTACCTGCTATGGCGAGGGAGACCAGGGACGTTTACCAGCTGTTTGGACTCCTGCAGCTGATTGTGGAGAATTACTCATGAATTCATACGTCATGCTCTGATGGTGCCAAGTTCTTACGAGAGTGCTCCCCTTACAAATTCAATCCTTTGATGTTGTTAAAGTCGCCTCATGTTGTTATTACAACATGTTTACACACCGAAGCACAAGAATCCATGTTTTATTAACAGCATCACTGATAGGCTGATAGATGACCCAACATAGGCTAAATATCATGTTTCATGTTTAATGTTTTTCCACCACTGTGAGTTAGGCTCCTTGGATTAAATTGCCAAATACAAATCAATGAAAAAAACTGTACGCAGTTCTGAAAAATATAACAATAGTTCCCAAGCGGATTTAAAAAAAGATCATTACATTCAGCACAGCCACTTCTAGGATTCTTTACATGATGGATTGAAGACTGCGTTACCTTTACAGAGTAAGTATTAACGACACAAGGTCAGAGTGCTGATCGTAATGAATGCAGGTTGCCTGCTATAAAATATATGGGGACAGGGTATTTCCAGTGAAGCCCTGCTTTATTTATTAATTGCCTCCTGCGATGCCTCGTGATGATCGCCGCCTACACGACTCATAATCTCCATGTAGCGCCGCATCAGTGTCTACAACCGCTGCTCTTTATCTGACAGCTTTAGTCACAGAGGACACAAAGCACTTCCAAGAAGCTCATCCTCCGTACGCCAAGCGAGCTCGTCAGAGGCGAGGGGGAACGCTTCCATCCAAAGGCGCCACAGATTGCCCCTTTAAAGGCCTAAACAGCCTTTTCACTGACAATACGGGAGTGTGTGTGCGAGTGGGACGAGAAGCAATAAACAGAAACAGCTTGATGGCCTTCTAGTCTTGGCAAGGCATCCGTTCATCTACATCTTGTTTCATAAATTCACAGCTTGACTCTGATTTCTGCCTCATTACGCTGTGAACAAGAGAACAGGCCTGTGTGTGTGTGTGTGTGTGTGTGTGTGTGTGTGTGTGTGTGTGTGTGTGTGCGAATGAGACGTGAGATTTTTGTCTCAATCTCAAAGGAGAAATTCTCTCCAGCAATCGCAAAATACACACACGCTTGGACGCACACGCCACCGCAGTGAAAGGCATGCACCCATGGGAGCCAATGCAGCGTCGTTCATCCACACACACACACACACACACACACACACACACACACACACACACACACACACACACACACACACACACACACACACACAAAAACACATGACTAATAATCACAGGGGGGTTCAACATCAGTTCAACATTTCCATCAAAGTAAAAAAGATGCTTCTTCCTTCAGGGTTCCTCCACCTTTTCCAAAGTCAAATTCAAGCCCTTTTCAAGCATTTCAAGGTGCATTTCCAAGCTTTTCCAGCACCTTCCAGCTGTGGTAAACTCCATATTTGTATCAATCCAATGGTCAGTATTCAGACTACTTATTATGTCACTTGTTCATCACATTAAATGAGATGTTATTGTCCTATAAACAAGATAGCTTTTACAGAAGGACCACATAAATCCAAGTACTTTTCAAACATCGAAAACACCACACTACAATTCAAGTGTTTTCAAGGTTTTCAGCACCCGTAACAACCCTGTATTTTAAGACAGCGAGCTGCATCTCCTAAACATACGTGGACAGTCGGAGGTGAGGCACCTGAGGCATAGAGAACTACGAGGAGGCGGCCGCCTCCGGCCCTCAACAAAACTTCCATGGTGTCGTCATGGAAGTAAGTGTTTTCTAACAATGGATTTGTGTGGCGGCGCTGTAACCGGCACAGTGCAGCAGGAAAAGGTCAAACTGCCAAAGAGGAAGAAAGGATCTGGATCACAGCAATGCGGACGTGACATTGTTCCCTCTGGTAACTTATCAAAAAGCAAACTTCTCTCACTTTTCCCTGCCGTTCAGTGTTTTAATATCATTTATAAATCCAGCTGGTGTTTACACAAACGTCCAAACTCGGGGCTTCAACACCGTAATCCACAGTGACGTCACCATGACAACGTCCACGTCCTACATCTAGTCTGGGGTTCATTACAGTATAGACACACACACTACCGATACAAAGCAAATAAAGTCAATTAGGAAGTAAAATAATAACAAATGTGAAAAAAATGATTTGCTATTTTAGTCTTGTAGTCTTGAAGTGTCTTGTAGAAGTGTGAGAGGGGATTTATTTTACTTATGTCAAATATTTACAGGAGATTACCTTGTTTTACAACCTGTTTATTTTATCATTTACATTAAATATGCAGGATTATCACTTTCAATTCAATATGTTTTATATAACCCAATATAACAACACATCCACATATGGTAACAGATAAGGAAAGCTCCCTAAACAACCTTTATAAAAATAATATAGACGCCACTCAGTTTGCCTGTAATTGTCATTTTCTTCAAGCATATCATTATTTATTCATTTGAGCCCGTTAAAGGCAAGCCGCCACGGATCACATGATCAGGACACTTCACTGCGAGAAGGAAAAACACCCTGGTTGAACTCCAGATGATGAGAAAAGACGAGAATAAAAGGGAGGAGACAATAACGAGATGGGGAACGAGGGAGCAGTGAGGGAGGGAGGGAGGAGAACTATCTTGGTCAATGTGCTCTGCTCCTTTAATCTCATTAAGCTTCAAAAGGAAACAATTAGCTTCTCCATGTTAAATAAATGTGCCCTACTCTACTATCACTATTCATCTTGCTCTCCGATCCACTGAGGCTCTATTTGTTCATTTCCACCGGGTTTCTTTTTTTAAGTAATCTGTTTCATATTACTAATTGGATTATTGTACACAACATCGCTCCCCAAAATGGAATCTCATTACTGTCAGTTAACTGGTGACTAAATCGGATTATTTGGATTTAGCTAGTCCATCCAAAAGGGCTGAAGAGAAACAATTATTATCATCAGGAAAAACACGCCTCATTGCTTTGCACTTACGCTGTGGATTTCTAGTCAAAACACACCGGTAGTCACGTTCACAAGTGTGTAAAATCATAGACCGTATGTGAATGGAAATCACCATGGTGATGTCATACATCGCTTTGTGGACTACAGGTTTGAAGCTTCAAGTTCAGCATTTTTCCTGTTGCCAACTAGAGATTGAGACCATGAACTCATGTTTACAATGTTTACTGAGATAATACATCAAGAGAGAAGTAGGACCATTTCTATACAACCAGAGAGGAGTCGCCCCCTGGTGGCCAGCAGAGAGAAGTAGGACCATTTTCTCATAGACTTCTATACAACCAGAGAGGAGTCGCCCCCTGGTGGCCAGCAGAGAGAAGTAGGACCATTTTCTCATAGACTTCTATACAACCAGAGAGGAGTCGCCCCCTGGTGGCCAGCAGAGAGAAGTTGGACCATTTTCTCATAGACTTCTATACAACAAGAGAGGAGTTGCCCCCTGGTGGCCAGCAGAGAGAAGTAGGACCATTTTCTCATAGACTTTTATACAACCAGAGAGGAGTCGCCCCCTGGTGGCCAGCAGAGAGAAGTAGGACCATTTTCTCATAGACTTCTATACAACAAGAGAGGAGTTGCCCCCTGGTGGCCAGCAGAGAGAAGTAGGACCATTTTCTCATAGACTTCTATACAACCAGAGAGGAGTCGCCCCCTGGTGGCCAGCAGAGAGAAGTAGGACCATTTTCTCATAGACTTCTATACAACCAGAGAGGAGTCACCCCCTGGCGGTCAACTAATAAGGTGAGTGAATTGGAGCACCGTTCTCCTGCCATCAGCCACACTTTTAAATACGTGTAGAGACGCCACCAACACAATACTGCCACTTGTAGACTACTTTAGCTGCAGGACACGTATTAATGAACTGCGTGTCTCTGCACTTTAATATCAGTGTGAGTGTGGTGTAAAAATAAATATACTGGAGAAAACTCGATCGATTCAGTGGGATTTCAGGTCATTGAGGTGGGTGTTGTTTTGGCTATGCTACTACAATAATGTCACTACAATACAGTCCTTTAGCTGGGAGACACACACTAATAAACCAGAAGACTGGGTCTACGGGGTTCAGGGTGTCAGGTGGAGACTTGCCCCTAGCAAGGTGCAGCAGGAACAAACTTTTTCAGTCCATTTCAAGGAGCTTTGCGAAATCTTTGTTTCTTAAAACGAAGACCACATTTCCAGTAGAATCTGCTCACAAGGACACACTCCTTAAAGGTGAGAGTATGTGATAATATAATGGAAGAAGTTCACCGACGTTAGCAGTTCACAGGAGGGGTTTTCCCCTCTTCTCTACTTTTACTGCAACAGGGAGTTAGCGTATGTTAAAGCTGCACTAATCAATATTTGTATATGTTTCAAAAGGAGTTACTAATCAGAAACGGGTCCCTAATGAATTCTCCTCAGCGTCCGGCAGCCGCACACCACCACCACGCAGCTGACAAGACCTAGAAACTAGCCAGTCAATAAAACCACACAAGAACAGTGGACTTGAATGAATCCAAGTAATCAGTCGGGGGCTAAAGCTTTTCCATAAAGGTCCATTCAAGCAGTTGGAAAGTAAACAAAATATAATTGTTCAGAATGCTAAGCAGGCTATATAAACACTTAGAGAAAAACACAAATACAACCATCAAAATGATGCCAAGTGATTTCATGCATTCTCCCCCAAACAGGCAGCTTCAGCTTGAAATAAAATACACACATTATGGAACTAATGGCTGTTGTATCATAAAATGAAGGTGGAAAAATTACACAAAACATTTGAAAAATAGAGGAAGTGCACTGTGATCTATTCATGTAGCTATTAGCATCCTGTTGGGGCATTTGGATTAAGACTTCTTTGGTGTCGCATTATCAGCCTGGTTGTTGTTCATCACGTCATATCATTAAACGTGTATGTAGGTCAGAGACTCTATAACCGTGTCGGTCTGTGTACTAAACGTTTTGAAGCATCTAGTTCTGCATTTTGGCTGATCTAAATAAAAAAATCATTTTAATCAGCCTCTATTTTCACTTCTCTATTATGAAAGCGATATTTACAGCTTCCAGTCACTCGTCATGATATTTAAAATAATCCCTTAATGGAACGTCACCACCACCAACTTACTGTGAGTGTTTTGTGTGGAGATCTGCGATTAAATCCTGTATTGTCCCACATCACATATAACAGCAACAATAACACCAGTAACAGGACGACTGTCATTAATAAAGCAGTGCTTCCCCTCTGGTGGATAAGAGTCGACTCTATTGCACACCTTCAAACAGGTATGCTAATGTGGAACCTGTAAGCCGATTTTAATTATTCCTCCTTTTATTTTCTGGTCCAGGGATCCAAATAAAGTTCTTTAAGCAAAGAGCTGAGGACCATTCATTCACAGATTAGAGCTGATAACCTGGGGCTTTGTTGTGAGCTCACAGTTAAATATGGATCATCTACCCTGACTAAAAGAAATGACGTGGTGTCTATTTATGCCTGACCATGTGTCTGACCTGCAGCCGCCAGGCTATCTGGGTCGTCTGCTCACCTCGGGGTGCAGCACATGAACTGTATCTCTGAAACAACGCCGGCTCATTTGTGAACGTTAGAATAACACGGGTGCTGCAGCGGCAGCCTCGCCGGTTCTGAAATGTCAGCGGTACCTGTGAGGCCTGTTCTACCTCTGCAGACATCTGTGCTGTTACAGCAGCCCAGAGTCACAGGAGGGCTCAGTTGTTATTCCACAAATCTCTCTCTTCACAAAGGTGCTAAAACATTTGTATATACGAAGAACATCAAAAACAGAAAAGAACGGTTGGCAAGTGAGACCAGTAGAGACAGCTTCATACCCGAGGCTGAGGGTGAGTGCACTTAACTAATGGATAGGAAAGAAAAGCAGCAGCGTTTACCTCCAGGACGGAGGGCAACGGGTTCACGGGACCGCAGAATCTACCAGAACATCCGACCCGCTCTATCAGTTGTATAACTACACTTTACATGTATCTAAATCTTCACATATTCATTAAGATTTCAGGGTTTCAGCAGTTCTACTGTAATTGAGTAAATAATGAGCCTTTGTTTATTTTCAGAATGTCTTATAGTATTAATCGTTGGCACAAAACGCTGGTTGTTATCATTAAAATGAAAACAATCATAAGTGAGATATTAAGTCATGAGAAAACAATTCTACAAGCTTAATTGTCGTTGTGCGTTACAAGAAAATTAATAATACGGTTGACAATTAGTTGAAACTAATTGCGTTCTGGTGTCACGGCCCCTGATCTACCTCTCTCTTCATTACCGACGGCGTAGTTATTATTTAGAGAAACACAATAATGCCTGCACACCACGATGTATTCATCGAAAGCAAAATATTATTGATTTTAACAGATAATGTTTGTGATGAAAAGCATTTTGCCATTGACGATTAATTATAATCATCATGTTAAAACTTAAAGTGACACTAAAACATATTGGTATCGTATTTAGTTAAAGACACAAATAAAACCAAATGATCCCACAAATTCTTATTTGCTTCACTTTTGGATTACAAGGATAACTACGGTTATGAAGCCAGAAATAAGATGCCAATATGATTGTTATTGATTGATGATTAGCACCATGCATGGAAACAAAGACGACGATCACTTGTTGAGTTTCCCTGGATATCAGAGAACTCCTGCAGGAGCACGACTCCGATGGAAGAGCAGCAAGCAGAGATGTGAGTGAGAATCACTTCAGTTCCACTGAAGGCTGCTGCTGTATCATTAGGAAGCGTGTGACAGGCAGATGGGTTCAAGTCTTACGTGGTGTAAAAGGAAATATCAGCAAAGAAAGAGATCCTCTCAAGTGGCTCGTTGGCCTGTTGAGACTCGAGTGGAGGGAAAGAGTTCCCCTCAATATTTAACCACTTGAGCGTCGCCGAGTATGCGGGTGCACCTCATTGACCTTCTATGCTTTTGCTTTAACGTGTCAGTCAGGGTTGCTGCATACATGTTTCATATTCCCTGACACATTCAGTGTTGAACTGGGTCACACGCACACACCGGAATTATTTATTTATACCATATGTATATATATGTATATATATATATAGTCCGTACTTTTCTGTCCACAGGACGTGCAAATCAAGGCGTGGAAACTCATTTTGCACATTCTCTGCTCGTACATTAAGTGACATTTGAGGCGACGATAGCGAGCACACCTTAAACAATCCCATGCATCACCTCCCATTTCTTTATGGCACTTAAGAGCACTTGTGGGAAATGGTTTGATTCTAAGTGAAAAAAAGGTTTAAAGTACGGTCCTTGTGTGGGACACATCAACGACCCAGATACATTATGGATGAGTGTGTGATCATGATCTAAAGAACGTTTCCAGCATGTAAAAAGTGAAACACCTCCAGGCCTGATCCATTTAGAGATTTGGGGCTAGTTTGCTTTCTTTCAAAATAGCGTAAAGAATCTTTTTAAAATACAGATTTAGAAGAGTTAGTGTGAGATAATGCCACATTTACATTTCAGGAAACTTCTAATCCAAAAAGGATTCTTATAAACGTAAGTAAATAACTGGGGAAGATTCATGGTGAGTTATTTTTTTTACTATAATCACCTGCAGTATCTTGCAAAATGTATGGAGTATTAAACACATTACTGTAAAGAACGATTTCTAAAAATGACCCAGAAATCTTCACTTCTGTAGCACTTTCATTCACCAAACTTATGTATAATTAATATATATTCTGCAGCTTAAGCTTCAGGCGACAACCTTTTAGGTCAACATTTGTTTGTTTTTAATTTACTGTCTTATCTTATTTATTCTTTATTCTGAGCAGCAGTTCACAAACCAATGGGTAATGTCACCATAACGACATCCACTTTTATAAACAGTCTATAATACTATTACGATATTCAGATACAAATATATCCAAAATTCCCTCTTTGATTCCAACGTGTCAACTAAATTATTATCAATTATTTATCAAGAATTCTGAACGGTGGCTTTCTCGTATGTTCTGTGTATTTTGATTATTTTTAAAACAGGGAGGTTTGGTGGTGATGCCTGTTAGTACAAACGTTCACCCTCTTCACCTTAACAGTATGTAAAACAACGACTGTGAGCAGCTGCAGCTGTTTCCTCGCCTGTGACTCTCCGTCACATCCATGCTCCCGTCGGAGCGTCTTATTAAGGAGGGTTTGAAAACACGTCCCACCTTGAAATGCGACAGCTCGCTGCTCCTCTCGCTCACAACAACAGCTGCTGTATGAGCGGTTCCATCGCAGCATATGACAGAGCTCTCATCACCAACGTTGTACAGCAACGTTTCAATTTGTGCAACATGAGAATATGGATTAAAGCTCAAGTGGTAGGAAGCCACAGAAATGCTTGAAATGCTCACATTAATTATAGTATTCACACTTTGAATGCAAGTATTCCCCTGCATTAAAATCTAACCCAGCTCTGGGACAATGCCTTTGCAGATGGAGGATTTCAATCGTATCACTAGAGAATATTCCACTCAAACACACCACGGCATTGTAACGATCACACATTGTCTCATCCTGACATTTAGCTCCTGTTATCCAGTCCAGCATAATGGTTGTCCCTGCTTTTTCCTGTCTATTTTGATTTCTTCAGCTCTGATGGTCATTTATTTATTATCCTTTCTTTCTGTATTTCGTGGTGAAATTGCTCATAAAACCTCTTTTTTTTTTTGGCATGTGGGGTTTGGGGGAGCGGCAACCTCAGGTTCTGAAAAGTGAAAACATTGAAGTGCCTTATAATGTCATTCTCTCTGCTGGCCACAAGGGGGTGACTCCTCTCTGGTTGTATAGAAGTCTATGAGAAAATGGTCCTACTTCTCTCTGCTGGCCACCAGGGGGCGACTCCTCTCTGTTTGTATAGAAGTCTATGAGAAAATGGTCCTACTTCTCTCTGCTGGCCACCAGGGGGCGACTCCTCTCTGGTTGTATAGAAGTCTATGAGAAAATGGTCCTACTTCTCTCTGCTGGCCACCAGGGGGCGACTCCTCTCTGGTTGTATAGAAGTCTATGAGAAAATGGTCCTACTTCTCTCTGCTGGCCACCAGGGGGTGACTCCTCTCTGGTTGTATAGAAGTCTATGAGAAAATGGTCCTACTTCTCTCTGCTGGCCACCAGGGGGCGACTCCTCTCTGGTTGTATAGAAGTCTATGAGAAAATGGGCCTACTTCTCTGTTGATGTATTATCCATTTAAACATTGTAAACATGAGTTTATGGTCTCAATCGAGGATATAGGATTTTATGGCGTGGTTTATGTCTATTACTGTCATGTTTGTGCTGGTTTATAGTGTCCTCCGGAGACGGGGCTCTGGTCCTGTTATGTAACATCACACCAGGTGGTGTTGCTTGAAAATAGCAGCGCACTCTGCTGGGTCAACTATGTAATGTCACTATTTCCGAGTTACTCTGGCAGCCCTTTCTATATATTAGGTTCTTTAATGTTTCCGTATCTGTGTGAATGCGCCGATATCACACATCAGATGAGCTCTAAACATACTAAAGGTGTGAGGGGCTTCTGTTTCAGTGATTTCTGGTATTTACTGACATATTTAATTGCGGCCCTCTGCAGGGATTTCAGGGTCAGCTCCAGAACGGCATCCTGGAGCGAGAAGAGACTCTTGCTCCTGGACACTTCAGCAGGAGGGATGCTTGCCAACAGCGGGGGCTTGAACCCAAGCCCTTAATTACGCTCTCCCCTACTCCGTTTCTCTCTCACCCCTCCTCCCTCGTCCTTCTCTGTACTTATTCAGCTGGCACTCTCACGCACATACAGCTCCAATAAATGTGTACTTTGCAGGTCCCAGATCAGCAGAATCACAGGCAGCCAAAAGCAAGAAGGTCTGCGGTGAGCTGCGAATGATCATGCAAGAGCAAAACGCTGGAAAAAAGACTGTTTCATCACTAACTCACCCACTACCTTTCCCCTCCACATTTTATTCACTTCCTCTCACACCAAGTCTTTTTCGTGCTCTTTTTTTCTTTTTCCTGTTTCACATCTCCCTCTGCCTCCGTCTCTTCCTCCCTGGCGCTCCACTTTTGTTTTGAAGTGAAATGAGTGTGTTTGGGAGCTGAATAGAAGAGGTGGAGGATGGGGGGGGGGGTTGTGGGAAGACAGCGGCTCCTATATATAGCAGGGAGCGTGGGTAGGTACCGTATTGACGGGAAAGACACCATTTCTATCCAAAGCCAGAGCAAGACGCATAATGAGCGAGAGAGAGGTGGGAAGAGACAAATGCTGCCTGTGTGTGTGTGTGTGTGTGTGTGTGTGTGTGTGTGTGTGTGTAATACATCATCAGAAGAACAAGCAAACGTTAGCGTTATAAGTTCAAGTTCATTAACAAGCTGTCTACTTTAGTTAACTGCCAGAGACGTTGAACCAGCATCCATCAACAACATGGTCACCTCGTTTACATACAAACTACTGGATTCAAACACTCAGCCATGAGATCACACAGACCTGCATTTACATGTCAACACATCACCGTTATGGTTACCACCCAGTACTACTTGTTACTGAATAGAGCTCTGTTATTGAGCCAATCATCGCCAATCAGCTGTTATCTCAACTCAACTTTATTTACAGTGTCATATCACAATGATTTTTTTTCAAAGTCAATGAATTTCATGAGATCCCAGCATGACCCGGAGCAAGCGTGCTCTTCACCATGCCGGTTATTGAAATGTAAGGCTGATCCGACGGCGAGCCTGGAGGGCAGCAAGATGAGGACTAGATGGTGAGCAGCACAAAAACAACCAACTACAGGAACTCAAGTGTGTATTAGAGTACAAGTATGGCACATGGGTATGACTTATGGTTCTGTCATCATCATAAATGGATTTAACTATATTGACGTTTTAATGTATTGATGTTTCGCCAAATGCTTCTCATATATTCATATACTTCCCATTATTTTCTTCCCATTCATGAGGTGGTTAATCCCCTAGCTACTTTATTTATCCTCATCTCTCAGTCCACTTCCAGTCCATGACACTTCATTTATAAGGCAGTGCTAAACGTAACTGAAATGTACTTAGTGATGTGAAAGGAATAAAAAACTTTGAAAAATCTGCAAAATCAACGTTTGCTGTGAGAGAGGTAAAAGAAAAAAATGGTGTAGAACAAAGTGCACAAAATGAAGAGATAAACGTTGAAGTAACAATAAAGCAAGGGACAAAAACTGTTTTATGGGACTCTGGATGTGTGTGTGTTTATCTCCCTCTGCCAGTTCACCACTTATTGTGGTTTTGTTCTCGGAGGGGAGAGAAAAAACAGGGAGCAGCTCTTAACTTCCTCAGCTTCGACTGCATTCACAAGGTCCGGGAAAATATATATATATATTAAAACATCCTTAAAACATCCCAGGGTCCACTGTGAGGAGATTAACTTCCCACCCTGGGCTTCAGGTTCACCCTCAGCAAAAAGAAACAAACAACCAGGAGAGCCGTTTCACTCAAAGTTCAACGTATTTGACGACATTTCTATGGTGGCACGCCTCGTCTCGCCACTGGACCTCAGCGGGATTCTCAGCCAATCGTCATCAAGACGCAACATGAAACCGCCGTGACATCATCATCAACAAGCACACAAAACACAGTGATTGTGTCCGGAATAGAGATGGGACGACATAGTTCAAGAAGGCTCGCAATAAGTGCATCGTGTGGCATTTCCAGTGAAAAACGAGCCTGGTTTTAAATCTCTAGGAATGATCACGTCACAAAGAACAGACGTGGAAAAGAGGCTTCAATCAGCCCACCTAATTAACGAACCCTTTTCACAGAAACTAGAGACCAGTCCCAGCAGGTCTCCCAGATGAACCCCCGCCCAGTTGGACCAGTTACTTCTACTTCCTCACCTCCAGCCGAGTCTGGTGACTGACCCGCCGTGCTGCGTTTCATCGATCGATCACATGCCTCCCACGGGAACTGTCACACTTATTAACTAATCAATATCACTGTTTACCATTAAAACTTATTCCAGAATCAATACTGCATTCCGATTATTGCTATGAGCTAATCCATACCGCTAATGTTCCAATCAACGGGTGTGTGATCGCTGGAGATGGGGACCGAATCATAGCAGCGCTGCATTAAATAAATTAAAGGGTGTATCACTCTGTTGAGCAAACCGCCGCGGCCAGCCGATCCTTTACATGGGGCTGGTTACGTTCACTCTGGGGGGGCCAAGATCACATCATTTAGGTCATTTAGCAGACGCGTTTGTCCAAAGCCACTTACAATAAGTACATTTGTCCAAAGAAAGAAACCACAACACTTCATCGCCAACTGAGTGTAAAGGTAGAAACAAGTGTTAGGTCCTCGTCTGAGTAAAGTAGTAGTAGTCAAAGATACCTTAAGAACAACAGTGCTATGATTATATATATTTTGGAAGATGGCAAATGACTCTGCTGTCCTGACATTGGTCGGGAGTTCGTTCCACCACTGAGGACCAGAACAGAGAAGAGTCTGGACTTTGCTGAGCCACATTTGTTTGATTTCAGCGATGGTGGTACCAGCCGGCCAGCTGAAGTAGAGGAGCGAAGTGCTCGCGTCGGAGCGTGAGGTCTGACCAGTGTTTGAAGGTAGATGGGTGCTGTTCCATTGATGGTCTTGAAGGCCAGTGCCATCGTCTTGAATTGGATGCAACAGGGAGCCAGTGGAGGTCACGGAGGACCCCTAACATCCGAACACAACTCACAAAGTTCAGCTGGACAGCGATGGGTGTCTCGTAGCAAAACAGGTTTATATCCAACTGGTGTTTATGGCCCGGTATCGGAGGCTTCTGCTGCACCACGTCGTGTTTGGATTGCATGCATTTCAGCAGGGAGGATGCCTTCAAGGACCCGTTACTCTTTTTTGGACCAGTTTTATAGCAGGTAAACTCATAAGAGCCCTTTTCACTCCACCAAGCCCTGGCAGGAATTGACTGAGATATGAGAATGACACTTAAAAGATGCTCCAGAGTCTGACTAAAGAGTCAAAAGTTCTGCACTTAAAGTGTAGCTTTCAGTAAAATCACCCTTAGGAGCAGCTAGAGTGATCACATGATCAACGCAGCGAGCAGCAACTGAAAATCAGACGGCCACCATCAATTTCACATGTTCCTCAGAGCACTATTCTGTATGATCTGTGGCAAATCATCCACATCTCATTTTAAAGAAATGAGCAAAACAAGACTCCAATCACATAAAAGTATTGTTTCAAAACAGAAAAGAAAATGCTATGAATCTGTAGCGAATGACGGCTTGGTTTGTTTAGTTTTCCCTTTCGATTCTGAATTACAAATATTGCTTATTTTCCTGTTTTTTTCACCCCCAAATCACATTTTTATTGGAAACAAATTATGTTCAGGATGAGTCATGAAAACCTTTTTATGTTTTACAGGAAGAAGAAAGTGTGAGTGATCCAAAAATCCTTTAAAAACATTTACTTAGCATGCAGCAGGAGACACAATATACTCCGATTGACTGAGCTGCTGCTGCTGTTGTTGTCATTGCGACTAAAGATATGGACATTTTCAGAATTATGTTGCCAGCTTAAAGAGCACCTGAACCAGTTTACCTCCCTAACATAATGGTAGAAAAAATAAAAAAGCACTTTTACATCATGCATGCATCATCAGGTCTAATCTGGCTCTGCAGGGAGAGAAATCCTAACAAATTGTATTGGGTTTTATTTGAAGGACATGTGTTCACAGCAATAATAAAATAGATAAGTGAGGAGGAATTCAATGGAAACGACAGAGAAACTGTACAGAAGCAACCCTGAGTATGTTGTTCAAGGGGCAGATCAGGGATTACAGAGCCACGTCAGATCTGAAGTGGACCAGAAATAAAACAGAGTCCTCCTTCAAATGGACTGACAATGTGAACAAACACCCTTTCTGTTGGTCTCCTGTAAGAGGACTGAGTGTGGTTTAAAGAGGACTCCTTGTGAAAACACCCTAAGCTGACAGAATTGAGCTTCTCTTCAGTGATTTATCAACATCCATCCACAAAGTCTCCCCAAGCTGTTGCAATAAAAACATAATAGCTGCTTCTTAAGACCCTCCTGATAACTGCAGTTACGCTGGCCGTGTTCACACAGAGAAGACAAGCTGTCCACCTTACGGTACAAGGACCAAGACAGCCTTTAATCTGCCGTTGTCTCCGTGTTCTCGTCCCGGTTAAACAAGGAACATGTTCTTCTCTTCCCGTCCACTGCTGCAGCCAGTGTTCACTAGAGAAAGAGTCCTCGGTGGGTGTCCGGAGCGAGGTTCACCTGAGGTTAATATGAAGGGAAGCTTCACCCTGAAGGAATCGTCTGCTCTCGGAGCTGCATCCCTGCAGGCAACACAGCACCGCCGCCCTTCAGGTGCAGCGTGGTATTTATGGAGCAGACCAACAAAAGCTTGGTCTGGTTCTTCCTACCGTCCTGACCATTCAGCCCGGTATACGGTACATATCGTATATGATGTCAGCAGGAACAAGGTTGTCAAGGACGTCTATAGGTTAATTTACGTCTATATGTGAACCACTTGAGCTGTTCAGACAGGACGCATTGCAGCCATCTCAGTGGACACACGCTAAACACCAGCTGCTTCACACACACAGCGGGTTCGGCATCACGGATCTCACGTAGTCAAACGCAATCAGAGGCACTAGGGATCAAATTTAATATATTTAATTCAATATCAGCTTCATCTGTAACAGGGCTCCAGACTGCGACCAAATGGTCGCATTTTGCGACTTAAATCTGTGACAGTGCGAGTACATTTTTAATCTACTCGCGCATGCGCGACCAGTAAATTTGCTGTTTTGTTTTTTTTTATATTTTTTGTTGCTGACAAACTTACAGCCCACTAGTTGGCGGTAATGCAAAAATGAGCTGGTTTGCCAACCGACATTAACTCCAAAAGAAGAAGAAAGGAGACGGCTGGCCAATGTGCGTGAGAGCGGGGGGGCGAATGACCACTGTGATAGGCTAATATGTGAAAAGAGGCGGTTCTTTGGGGTTATCGCGCGAATCCACAGATTTCACATACCGGCATCAAAACAATGGACAATGGCGGCGAAGCGGACTATCAGCTCGCACTTTCTACCCAGTTGTGTTAAACATAATGGGCCCTAGTTTCGTAGACCAGGCGCAGTCAGCTCTCATCGCACCTGCGCCGCGCCGACGGGGTGTGTCCGCCTGGACTTTGCAAGTTTCGTGCACCGCGCAGGCTCGCGCAGGCACACCTCCCGTCTCGCCCACCGGCGCAAGTGGGAAAGAGGGAGGAGAAGAAGCGTGAGTGGGAGACGAGGCGTGGACTGGGATTAATACAGCCGATTCAGATCTTCACCAATCAAATGAGCTCCTCTCCTCTCCTTTAATGCGTTAGGGGAGGTTCAGTGCAAGTTCCGTCACTTGACAACCCGATGACAGAAGCAGCGCCGGCGCTCCCACCACGCTCATCACGCGCTGTGCGCGCGTATCATAATAATAACAATGCCCATATTATAAAAAACAGGAGAGAGAGAGGGAGATGTTTTGGTCCGAGAGGCTGAGTTTCCGTTCCGTGTGCCATCCGCCTTTGATCTGACGTCAGATGTGACGGGACAATCTATATAGATATAAATTCACGTGTTTATTCAATCAGTTGCATTAAATAGTGTTTGTTGTGATTATTTATGCATTTAAATGTGCCTGGAACTGTGGAAACCTGCCTGTGAGGTCTCGGTGACGTGTGCGCACTGCGCGCCGTCAGCCAAACTTCCGATCCGCCAGCTGTGATTCGCATTGAATGAATGGACTTTATTTACGCCTTGCGCCTTGCGCCGAAAGTAGACCAGGTCGGAGCTGGCGAGCTTTCAGCGCAGTCTCGGCGAGGCTTTTTGCCACGAAACTTCCGCTACGCCAAGCTGAATCTGTGACGCCTCCCCCTGCTGCGCCGCCACACCCATCTTGGCGCAGGCGATCCACCAAACTGCCAAACTGACGGTGCGCAAGGCTGCGCGGGTCGAAACTTGCATTACGCCGGCTCCGCCACCCTGCGCCGCCCTGCGCTGCGCCACGAAACTAGGGCCCAATGTTCCGGAGGACACAAACGTCGAGAATGAGTCCGACTCAGACTGTGAGGAGACAGTCGTGGCGAAAAAAGCCTGTTTAACTGGTTAATGTTGTTAAAACTGTTGCACAATAAAATATGAATTTATAAGATTGTAGTTTCTGCATTTATTGTCAAAGCATTTATCAGTAATACAGTGAAAATTATAGGAAAACTTTGCAAGTCGATTTCGGTGTGCGCTCCTAAATTTTCTGCTGGCGCCCCTAAAATTTGAAGTTAGGGGCCACTGTGCTCCTAGTGAAAATGTTAGTCTGGAGCCCTGTGTAACCTCATCAAAATGCAAAAAAAAGAGAAACTAATTTATATCTCAAAATATTAAAACGGGATATATCCCGTTAAAATGCAACAGCAGAGCTCGTTGAGTCAGTGGATGTCGGAGTGAAAGGAAAGTGACTGACAGCCCAACTATAAACTCAGCTTTGTAATGCAACAAAAGATGAAAACACTGAGTCTTCATGTTTCAGAGCTCAGCTTCCAGTGATACTGACCTGTGGTGGCGCCTGCTGGTCACTACAACACATCACATCCATACAGCATCGTAGAAAGAGCAGCATCTGGATTTATGACGGTGAAGACAATCATACCGTCTGGATGTCTAAATCCATGGTACACCACAACACTGCTGGATCATAGTAACTCACATCTCCGGCCGGCTGACGAGCAGCAAACAACAGTACTTCAGATACACTCCGAACAAAACACACAGCCACGCACACACTCGCAAAAAAAACAACAGGTAGGTAGGTCTCGGCAGCGCCAGGTCGGAGCAGCAAAGCAAAGCTAATGGATGCAGACAATAGGTGTGTGTGTGTGTGTATGAGAACGTTTCCATGCATTTCATATAAAGACAGACAGTGTGTGTGTGTGTGTGTGTGTGTATTGCTAAGGGCCATGTGTGACCCTGACCTCAATTGCGTGACCTCAGCATGTGTGTAGCTACTGTGGCCGCATGGTGCAATGACGTGTGTGTGTGTGTGTGTGTGTGTGTGTGTGTGTGAAGACATCAAAGTGCAGAAGCACAGAAGCTGCAGCTTTTTAGATGAAAGTTAGCGAGACGTAACCTAATAGGGCTCTTAAAGGAAACCTGTGATCTGAATACTGTGAGTTAATGACTGTTTAAGTATCTTTCATTCTCATTTTAACATAGAATAACGTCTTAATAGATCTTAATTTACTTAAATAATGTAATAAATGATATGAATAATATAGAATCCGAATGTATTTCATGATCACCCATAATAATCACCACAGTGTTCTAAGTTAAGGTCAAATCTTTGAAATAATTCACTCACGATTTATAAACATGACAAAATGAGGTAATAATGATGAGATAGAAGAGAAAACATGACATTTACTTTATGATTTGCCCTTTTGAGTAAAGTCAAGTGTAATAACATTATGTATTGGCTGATCAGAGTGGACTATAATTCCTGCACTTTCAACTCATTCATCACTGTGATAGCTTCTCTAAATGGTCATTGTTTGCTTCATGCAAAGTCAAATTTCAATTTACCAAATTGTTTTTTTTTTATTACATTTCACAAATTTTTTTTAAATTATTATTATGTCTAAGAAAGTCCGCTATAAACTAACAACTCAAATAAAAACACAGGACTTTCATGCAGGAGTCAGCTGTTCATGTCTTTCACAAACCATGATCTTTTTTCTGAACTGAAAGATTCATTTCAGAAAAGTGTGATACGTGGCCGATACACAACATGTGTAATAAACATATTTTTGGCTGAGAAAAGTGGACTTTCAACATTTGCAGAAACATGTTTTTTCCTGTCGACTGGGTTAAAGTCTGACTGGAGTGGGATTATGGAGGCTGCATGGAGGTTTTTCTTCCCCCGCCCCCAGATGCTGCAGAAACACATCTTACAGAGTGACATCAGAGATGAGTGCCGCATACGCAACGTACGTAATTAGACGCTATCGAGGCTAAACAGACTGTCATAAAAGATGTAGATCATTTAGCCCCTCGTTCAGCATGACAGAGAGAGATACAGAAACGGGAAGAGAGAGGCAGGGAAACCAAAAAAACAAAAACAAAAAAAGCTGTGAGTCACGAAAGACTGAGAGAAATAGTCTCCAAAGGCTGCTAAAATAAAACCAGCTCAATGAGTTGATTATATAAATAAGCTCAGAAAAAACACAGAGCGAGGGAGAGGGAGGAAATGAAAGCCCGGAGGGAAGGGGAGAAGAAGGGAAGAAAGAAGTGGTAAATTCATTTTGAGGTTTGAAATTAAAACAGCTAAATGATCCGATTATCTAAAACAAACTGAGCGACTTGAGTTGGACACCAGCGAATGCAAAAGGGAGACGTGGGAAAGAGGAGGAGGAAGCAAGAGTCATTCAATTAAAAACAACCAAATGAGCTGATGTTCCTCAACAAGCTCAGGGATTTACAATGTTGATGATCACATCGGATTCTGGTGTGAAGCTGCTAACGAAGTTAGCTTCATCGTTCAAGGTCAACTTCACAGCTAAGTGTTTAAGTCATCTTAGAAGCTAACTAGCATTGGTAGCATGGTAGCGACCTGTCAATCAGCAGGTAAGCCCCGCCCCTAAAGCATCCCCTGCTTTCTGGTCTGGTGGACTCTAAATGGACCATAGTGTACTAAATGAACATCATGCTGGATTGAAGAAGACTTGAAACTAGAGATTGAGACCATAAACTCATGTTTACAATGTTTACTGAGATAATACATCAAGAGAGAAGTAGGACCATTTTCTCATAGACTTCTATACAACCAGAGAGGAGTCGCCCCCTGGTGGCCAGCAGAGAGAAGTAGGACCATTTTCTCATAGACTTCTATACAACCAGAGAGGAGTCGCCCCCTGGTGGCCAGCAGAGAGAAGTAGGACCATTTTCTCATAGACTTCTATACAACCAGAGAGGAGTCGCCCCCTGGTGGCCAGCAGAGAGAAGTAGGACCATTTTCTCATAGACTTCTATACAACCAGAGAGGAGTCGCCCCCTGGTGGCCAGCAGAGAGAAGTAGGACCATTTTCTCATAGACTTCTATACAACCAGAGAGGAGTCGCCCCCTGGTGGCCAGCAGAGAGAAGTAGGACCATTTTCTCATAGACTTCTATACAACCAGAGAGGAGTCGCCCCCTGGTGGTCAGCAGAGAGAAGTAGGACCATTTTCTCATAGACTTCTATACAACCAGAGAGGAGTCGCCCCCTGGTGGCCAGCAGAGAGAACTAGGACCATTTTCTCATAGACTTCTATACAACCAGACTTCGCTGGATTTTACACACAGTCTTTCTTTGGTGTAAAGCCCCCACACACACACACACACACACACACACACACACACACACACACACACACACACACACACACACACACACACACACACACACACACACACACACACTTTCTAAACTTTATCCATTAGCCGAGGGCTTCCGAGTCAATTTGCCGGAGGGTAACAAAACAAAAAATAATAGGAGAAAACCTAAAATATTCAAAACGGGTGTGTATCTGAATGTGTAAATGTAGTACCACGATCACTGTAGGAAAATACTCCAGCATTCAAGATTTCACTTAAGGAAAATGTATACTATAGGAGTGTGAATCTTTGGCTTCACAGCGATTCGTTTCGATTAACGATACAGTAGTTGGCGATTCGATTCAAGGACGATTTTTTTTTTTGTAACGATCCGATTCGATTCGATTCTGTAAACCACGATTCGATTCAGTAACTTGTAACCAAAATTCTATATCCATGAAATAAACATGCAATAATGCAAGTGAGACTATCTGTATTCTTCTGAAAGGGGAAAAATAACATATTTATTCTATAAAAAAGTAAACCTGCATAATATTTTATGCTGAATACAAAAATGTAATTAAACATTGCCCAGTTATTTTGAACATTTTCAGTAGACTACATGCTGGCAGGGGAGAGTGTGTCTTAAACGTATTAAAACATTAATCATAAGTAAGAATAACGATTCATCATCACGATTCATCGATTATCGGTCAAAGCCAAAACGATTCATTCTATTTATTTATTTTAGCAGATCGATTTAGTAGAATCTATAGGACTGAAAATCGATTCATCAATTAATCGAATGAATCATTACACCTCTAGTATACTAAAAGTATGTGATCATGATATAATTTTCTGTTCTGAAGTTGCTAAATGAAGACTTCAGGACTTGAAACACTTTGTTGGTGTTCAGAAATACCTTGTTTTGCACTTGGCCGTGAAGTCGGGTCCATGTTGCTGACGCTTTCACCGCTCGTGAGACTTTCAGCTGGTAGCTGCAACCTTTCAACTCGCCTCCATTTGCAGAGAGAGAGAGAGGGGGGGGGGGGGGGGGGGGTCCTACTCTCTGCTGCATTTAAAATCACCTTGCACCCAGCGTGGGTGCTAATAATTTGATAAGGGTAAGAACATCTCGTGTACCTTTGTGGTTCTAAGTGGAGGCACGGATGTGTGTGCCCTCCTCCCCGGCTGGTTTTCCCTGACAGCCAAAAACACCTTTCCTGAATAAAACATCAGGTATAAAGCCTCCGTATATAATCCAATCTGACGGCCCCACAACAGCCAGTAGGGCTGGCTGCAGATGGTTGCCGATGGGGGGGTGCATAAAGAATATACGAATGTGATCACGTATTTGTAGTCAATACAAATACGTTGTTGGTCAATACAATCGTTGGTCAGCAACGCTTCATCGCAGCTTTGCAACCGTAACTAGTCTGGATTTATAAATGCTCAGTATCTTTGTGTGTTGTTTGGCGGAAGATGTCTTTCTCCACAGAAGCAAGTTCTATGATCCGTGCTCGTTCCCGTTTCACGCCCCAATTTTATCAGTTATTCATTTGTTTGTCATTGTGTGATAACAAACAAGCATCCGCTGGTAGTAGTTTCTACGTTTCTCCACCTCACCCTAAAAGCTTCTGTGTAATGTTGGAAGTGAAACATACCATTTAAAATAAAGTGACAAATAAAAAAAATAAAAATAAATCCATCTTGCTTGTGTAAGCACCCAACTAGACATCAACTAGCTCTACGCTGTGATACAGGAACAACAGCACTCTCTGGGATGTGTAGCTTGTAGCATTAGTAGCGTATATTTAGCTAATTGTTTGTGAATTTAAAGTCAGCAGGAAACATTCAAAAGTCATCTGGAGGCGGTGTTTTATACCAACTCATGATGAAATATAAGATAGCTACAGCTGATCAAATGTGCAACACGTAGCTAGCCGCCAGGCAGCAGGCTGCTTTAATCTTTATTATATGGATTGCATGTGTCAGATGAAAATGTAAATCTTGACAGGAAGAATAAAGAAAACAATTATTTGAATGCATGTAAAGTCTAAAAGAGCTGCTAGCGTGCAACCAGAGCCGTTTAGAGTGTCTGTGTGCAAGAAAAAACCCTCACATACCACCGAAGTCTGGCACAGGCTAATCTGTTTACATTTTAATTTTCATAAATCACCAAACAGTATTACCATGCAAACAAGGCTTAGCAGCGGGTGAGAACAAACAGTAAATGGGATGAGGGGTAAACATGCCTCGGTATTAAAACAGCTATTTCCATCCATCTTGTTCAGGTTTGTCATAATTGGGGTATGAGCGTTATTATGGGATGGGCAGAGGTGTCGAGACGCAGCCTTTCTGGGTGGAAGTAATCTCTCCTGACTTTTGGGAGCCGGTGTGCAGTGAGTGAGGTCAATCACTGTGGACTTGAACTTCGTACGGGTTATTTAAATAGGGCAGGAGTGTGAGTGTGGTCTTTTCCTTGACAACTAAAAACACCTGTAATGAATAATACATCATTTAAGCTCCACGACATAATCCCATCTGAAGGTCTCGACCGTGAGCAACATCGCTATTCTCCGGTGATGGACTCGAGGGTTTTAATTGCAAAGTGGACTCTGTGTGAAGGTCTGGGTCCGTCCTGAGGATCTAGAAGATCCACGTCAAAGTCCAAACGCGCCATGAAAGCTCTGATATTTGTGTTTGCATTTTTGTTGATTATTGCATTTCATCAGAAGATCATATTAAGGGTGTTTAAACGGTTTGTCCCGCAAAACATATAGAAAGCATGTGTTATTTTGTGTTCACACCAAACATAAAGGGAATTTTTGACCACGTGATCATTTGTGTTTATTCACATCACTCAAACCAGACTCCCGGAGAGGAGGTGGGGCTTAGCTTTCATAATGACATCATCCAGGTGCTCGGGTGGATTTCACCAAACTGGATTCACTGGATCTAGTAATACCCACGTGGGCTGGTTCACCACAGCTGGAGGAACCAGAATAAAGTATTGATCTGTGATTTAATATCAATGACCAGATGAAAAGGATGCTGAAATTACATAATGATAGTGATCAGTAAAAAGTGCTGAGTCATGCTTCATCAACACTCCAAATAACGTCAACAATTTGCTTCGCGTTTAGTGTGAACACACCTTTAGAGCTCTAGAGCTTATAGGTGAAATCGTGTCAAGCTAAATGAAAGTCTTGTCATAACCATAACACCCATTACAAACATGTCATTGAGTGTGTGTGTGTGTGTGTGTGTGTGTGTATGTGTGCGCGCGCTAAAATTACATGAACTCAGCAAGACACTTTTGTCTCGTGTCAGTCTCCTGGAAATAGCTTGAAGGGTGAGGTGGGGGTTTGGCGGGTTGATGTAGTGAGCGGATGGAGAGACGAGTGACGAGAGAGCAGACAGAGCGAGCATATAAAACACAGAAAACATTCAGAGAGAGAGAGAGAGAGAGAGAGAGAGAGAGAGAGAGAGAGAGAGAGAGAGAAGAAACAGAGCAGAAGACAGAAACAAAAAGACACACACAGAGAGCCGTTGGCCTGTTCTAGTTCTTCTTGTTTTGGAGTGGTTTAATGGCATGCTGCAATACACAGACTCACACATTCACTCACACACTTACACACACACTTACACACACACATTCACTCACACACACACACACACACACACACACACACTTACACACACACATTCACTCACACACACACACACACACACACTTACACATTCACTCACACACACACACACACACACACACACACACACACACACACACACACACACACACACTTACACACACTTACACACACACACTTACACACACACACACACACACACACACACACACACACACACACTTACACACATACACACACTTACACACACACACACACTTTGGACCAGTCAACTCACAGACCATGCATCTTGTGCTGCATTAAAGTGCCGTTGGAAATATTGCTATTACAAATCAAGTGGACACAAGCACCATGTGGTAGTAGCTAAATATACTGCGGCCTGACACGAGGCTAAATTTGAAACTACATCACATGTGTTGTGAAAAAAAAACAGAAAGATAAAAGAAACTATTTCCTGTGTGAGAATGTACTGGAGTTCAATGGTGAACACTGGTGAGACTGGAAAGAGACAATGCAGTTGACATTTTGAAAACAAATGTTTCAGTGGAAATCCATTCACTTCCACTATATTCATGTGGATGGCGGACATTATTATTATTGTTATAAGTATGTGATCCTGACAGCCAAAGAAAGAAGAGCAGGGTAAGACGCGATAAAACAAAATACGACTTAAAATCCCTGGGTTGAAAGTGGACCCATTGTTACTAGAGTGTGTCTTTTATATCCCAGTTACTGGATAAAAACTCTCTTTAATTGGGTGGTTTTCTATCCACGTACTGACCCACACTGGGTCACATTTAAACCTCTGGGCTATAAATTATATTCAGCCCATATTTCAAGCTATTCAATGTCCTTCAACACACTGAGTAGGTATTTCATAATGTTACAGTGAATGACTGGTGCTGACATTCTTATTTATTTATCTATTTTTTTTAACAAAAGGGTCAAATATCATATCACCATCCAACTGTTTGTATGAGAGCCAAAAAACACCACAGTGGCAGAAAACTGTTGGTTGAAAAGTGAAATTGTTGGATGTCTTCAAAACCAACACTGGAGGCATGCTGATATAAATATGAATAAATAAAATAGATTTCAACATGCAAGTTGCAGATGGATATGTTGAAGAATAAAAGGAAAAGATGGAAGCATATTCTGTGCACATATTTCTGATCCTTTACCAACCGAAGGTCATAAGTTTTTACCCCAGTTTTTTATCCATCATTAAATTGTTAGATTCAAGGACTCCATTTTTCCACAACACGATAAACGGCAGATGTGACATTTAGATAGCAGCAAATGTCGAAACCGAACCGACAACTGGCGGTAAATGTCACTCTTCACACACATACAGCGACTTCTAGCTGCCCCGTGGAAATGTAAATGCCCGCTACCTGAAATAAAACGGCAGGAGGCCTGCACTCCCACCACCGACAAGAGTCGCAACTACACAGAAATGTGACTGACCTCTCTCACACCTCCACCCACGGGAAGTTAACTTCACCGGCATTCATCAGAGACCAGTCTGAGGTGTTGGACAGAGCGATAGATAGCTCCATAAAGACGGAGGGATTTGTAGCTCCGACCTGTGTGTTTTGTGTGCATGTGGGTTTGATGAGATGGGGGACAAAGTTTATGAACCCAATAAAGTCTTTGGGGATAAAAGTCTGGCACAACACTACGAGGCAAAACAGCAAATAGCAAGAAAGAAAGAGCTATGAGGTTCATTTAAAGACAGCTGACAGTACGATGGAGTGTGGAGCGTTGCCGTTTCTACTTTGGTTAAAAGCCTGTTCCTCCATCCGCTGCCTAAAAACCCTTATGTAAGCTCCATCTACTCGCTGTGTGCTTGGGTATTTTCATGCATGCATGTGGATTTTGTGCGTGTGTGTGTGTGTAAAGTATTCATGCTTGTGTGTAATGCAGGTGAAGCTCGAGGGTGTTTGTCAACACGCAGGTATGACTGGTATCTGTTGACGCTGATTATCTGGTGGACGTTAGCTTGTCTAGATCATTTTGGAATATTATACAAATTATTTCCGGTAGCTTTGTAATCTATCATGAACTTTCTGAGCAAGAATATAGTTTTCTCAGATTTCTCCCAAAGGAAACTCCCTTTTAACACTAGAAAGAACCGTTTAAGACAAGGAGATTCAGTGTAATTCCATAATATCCTCAAATAAACTGTTCAGGCTTACAGAAAAATATAAGAGTGTAGAAAGATGCTTCAGCAACATTGTGACTGCAGCAACTTTTTAAAAAACGTGAATTCCTTTTCATTTTTAAAACTATTCATTATGTAAATCTGATGAATGGAAATCTCCTTTGAAACAGCTCATTAAAAATTTGACCCAAACTACAGAACACTAGAAGAATCCCAGCCTTCAACCAATGTTTGATCATCCTCGACAAAGCAGCTTTGCTTTTTAAAGTGTGTTTTGTGAGCAAAACTCTTTCCCAGGGGTCACTTTGCTTATCTACTTCTTCCAGTCTGGAAGAACTTAGAGCTCCAACTATCAGTGGCCCGACCGGAGAAAAGAAATAAATTAACCACAAGAGAAAGAGCTTTACACTTCATCTAATTCAACACCGCTGCCCCTATCAATAACTTGTGTGGTTGTAACGAGCCTGCCGAGTGTTGGGATGCAGTTCCTGTTGCCAGAGCGACAAAACCAGAACCAGCAAGCGACATTATTAGCATCGAAACCAATAACAACCCAGACAGAGCCAGCATTCAGCTTTTCATTAATATTCAGGACGCAGGTGGAGGACAGCAGCCTGGCACTGTGGGGGTGTAACACGCACGCACGCACGCACAGACAGGCACGCACACACACGCACGCACGCACACACACACACACACACACGCACGCACGCACGCACAGACAGGCACGCTCACGCACGCACGCACGCACAGACAGGCACGCACACACACGCACGCACGCACGCACAGACAGGCACGCACGCACACACACGCACACACACACACACACACACGCACGCACGCACAGACAGGCACACACGCACACACACACACGCACGCACGCACAGACAGGCACGCACGCACACACACGCACACACACGCACACACACGCACGCACGCACGCACAGACAGGCACGCACACGCACGCACACACACACACACAGACAGACAGACAGACACACACACGCGCACACACACACACACGCAGGCACGCACACGCACGCACAGACAGACAGACAGACACACACGCGCACACACACACACACACACGCACGCACACACACAGACAGACAGACACACACACACCTCTCCTTGAACCCTTGTTCTAAGTCCTGCTTCCATCAAAACACCACAGCAGCAACTCATTGTTCTTCCAGCCTCTGCTTCATACAACACTGAATCTCTCTCTCTCTCTCTCTCTCTCTCTCTCTCTCTCTCTCTCTCTCTCTCTCTCTCTCTCTCTCTCTCTCTCTCTCTCTCTCACCCTCTCTCTCTCTCTCTCTCTCTCTCTCTCTCTCCCATAAAAACTGATCCCGACTCGTCAGCTGTGTGACGGCTTTTCTGAGAGTGAAATAAAAATCACTTCAGGGGTGTGTGGGAGGATATTGTTCAAACCCTTCAAACCAGAGTAAAACTTGAACAGTACTGTATTTTACTGGAGAGATTATTGGTGGTAGTATATACAGTAGTAATAGTACATAGTTTGGCCATCAGAGAGAACATCATGTGTTTTTTTTATCCCGATGCACAATGAATCCGTTAATAGTCCCGACCCCGAACAGAGCCGCAAACAGAGGTACGGCAAATATAAATACCAGTCAATATTGCAACAAATGTCCGGCTGCAGGCATTAAAAAGCTGTCATCCTAACTAATAGCCGTTTCCAATATTAACCTCTGACGCTGTCTTTCTCCTCCGCCCAGCTGTACGTGATCCAACCTTCATCCCATCACTTCCTGCTCCTCTGTCATTTCCTTCCCCTCTCACCCCTCCTTCCCCCTGGACAGCAAAAGCTCTTCAGTCTCCCTGAAGGTCTACTGTCAAATACCCGCTTACCTCGGCACTCTGGGCTGGTGTGTGTGTGTGTGTGTGTGTGTGTGTGTGTGTGTGTGTGTGTGTGTGTGTGTTATCCCAGCACACCACTGCGTCTCTGGGATTTGGCAGTTTTACCCAACTCTGTCTTTTGGGAAACACACACTGGGATGAGAGGGCGTGCAGAGGGTTTACTGTATAGGGGGATCTGTGCATATGTGTGTGTGTGTGTGTGTGTGTGTGTGTGTGTGTGTCTCAGCATGGGGAACCCCCAGAGATTTCACAGCTCAAATCGAACACAGCAGGAGTTTTAAAAGTTTGTTAAGAAGTACCATCACTCATGTACATGAAAGGTCATGAAACAGTACAAGCACCATGAAAACTATATATATATATATATATTAGGGCTGTCAAAAGATTGATTTTTTTAATCGCGATTAATCGCATTTTGTCCATAGTTAACTCGCGATTAATCGCAAATTAATCGCATTTTTTGGCACATTTTTTTTTCTTCTTCTAAATGTACCTTAATGTATTTTTTTCATATTCTTAATACTTTTAACAACATAAGGGCAAATATACTTGATTTATGAAAATGTTTATTTAACACTTCAAATATCCCCTTACCAAAACATGGGATCAAAACAGGGTTATAAGAATATATCACAAACAATTAAAGTGAACATGTCACAGGAGATAGTGTAACAGGAGATAAGTACAGTTAGGATATAAGTGCATTGGCTTGCAAGTGATATCTCAGACTGGACGTACTTCTATGGTAGCTCATTTCATACCCACAGTACGCGCAGATGACTTTGGTCTTATCGACTGAACCATCTGGCAGTCTTTTGAAGGTGAATTTGCCGTTCACAAATCGATTTTAAACGTGTGTGGACGCGCCGCTTCCCAGTATTGCACGCTTGGTGGGCTGCCACTAGAGGATGATTGACAGGCGCTCTCCTTTAAACAACAACTTTTTGCGAGCATTCGCGAGCGTTCCCGAGGCGGCGAGTCGAGCCCGGCGCCTCTGATTAGCATAAAGTAGATTCGACTTATACTTTAGGCAAATGAGGAGCGGCCAACTCGCGCGCCGTCTCTCGACATTCGCCGCAACGCCACCAGAATGCATTGCACGGCTTTTCACTTAAAGTGCGTGTCCACAGGGGCGATTTTAAACGCGTGTGGACGCGCCGCTTCCCAGTATTGCATGCTTGGTGGTCTGCCACTAGAGGATGATTGACAGGCGCTCTCCTTTAAACAACACATTTTTGCGAGCGTTCGCGAGCGTTCCCGAGGCGGCGAGTCGAGCCCGGCGCCTCTGATCAGCATAAAGTAGATTCGACTTCAACTTTAGGCAAATGAGGAGCGGCCAACTCGCGCGCCGTCTCTCGACATTCGCCGCGACGCTACCAGAATGCATTGCACAGCTTTTCACATAGACAATGAATGGGACGCGGGGAAACACCGCTGCCTGTGGACACGCACCTTCCCTCTGGATCAAGACTACAGGTGCCACCGACGGCCATAAATCATACAATGCGCGTTTTTTTTTTTTTTAAATACCGAGCGTTAATCGCGCGTTAAAAAAATTAACGGCGTTAAGAGGATGTTGCGTTAACGCGTTATTAACGCGTTAACTTTGACAGCCCTAATATATATATATATATATATATATATATTAATAAAAGGAACACTATTTGAATTCAAATATTCTCATTTTGATTGAAGAATTGATTTCAGGTTATTTCAAAGAACAAAAATATAGAAAAAAGAATAAAAATCACCAAAACAATAAGTGTGCCATGAAAGGTATAGGTGGGCTGTAGAGACGGAGGGACCTCCATCATCACAGGTGATGAATGATAAAAAGGTCTAAATCGGCTCAGATCGGCAAACAGATGCAATGCATAGGGGACGCGCCCTCGGCCCTGAGTGTGTGTGAGTGTGTGTGTGTGTGTGTGTGTGTGTGTGTGTGTGTGTGTGTGTGTGTGAGCAGCACATGTACTGTAAATCAGTGATAATAATTGTGGGAAAAGTGTTCCATCTAGATTTACTTCACAATCCTTGACCCTCATCATTACATGCAGGACCAAACACATCAATCACCTTAATTACATTTAGTGGATATTAAGATGAATGGGGGGACAGTACGTTGTTAAAATGTGTATTGATTTTGATTTAATTGTAAAATTAGATCACTTACTCACACATTGTCTAATCGTGTGGTGAGTGTCTGGTCCCAAAGCTGCAACACGTGGTCTATCTACGAGCCCAGACCCTCTCTGATGGACCCAGCAGGCCTCTCTGGGCCAGAACCCCCCCTCTCTCTCCATGCACCGTGTTATACCCTTTCACCTTCAAGTGCCCAGCAAGTAGAGAGCACACTGCAAACTATACTTGGCAGCTTAATTATATTTTGCCTACAGCCCCAGAAAACAAACCACCAACCCTGAGTTGGAACACCACCTTCCCCCGGGTGTGTTGATTTAAACCTTCAACACACTTTTCATGTACTGTAGGCTCGACTCAAGTTTGTATTCTCACTGTATATAAATTGAAAATACAGAGATGGCATCTTAAAATGATTAAATTGAACTTTTAAAAATGATTGGAAAATGCTCCCTCTGGACTGGTTTTGTTGCATTGAATCATAACAGCAGCTTGTACAGTGCAGGAAACGGTGTTGTGGTCATTAAAGAGAAATATTAAACGGTATAGGGCGAAAGATTTGAACTATATTTGGAGAAGGGTCTATTTGTTTTTTTAAACGACGTACTGGAGCACAGTAAAGGGATTTGACTGAGTTGACTTTATATATATGTATTTTTAGGCTTCTCGGTCTCTCAGTTGTACTTCATTGGTCCTTTTCCCTGTTGGAGGGAAACACCCAGTATGCACTGCAAATTCAGCACCCTGCCTCACATTCAGATGCACCCAGTAGCTAGCGAGTTTCAGCCTTTATAGTTGGCTAATCAAAGCTGCCGAGCGCTCTGCTGTCGGCCATTGAGCTGCTCCGCTGCAGCAGGATAAGACGGCCAGCGTAACCAGGCCTTCAGGGCTGTGATGCTTTTAGAAACTAGGTTGAGAGAGTTACTCATAATTTGGCCTTTGGAGCACTGACTTATGAAGTTAGGTAGCTCGTTTAACCTGGCGCCAGACAAAACTGCACCGAATGAGTCCGTGTGAGCTCACCACCGACGACGGCGTGCTTTCGCTTGTTTTAACGTCGTCGGGCTAAACGAGGCGTTGAACTGCTGTTAAGTACAACGTTTTTCACATGATAGTATTTGGTGCAAAGATGTAGAGAGAGGGGGGGGTAAGGGCTCATACTGAGTCAGAGTTTTGCCCTGGGGGGCCACAACAGAACACACCAGGCCCAGCTTTCAGTGTCTCCATTTCATGCTGGCATTAAAAAGCAACCAAACAAAAATAGATAGCATGCTAGCACGCTAACATGAAACGACCAGCCACCGAGAGGAAAACGTGGATTAGCATGCTACCCATTAGCTATTCATACTTGAAACAGTAGACTGCTTAAAAATAGGTCAGATGGTGGTTAAAACACGGCTCCGTGGCCCGAGGTGGTTCAGAGCAGACAAAGATGAGAGGACATGGGGATCCAGCATGGTGCCACCATGCTTTTAAATAGTCACGAGTGTTGAAGAAAAAGAAGTGATGCATGGTTGGTGGGAAGGCACACATTCAGGATGCAAAAAAAAAAATGTGTCAGCATTTCCATAATAGCTGTCAGGCAAAAAAAGAGTCCTAAAAGCCAACCATATCTTTGAGAAGAGTATTTCTGCAGAAACACGCCGTGGCTGCCAATAAATGTATTTATAATGGTTAACGTTAACGAGTTTTAAGGTAATTTAGCTCTGATTTAGCTATATATTTAAAAGAGTTGTATGTCGTGGGAAATGTAACATTTGTGCAAGAAGGCAGGTGCCTCTAAATTAAAAGTTAGCCCTTGGGCTTTATGCTCATTGTTCTAGCCGATTCATTCCACTGTTGTCTGAACCACAGTCTGGGTTTATACACTTTCATTCATACACATAATATGGGGTATTGTGAAACACAGCTAGGATATTTTCCCCTCCATTTCCGATTCAACAGCACCCAGAAGTCGACGGAGGAACCTCAACACTGATAGGCTTCTTGCGACGGAAAATATTTCCCCTCAAGTTGAAATATTCCAACGTTAGAAATGTGCGTTTTTTCGTATCTTTGCATTAGGGTTGTTGGAATGAACTTCGGGAAACGAATATAATTCAAACAGGAAAAAAATCAGTACTATTGAACCCTGAAACTAGTATTTTGATGTATTTATTTTTTCTAGAAATGTGTTTTCTAATGTTGTAATCTCCCCGTCCTCTCTTTGGCCTACCCGCATAAACTGATGCTTCTGACACATTGATGAACAATAAAGTTTTCTGAATCACAATGTCACGATCAGATGAGTGCACGCGGAGATAACGCCCGGCAGCACTCGGTGAAATGAAACGAAGATATGGACGGACCTCTAGAAGCGATGCTGTCATTCAACATATTTATTGGTAAAGTTTTTGGAACGCCCTCTAGTGGACAGGAAGTAAAACAACCACATTGCTGATAATGGCATTGGCAACTCATAAGCCTGTTTAGTGTACTGAATAATAATAGGCTGAATTTGAGCATTACATATTCAAATATAATTTGAATATTGAAAAAAATCTGGAATGAAATTCTGATAGCATTATAGAGGAACATTGACAGCTCTACTTTGCATTGACAGTGCGATACGTTTGCTTTGTGTTTGTGTGAACGCTCCAGGCAGGTGTAGTCCACAGCTGATGAGTCATTATTTATACTAAATAAAAGATCTCTGCAAAGAAGCTGGTAAAAAAAAAAACGTTGAGCGAGCAATGCCGAAGGAAAATATAGATAGAAGTAGATGTTTATCTGCCTTCATATCTCATCCCCAAACACACACACACACACACACACACAGCCTCAGTGAAGTTGCCGTCTCAGCACAGTTCTCTGTCAGCCTTTGGTTGTCACAAAGATGATGAGGTCAGAGTTTTGGGGGCGGAGTTTGATCCTGATTGACAAAGACAGGCCTGACATAATCTCTACCAGTCAACCAGCCTCCCACTAGGCCCTGTGTGTGTGTACGTGTGTGTGTTTTTCTCTGCATGTGCGTGTGTGTGCAGCTCAGCGTGTCCAGAACATATCATAGCACAAAAGGGGTGAAACTGACAACTGACTCGGAGCGATGTTTTTTGACATATATCTCTTTATATACGAGTGTGTGCGTTTGTGTGTGTTTTTGGGAGATGTAGTAAAAGTGACATGGACGAGAGACAGATATATTTGGACATGAGACTGTGTCAATCTTTTGGTGAGATCCCATCTTCCCTCAGGATTTCCGCTGCCTCTCTCTTTCAGCAGAGAACACACTCACCAGATATTGGCTCTGTCCAAACACTTCAACGGACAAACATGTCGAGTGTCTGTTTGTTTCTCCCGGCGAAGGCTGAACCGCAATACGTTGCACTCTTCAATTAAAAAGTGCTAACTTTTGCATTTTCCACTTCAGAATGCGATCACCATGTTCATTCTGATACAGTTGCATGATTAGAGCAAACAACTAAGACCAACCACTGAGAAGCCTCTATCTGCACCGCAGGCTGCTGGGAAAAATCCCTTCTCGCATGTTAAAGCCAAAGATGACAGAAGAGGGGGTGGGCTGGCCCGAGGCAAGTAGGCTTATGAGCAATGTCTCCAATCATCTCCACTACTGGCTCATTTGTCCACAGTAATTACAGAAACACTCATTTTGAGAATTGATTCATTTAATTGTTGTACCTGTTTGAATGCAACACATGTCACAGATGTTGAGATAATGAAAGTTTGAATTGCTGGTGGCACTAGAGGAAAAGCCAGTAGATCACTGAAGTCAAATAGGATTCATCCTCTCAGCATATCAACAACTACTCATTTTCATGGAAAGCCATCAGAATTTCTGTCACGTGGCCGATCGCTGCAAGCAGCAGTCTATCTGAAGCCATTGCTCTGCTGCTAAACATGTGATCGTCTCTCTCAATCTCTGTTAGACACAACTGACACATGTGTGGAATAAGTACCTACAACACAAACAGCAGCAAAGTAGTCTACCAGGCTAGGGAAGAAAAAAACACCAGATTGAGAGCTCCGTACTGGCTGACCGGACAGGACACGCCACAGAGGGTCCGGTGTGTGTTTGTGTGGTGTATAAAGGCTGACACAGAACTGCATTATTCACTGCATGGAGATCAGTTTGACCTCCAGGTCGACCTGTTTCTTTTTTCCAGATCTAACATCCTCTGGGACCACACACACACACAAATACACTCGGCTCATTGGTTCGACACAGATGTCGTCGCGTGTAAATGTGTGTGTGTGTGTGTGTGTGTGTGTCAGGGTTGGTTCATAGAAAGCTAATACAGAAGCTGCGTGGTCTAAGCGGATCAATATTGTTATTCAAACAAGCTGGAGGAGAAAAGAAAGCAGTTGCTCCCTTCCTTCCATTAACCATCTCTCTCTTTATCCTTCAGTCCTCCCCTCCTCACTCTTCCTCTTCCCACCTCTTCTGTCTTCATTCCCTCTGTGCATCCATCTCTCTTACTTCCTCCTCTTCCATACATCCTCCTGCCACTTTCTTTCACATCCATTCCCTTTTCCAATCCTTCCCCCATCTCTCCAGCCTCCTACCTTCCTTCCTTCCATCCTTTCCTCCCTCCACTCCACTCCCTCCTCCATGAGTCTCGGGAAAAATATTTAGATCACAAATAAATACCTTTGAAATTGAACTCATGATGTACACATCATTTTACTGCTGAGGACGAGGCCCGTAACATCTATGATGTGCCTGGTAAAGTCAGAAGAGCCAAACCAATAGAGGTGAGTGAAGAAACGTGCCTCTAGATGGAAGTCAATGTTGCCTTTCATATTACAGGACGCTCTCCATCAGATATCGACGTGTCTTGGTTTGCTGTTATTTATGGAATGCCATATGAATCGTGACTCACCTGCTTTTAACGCTGCCAGACTTTCACATTAATAGTTTACTCGCGACCTTTTCAGTAATAAGCTTCATGAGCACATGTTGATTTCATAAAAATAATTCAGTAGAACTCAATTATTTCTGCATCTCATAAATATGGAAAACTTTAAACGGAACTAAATCCTCAATAAAAGCACCTATTGCCAAATATTACAAATGTAATTGTGGCTCCAGGTTATATGATCAATAATTTAAAAAAAAGTTTGTCAGTTATGGTTTTGTTGTTAATTATTTTTTTGTTATTAGAAGAGGCTAAAAGGTCCAGCCAAAAAACACGATCTATAGTGGGGTAGATCCCATTTCCACTCCTCGCCACTAGAAGGCGATGATGAACGGTAAATGGCAGAAAAAGTTTCTGTTCTGTATTGGTATTATGGCAACCCCTATAACTAAACCATTTTAAAAGCCATCCGCAAGTTTTAAGTGCGTGGAATCAAACAGATAACTAAACTGTAATTATTGGTCATTAATCAAAGATCCAAAAACTACATTTAACTTCAGTTCTAATGCCACACCCACATTTTTCCCACACCTTTTAATCTTCCGCTCCGACCGTTGCTGACTCAAGTGACATCGATTTATTTGATTTTGCACAGCTTCCCCTGGAAGCCACAAAAGGCTTCATACGTGTTTGTTTGTTTGCATTCATGCAGTTGTGCTCCCCCAACAACTATAATCAGACGTTGATGCGTGACATCGGATCAGGCAAAGCCTGTGAACTGTGCTCTATTTATAGAAGCAAGTTAATGACTTTAAGAACAGCTGTGCAGGCCGGTGGCTAAAAGTCAGGTGACTGGATAAGAAGGGGACAGATCCAACTAGATCCTAAAGTACCTAAAGACACAATGGATGGACCTGCATTTAGATTCCTTCAGCCACTCAAAGCACGTTACACCAGGGACGATATGGAGTCAATAATCTGATCGGGATAATCATGAATATCGCCACTCATCATGGTAGAGAAGTGAAAAATAGAGCCTGATTATTTTTATTTTTACACATACCAAAATACCGCATGGTGTAACTAATAACGTTGCCTGTTCTAGGGTCCTGGTAGCCTGGTCCAGGGTCCTGGTAGCCTGCTCCAGGGTCCTGGTAGCCTGCTGGGTGTCACATGCCCTTCTACAGTACAGGACAGAGCTAATGTTTCCTACTGTGATGAGTCAAAATGAGAAAGGCCTATAATTTAACACTAAATAAGCAAATGGCACCATCCCGAGTGTGAAAAGGTGTGAGAAGACTTAACATTAACTTTAACAGCTGTTTAGTTTGAAAATGGGTCACTTTACATTCGCCAACGGAACAACCGGAAACTCATAACGAAGCACCCACAGAGCAGGTGTTACTTCTGCGCCTCACCTGCAGTACATTAGAGCTCTGAAGATCCCATTTGGAGTATGGCCTTTGTTATAATGTGTCTGTATGAGCTATTAATGGCTGTTTAGTGACGAGTCGTGACATTTCCATTGCAACCTCAAAGCATTTAGTCATAACTTCCTGCCACCCCCGCTCTAGAAAATCCTCCCTCGCATCCCTCGATCAGAGCCATAAAAACAGGTGGTTGAGGCCGACTCATAAGACAATTAAACCGGGATGTCTTCTGAGCTCACACTTCTTGCAGCATCCGCTGACACATCGTTTTCTATTAGTGTTCTTTTTCTTTTTTTTTTACTTTTGTGCAAAATGGCAAATGTCTTGACAGTAAGCCTAGCAGCAGGTCATAGTTTGACGTACCATGTTTCCTGGGAGAAAACCTACAGTATAGACCCGGATTTTTTTTAAAGCCTGGTCTCAATTCCCAGGGTCGCAAATACTGACGCATGGGCAGCGACCCTGAATGCACCCTTTAGGTGTGTAAGAGGCTCAGAGTAACAGACGTATTAAGAGCGAGAAGTAGGCCAAGTAGTGGACGGGTCAAACAAACGGGGAAACCAAAGGTTGAGGGATTTTTGAGTCACGTGACGTTACTTCCCTAAATTACGTCACGATTCTTATCTTCACCCAAACCATGAGGTTTTTATAACCCTATCCAAGCAGTTAAAACCCAGCAGCAACCGTTTCATAATGTTAACCGTGCAAATGTTTCACGTTAACCCGGGGTCGAGAAAACGGCCAAAAGTTAAACCTGATCCTGTTTGCCATTCTAACGATGCAGACCTTCTTTACAATCGCAGGTTATGTTATGAACGAATCTTTGTCTAGCAGGTCCACAGGTGGACATAAAGACACAAAGACACAAAGAATACACCATAGTATAATCTTTCTTCCCCCCATTCATACTTCATAGCTCAGAAAAAAGCAGCCTTGTAATAAGATGAAACCATCTATGCTTTCTGCCTGAGAGGATGTGAGGAAGTTCACCGCCAGGCTGTGATGACTTCATCAGGCCGAGATAATGTTTCCCCTCGTTTTATCTTTAAGGTCTTCTAACAGCTCGCTGGTGGGGAAATGCGAGAAATTCCAGCTCATTTAGCCTTATCAGTCACCTTCTCCAAATTAGAAAAAGTTTGGTTGATTCTGAAACTCGTGTTTTGATTCTGCGAGCGCATTATTGAACCCCATTTAAACTCCTATGGGTTTGTGAACACTTTTCATATCAGTGTTTCCAGCTAGAATACAAAGTAAGTGTTTTTTTCTTATAAAACGTTATTCTTAAGAGCCTCCCAGCCGTGGTATTCAGGCCGTTACGGTTAGTTCATCATGGTGACTTTCCATTTTTCAGGATAATCACAAATATCGTCACAAGTGACTTGAAAAAGCCGTCTAGCTCACTATGATGGAAGAGAAATATCGACTGATACAGGATACCATTTATTTTCTTCACGTGATTTATTCCAGGACCTTATGATTGGTAATCTTATTTAAGATTATATGATTGATTTTCACGAAAAAGGATATCCATATCCATAAAAACAAAAATGCATCTTATATGTGACGCAATATACATATTTGTTTCTTAACAAAAATGTAAAGTATGCTTATATTCCACTATGTTGAAGTGCCTTTTTAGCACATTTGAATGATTATCTGGTTAACATTTTACAACTACTCAGGAAAAGATCATGGTTACGTACCTTACATTAGGGATGTCCCGATCCGATATTAGCAAAAAATGCATATCGATATCGGATCGGCCTGCACGGGAAAATCCCGATCCGGACTCCCGATGCACCGATGTAGTAATCCATTCCAGTTTTTTCCCGTTTTTCCCCAAAATCCGGTCCGCGTTTTCCAGCACACCTAGCGCACACCTCGCGACCTGTCCAGCATCCTCTAAACAACAACAAGACGGACTTGTCTGTGCATGTCCAGTGTTTCCCCTACCATTGTACAGGCCATAAAATCAATATGCCAAAAATAAGCCACCTATCAATTCATTCATAAATCAATAAACATTTACAGTAGGAGCGCCTCCACGCAGCACAGTAGACTTGCTCCGCAAGACGCGCAGCCACAACAATCCTCGCCGCGCGCTCCCGCTACGTTCTTCTTCGTGTTTTTTACGCGCTTGATGTTGTTCTGATGCCGTTCCGCCTCGTTAAACCACCACGATGTCGCTTTCTACTTTGAAAACACGTAAGTTGACACTGTATTTTGATAAGCTGTTGCACTCTTCAGACTCGTGGTGTGAGCGGAACCGGACCGGTGCCGGAACCGGACCGGCTTCCGCACTGCCTGCTCGCACAGATCCGCTGATGCAGGTCGAGTGTTGTCGATAAATATATGCACTCCTTCAAAACATCATCAAGCCATATTGTGTGTGTAGTATTAGGACGTGATGACGTGTGTGCGGGCTAAAGCCCGTTTGGGCTGGAGCAGTGTGAATGCAAAGCAAGGGACTCCCTGTGGGGGAGGATTGTTTTTGATAAGATGTGGAACTCTGAGTTAACCTATTTCTACCTGAATTTCTATGAACTATTAGGCTGTTGAGTAAACCTATAACTTATATTTTACTTGATAAAATAAGACAATATATGCACTCATGTCGTTGTAGTGTTTTACAGTATCTGTAGCTATTAATGTGATGCTCATCATTTTCCAGCCATATTTTTCCAGCCCCTAATTTTGGATCATTTCCATCAACCGGCATCTTTAATCTTTAATACATGCTTGGATCGGCCGGTATCGGGATCGGCCGGTATCGGTATCGGCCGATACTAAAAGCTACAATATCGGTATCGGATCGGAAGTGCAAAAAGCCGGATCGGGACATCCCTACCTTACATACCAGGTGTAAATTAATTTTGTCAACTTACACAAGCAACAATTATGCTTGATATTCTGTTTTACAATATGCCGCCATTTATTTGAGACATCCAACAGTCACCTGCGAGATTGCAGAGGGAGAAGTTAGGGAGGTTTTGTGCTGTGATGTGACCGGAGCTGATAGGGATCCATTAGTGAGGACGTCATGAGGTCTGGAGGAGAGTCGCCCACAGACGCACAGCAGTCAACGCTACTCATCGTCACACACGATCAAAATAAACAACGCATCACTCCGGAGAGGGATGGCAAGAACTTGAGAAAGAGGATAACAGCACTGCAAAGGTCAGAGGTCCAGTCTCCCATACTCAGCAAGGTCATGGAGTTGTGTGGTTCCCACGGACACACCGACTGGTCGGATACAAGCTTCTAGCAAAAGGAGGAAAAACATGTGTCATCCTAGTGATGTTAACCCTGTGGTGGAGGAGAGGAGATCAAATAGTCCTTTTTTTACATGATTGTCATAGGAAAGAAAACCATAAGGAGATGAAGGATCGGTGTAAGACGTCTCTATTCACGACAATATTAGAAATCCTGCAGTTGGGATCCACAAAGGAGAGATATTTTTTGATAAACTGGCGCCTAAATTCATAATTTCTATCGGTATTGGTCATTTTTAAAGCTGATTTGCCGATAGATAGTCTATATTTTAAATTAAAACTTCAGGGAACTATTTTATGTATGCATTTGTATGTTCAGTTTCATAATAACGCTGCTAGCTCCCTGCACTTTTTGTGAATTAAACATATGCTTTAAGTAATTTCAACAAAGGTTTGTGTGTTATTCAAAATCTGACACTTTTTTTACTGCAGACATACATGAGTAATAATCAGAATCGCCCTGAAAAAGCCATATCAGTCGACCATTATAAACATAGGAAAATATCTTTTAGACGAGGGAATTATTTTTTGCATTGCATGGCCTGTAGCAGTGATATAATTTGGGATTTGTGGTGCTTCAGGGGGAAACGAAAAATCCACGGATCTCATCAAATATCTATATTGCCTGGAGCTCATTGGTCAACACCTCGGTTTCTCTCTGTTTAAACTAGACGCAGCCTGCAGAACTCCTCCGATTACTTTACGTCTGTTCATCAAGAACAATATTTCCAAAGCTGAAGGCAAAATGTCACTTTGCAGAAAAGCCGAGATGATTACTCAGCTGGCATTTACACACACAAGCAAACAACACACTAACACAACATAAAGGCAGATGGACTGACACCACTTCAGTCTGTACACTGCAGGTAAAGATGTGTTTTTGTGGTCAAGTCTCGTCACTGGCCATACAACAGGTGGTGATTGACATTTACGATGCTTCTCCGTGTGACACAGCTTCTGTTTGTCAACCCTCAGTCTGGTGGTGAATATTAAATGATACGTGGCTGGCGGAGCAGAGGGGAGCAGCTCTCAAACATGCCCTCTGCAACTGTCACACAATGCTTGAAAAATTACACGGTTCAACAGAGCGTTTGTGACCCTAATTATAGAGGAGCAGTGATGTACGTGTTGTTTGGGAAGTCTTTCAAACTTTGTGAAAAACAGAGAAGCCTGCAGTCATTAGACGGAGGCCGACTTTGCCGGAGGAATGACGGAATGACCTCCGCTCGGTGAAACAATGAAAATCGACGATCTTTCTCCATGATTAGAATCACGGCTATAAAACAAATGTCGGGATTCAAAGCCTGGGACACAGCGGTGGGTCACAGGAGACTTTGAGTCGCCAAATCTTTCATTAAAGATTATATCTGCAGTACACTTTTGAACCACACGGGACAGCCTGAATGTTTGTATCGATCAGATTTGTATCTGATCACTGTAGCCTTTATTGAACATTTAATATAATATGATAAAAAAAAAACTGAAGGGAATATTGAATTTTGGTTTCATACAGGACACAGACAAGGGTCTCGTAGGTGAAAGTCCTATGTTTGTTACCACTTCCCTATGCAGACTTCCTGACTATAGAATCATATATGTGATGTATCAAAAAACAAAACGTTATCCAGGAGAGAATGTTTCCCTCGTAATATAACCGACAAGGCAGCCTCGTTGTGTGGGAATGTACTTTTTAGAAAGCCAGACTGAATCCAATCAAATTCACTGTAACTGTTTTTATTCAAATCAGAGGAATAATCAAAACCCTGCGTCTTATTTCAAGCTACTTCATCTCTTAAAATGGTATTTTCTCAAAAAAATAGGGTGAAAAACAATAATAAGAAAAAAACAAAGGCAGAACGGGACAGATTGCTTCACTTCACCAAAGAAACTACATTAGATTACAACAATCGATTTAATACGCTGTGTCAGTGGCAGAAGAAAAATAGGCTTTTCTTGCAGTTTGCTGCCTTGTCTTCCTGGTCTCTGGGCTTTTGGGATTTCCACAGCATGCCAATGACATAAGCAGCTTTCACGCCTACAGTCGTCCCTAAAACATCTTCTTAGCTTGATATTTAAACATAACCATATTTACAGCTGATTTGATAACCCGTCTGTGTTGGTTCTTAAAACGCAATATTACATTTCACAATAATCTGTCTTTCCACCAAAACCCTGCAGTAAAATATGCCAAAACTCCCATGTCTTCAATGACGTGCCGGTTACCATGGAAACACACTCCGAGCCACAATGTGCTCGAGTGTTCTCAAACTCTGTCATTCTTCCCTGTGGAGGAAGACGAGGTTTCACGCACCAAAATGTAAAAGTTAAGGAAAAAATAGGGCAATAAACTTGTAAAATGTATTTATAAACTTTATTTCTTTAAAAGTTTTACTGACTGAAGAGCCATAAACAATAAGATGATGTAACTAGACATGTCTCAAAACACACATTAAATCTCAATCATGTTAACTTAACCACTTTTTATTACTTTGAAGCATTTTGAAATTTGAAAACCTGATACGATTTCTACTACATAATTATGTTGTCATCCTGTTTGACACTGAATTTTGAATTACAGGCTAATATCATTCTAATTTATTCATCCAGCCTAATGATCCCACCATCAGCCACCATTAATTTAAATTGGCTATTGATGCGTTTGTATAACACCACAGTAAAGCTATGAACATCTTAAATCATCTCGACACACCAGTCAGTCATAAATTGGGTTACACGCCGTTAATATTACAGACTCTCCTTCATGGATCCCTGAAAGCAAGATAAACGGGTCTGATAACCCGAAACCAAACTCTAGTGGACCTCCAGGAGCACCCGGTCCTTCGCAGATAGACCCAGACCTGGCTTCCCTGAGCTCTGGTGGGAGGTGGAGAGCTCCACCCCCCCATCAGCAGCAGCTCCACCTCCAGCCGGAGCAGAGCCTCGCCTCACTGCTATAACGCTGGGGGCTAACACCAAAACACCACGCTGCTGGAGGATTACAGGATTATTACGGGGCCTGCTGGAGGCACAGGAGAACCAGAACCAGGACTGCAGGGACACAACTGTCAGACCCCGCTGCAGTAAAATAAGAGGTTTTCTAAAGAGACTCTGGTGATTGAAAACATAATCGCTTCTGTCCACAGGGGCCGCCAAAAGCTTCTCATAGTAAGTCATTTAGTCAACTCGAGTCACCATTAAAAGCCCTGACAGCCAGAATTAAACCATTTAAACCTAAAGCTGACAAACGTATGTTAATTACACTTTTCTTTTTTGAGATTTTACAGTGCTAGTTGATAACTACTTTGCTTGATTCGTTGGCACAAATCAGATTTTTAATGTATTTTTTTGCTATTTAAGGCCTTTACAACTTGTGATTGTTATTTAGACCAAAAGTTCCCTTTGTCATTGAGAACTGATGACATTTTAAAGTGTGTAGAGACGCGGGGTTTGAGTAGCAGAAACAAACCTGCAACTTCTGTTCTGCACTTATAATTTGAAAGTGTGAAGAGAGTCCGGACCTGTGATTTGTGTTTTCTTCACACATTTGTCTCTTTCTGCTGTCGAGACGGGAGGAAATTACAACTTAACCACACTCTGAAACATAAAAAAGGTGTCAGCCACACTTATGCAAACTCTCCATTTCCAGGATGAAGGCAGTTTGGTGGCGTCTGCTGTCCGGTCACGTAACGCACAGACCCTCTATCAACCACACTGTATATCAAACAGGTGTATTGATCTGTACCGACAGCTTGAATTAACACAATCACTGACCCAGAGAGTTTTCTACCTCTCATGCATTTCTGTGTCTCCTTTTTCTTTTCTGGTTCTTTCTCCCCTTTCTGTATCTAAAACGTAAGCGGTCCTGGGGTTGTTTTCTTTTTTTAAATCTGTTTTATAACCAACTGATGTGGAAAACAGTATCATGAGGAGATTTTGTTTATGCTCTCTGTTATGTTGATTCACTTGAGTTCAAACTCATCTGCCCCCCTGGAAAGAAGAAATAAGACATTCAGTCATCAGCTGCAACAATTTATTCCACTAATAAATACAAGCTATTGTTTCGACAACCACACTGGACCCAAAGTCGGGGAGGGGGGAAACAAAGTGGATCTCAAAACCAATTCACACTCAGCCAACAATGCTGTGGATCAAAGCGCAGCAGAGTTTGCCAGTTCTACCGTTATATTGGTTGTTTTGTTTTTTTGCATCACAAACACGCAGCTATTGGTAGTAAAATGATAATAAGTCCAAGTCATGTTGTGCAGATTGCTGTGCTGCTGCTTTTAAAAAAGTAAGATGTCCATAAAGCACACAATGCATGGTAAGATTAATTATTAATATTGTATTTGCTGTCAACTGTATGAGGAACTACCTGAGACAAACAGAGGCCAAAACTAGAGTCGGCTGATTTATCGGTTGGTCGATCAATCAAGATATACATCTATATATATTTAATAATATAAATAAAAGGAAATTGCAAGCCAATGAAATACATCTGCTGTATGCGTGTTTTAAAATGCTAGCCTAGGCTTTTGCATTGCATGCCAAAGGATCAGGGGACTCCCAGCATGCCTTCTGGCCACAGGCTAATAGTCTATGCATGATTCAGCAAACCCACTCAATGAAAAACTGCAAGTAAATCCTGTGAGCTTTTCGGACAACATGCAAGACTGATATGTGTGAAAAGAGCCGGTTGCCAGGTCATGCTGAAAAAAGCACACTTGGCCCCAGCAGGAGAACTGTGGATGGGCTGGTTTTGGGTGACACACTTCTCTGGTTGTATTTCATCGTCAAGGTAGTGTCATGTGACGATCATCTTTACTATTATGCTGTGATGGTAAAATGTGGGCTTTTTTCCGAAATAAAAAACGCAGCCTTTCGGAGGTTCATTGCAACAAGCAAATGGTAAAACGTGTCTTTCATCCCAACTCATCAGTACTATCACTGACCCGAGTACAGATCTAGCATATCAGTTTAAATGCCGTGTCCTTTCAAAATAAACCTCCCTCTCCAAAGGAAGTTTGGTTTAGGAAACAATTTGGTTTGATTTTAAATATACAGCATACAAATGCATGTTTTTAGTATTTATTTCCTTTATTTATGCAGGGAGACCTTATGATTCATGATCATCTCATTTAAGATTTGATTCATTTAATTAAAAGGATGTTCACAAAGAAAAGATGTGTGTCTTATATGTGATCAAAATATTTGTTTCTTAATTAAATGTAAATGTAAGTCAAGCAAGAAATGACTGTTAAAACGCTCCACACTTACTCAGAGTTAGTCATTTCTCCACCACCTAATCCACTTACATTAACTCTTCATCAACAGATCATTCGTCATTCATGCATTACTCATTGCTTTGGTCAGAGTTGATACATTTACCTTCCCACAGAAACTCAACATAAGAAGTACAGCACGCAAATCAACCGTTATATTATACAGTATAAAGCATCTAATTCAAAATGCATTAGTGCACTTATACTGCCTTACAAAGCACAAGGCTCTTATCTGACAAAAAACTAACTCAACAACCAAACATCGGCTCGTTCTCCACGCATGTTTACAATGTGACCGACGCTCTTTCCTGTTTCAAGCTCAGACCTGAGAATTACATCTCTGGGCTGTTGCATGCCAAAGGGCTTGCATGTTGTGGCTAACAGGCTATGCATGAGTGAATGAGCTGTGTGTTGTGGCTTTTAGAGCCGGGCTTTAACAGCATGCTCTCTAAGCTCAGGTTGGCCTGAATAATTTCAGCAGTAAAGTCTGTCTCTCTGCGTCTCCGGGGCAGAGTTTCTATCCAGGTACGGGTTTTTTTGTCCGGTGACACATAGTGATGAATGTATTTGTCAAGTATGTTTACGTCTCATTTTTATGGGAAATATGGGCCGACCGTCCAATACGGCTCCATTTAAAAAGTCTGTTGTAAAATGGGACAATATGAAGATTTCATGTCACGATTATCCTGCCAAAATAATTGCAATTCACCATATTATCCCGGAAATATTAAAAATACGCTTAAAACAGCACTAAAACAAACTGAACGCACATATTTTGTTTAGAAAATATAATAATATATAATTATTGCCTCACAAATAAGACATCATTTTAAGTGAATATCCTTTTTAGTGGAAAAACAATCAAATAATCTTAAAGGTACAATATGTAAGAAATCTAAAGCAACTGGCCGTAAAATCATCCTAATATGTTTTAGAGACTCAGGAATAATGATCATAACATACTGAACTCACCAACAACAACAGTACAGCCAAAATACTCGCATTTAAAAAAATATTTTGCGGACCGCAAATCCTGTTTATATTTTGAAAACATGTTTTGGCACGTGGCGCCACCCACTGGCGTCTACAAATCATTGCATTCAGTAGAGTCTCAGCTGCCGAGCAACCACGGGTTGCCAGTTTTGACTGAGCTACAATGGCGCAACGAAACCCAAAAGAGCTCGTTATGATTCACAAAAACGCCAAGATAAAAACCGAGGCAAAGCGAGGGTCTATATAGGGGATGCATTTGAACGGTGGAGACAGTAGAAAGCTGAGAGGAATTTGAAATCGGATGCAGAATTGGCTACTCTTCTCCTAGACAGGTAAGTTGAGCTTGGCTAACTAAGTTAGCATCATAGCTTGACGGGGATGGACATTTCGAATACTTTGAACTGTCGAGTAACAACGTTATTCATTTCGATCATAGAAACAAACGTTAGCAGCATAGACGTCGGAACTAGGGGTGCGGGGGGTGCGGCCGACTCAGGGAGTGGCTCCCGGTCGGTAAGAGCGCAGATCCCCGCAGTCACCGAGGATCAACAGCTGAGTGGCGGAGGCTCCGCTTTTATGTTAATTTCACGGCATAACAGCGCCTTCCGGGTAAAAAAGACGTAACCTACAGTAAAATCTGGAATGAAAAATGGCAGTTATTTCATCCCCGAATCCCATTCATAAACACAGTATCTACTATCAGTTAATGAGTCGTTTCGTTTTTAAAACGAATAACGGGATACGAGTCATTTTTCAGTTTTTCGTTCTTTTATTTTGAAGCGAAAAATGGGAAACGACTCGTTATCCGTTTTGCAATTGTTGACTTCAAAACGAAAGTCGGATCACTGGGACGTACACGGACCGTTTATCCACTTAATCATTGTGTGCGTCTCTCCCCCGACCGCCGTCCAGCTTGCTGACGGAGGATAAGCCAACAGCTCTGGCAACCTCGAGTCTGGAGGGGAGGGGGTGGAGGGGGAGGGGGAGGCGGATACGACTCGCCGCACGCACTGTTTTGAATTTGGGTGTAGTAACGTTTTTGGCCACATTCTTACATATGGCGCCTTTAAATAAGATGATCATATTCATAAGGTCTCCCTGAATATTTGCAAATGGATATTTTTGCATCCTGTATTTTTTAAATCACTTAAATGCATAAAATGTGGCAAGCATTACCAGAAAAGAGCATATCAGCGTTTTTATTTTCTCCACTGGGAAGATTAGATCTCCCCCTTTAATTTGTGTTTCACTCCATCCGATGCAAACACATCTGACTCTCACTTCTAGTGCATTTCATTGTCTGCCCAACTAAGCTGAGGAGTTTGACAGGACCAGATGGTAGGAGTCAGAACATATCACTCCAACAGAAGGTTCTGGAGTGACACGGCATGTCTTGTCAGCCATCCTGGTTCCTCTGACTTTACTATCATTAAAATTACAAAAAAAAGCTTAATTAAATGCAGTGATTGATTTCCAGTTTAGATGACAACAATCTAAACCAGACACCTGGCTACCACTTAAAACAAATGTGATCCTAAACCACATGGAAGAGCGTTCACTTCGTCTTCGTCCACTGAACAAGTTAACGTGAGAGGTCAAGTTTTGTTGTTGGCGTAATTACCTTAATGATAGCGAGCTGGACATCTTTTATAAGTCACGGTTATTCCGATAATGGAAACTCACCGTGATCACATAATTGCGAGTGTTTAGATAATATATCGTCCCATCCCTAGTAGGACCAAGCTGCTGGATTTGACCAGTTGGGAGTAAGAACGTGTCTTCAGGAGTAGTCCTAAAGACTTTACTGTGTCTGAATGTGCACTAGACACACGCTCACCCACACTTGCTTGGATATACATATGTTTCAGGACTAAATTCAGCTTTTATCAAAGTGAGTCTCCCATCCCCTCCGGTGGAAATGCCCCGGCTACGTTTTTGTTGCCGTCTCCTCGTTGATAGCCGACTTAGATCAACGACATCAACTATACACTGAGTCAAGAGACCTTGATATGATGCATGAGCCTCTCGCTGTGTGTGTGTGTGTGTGTGTGTGTGTGTGTGTGCGTGCGCATGCGGGTCCATGCAGAGGCTAATTCATAATGATGACAGGAAATATTCCATCATATCTTCACACTCAGTCATCTTTACCAAACAGCAGGGAGGAGAGAGAGAGACGGGCAGATTGAAAGAGATGAAGGTGGCGCCACACAAAGATGGACGGGACGGCGAGAAGAAGATGAAGCACGGGCGGACAGATGAGATGAGCATGCTAATTCAACTCCATCACAACTGTGTCTTGAAGAATAATGGGCACATTTATAACGTGCCAGTCATCTTACACCAAACAAACAGCACATTTATTACTTGTCACTTGTTTTCCCCGGTTTAAGTTTCCCTGAGAGCATACTGTACGGCTGACATGCAGTTTGTTTAATTAGATATGATGAAGTGAGATTCACTAATTGTGTGTATTATGGGATTAAACCTGTAATTGTAACCTACTGGGGGGAATTCTCTACATCAGAATCTTTTTTCTTTGGCATTCTTGTTCCGACATTTTACAGCACGAGACATTTTAATCTTCAAAGATATCGTCTGTTCCAACTCGTTCCTGCTGTTTTTATGCCACCGCAAAGCACACACACAACAAAAAATGGTTTTTAATTTTAATATTATGTTGTATGCAGAAATGATTGGTTCATTATTTTATACGATGATATAAATTATTAATTGTTACAGTGTCAGATTTCAGTATTTCAACTGAGGATTCTTTTCTCTGTTGCATCAGTATAAATGTAATATTTGGGGTTTTAAACTGTTCAGACAAAAGCAATTTGAGTAAGTCCCCATTGGGCTCTGACATGCTATACACCAAATGATTCATTCATTCATTAAAATTAGAATTGACTGAATTAAAAATAAAACGTTACTAGCAGGCCCATAATATCACAATATAAAAAGCACTGCAGCCGAAGCCATCCCTTAGCTTTGCAGCTGATGAGTCCACGTAATGAAAGCCCTCACTTTTAACCATCCAATCTCAGCACCGTCTCTAATCTACGAGCACAGGCATCGCGTAATCACCAACCGATGAGATCCCAGAAACAAGCAGCAGAGAGGAGGTTTCACCCTGCGGGGCGGCTGCTCTCAGTGTGATCACACACTCAAAAGCTCAACAATGTGTGGGGCTCTCAGTGTGGAGCTCCATCACTCTGACAGGAGGCCCCGGGGTAGGTTATGCTGGAGGGGGGTCCCAGGTCTACCTGAACCCCTCCAGGAGGGACATGCGCATTGTTTCGGTGGTGCCGACACGTCATTTCAACACAAGACGTGCTTCTTTCACGTATCTCTTTGAAACAAGGCTGGGCGTGGATGTCATGATGATGAATAGAGTTTCTTCTGAGGTCACCTGGTTTGGCTCCTCCCGTGATCACCCCGAAATAAATGCATCTTGAATTCCAGAGTGTGGGTATCGCCATTAATATTTTTCCATTCTTTATTTATTTTTCCATTTATTTTGGTGTCGGATTAATTCAAAAATGCAAAGTTCCACTGCTCTCCATTGGCTGTGTCGTATATTAACCTTTAAGATAAATTCCAGTACTTTTAGGTTTTTATATAAATTTGGAAATAGTCCCCCCCCCCCGTGTCTCGAGTGGAAGGTGTGATATTTTCAGTGGCCACTCTTCGATAGCTCCACAAGCAAACACATTAAAGTGTATTTTAAAGTCTGATTATTGATTATTTGGTAGAACAGCACACTAAAAAAAAAAAGAAAGCTGGGAGTGAAACATTACGTTCTGCTACAAAACCAGCTTTGCAGTAATTCATAAGTTTGTGATTATTGCTCTTGCTCATTTATCTTACATGAGATTTACACATTTATTATGAATTTATACTAATAAGATGCATCTCAGACAAATTGATGAGCAAACTCTCTTGAAAGATGTGTAACTGAATACATTTACACTCCACCATGCTGCCAATCATCTGAGCTTCTGATCTGAGCTGCATCATGAGCTGAGCTTTGAAAAACTGCTCCATGTGTTCAAAGAAGGTGAATGTTATATATTATTATATATACTCCGGTGGGTGAAGCAGGGAAAATTCTCATTTTGGATCGCAAACGGCAAAGAAGTTTGGGGTCAACGGTGCGATGATTCAGATCCAGTCTTCTATGTTGATATGATTTGTCTTGATTATGCGGCGTATTGATCTGATGATAGGACAGGGGATTTGTCAAGACGTGGCATCGGCGCACACACACACACACACACACACACACACACACACACACACACACACACACACACACACACACACACACACACACACACACACACACACAGTGCTATCTGTGCAGAAAACAGTGTCATACAGCAAAAACAGCTGAACTTGATATTTTCCACAGTGGACTTACTTTGTAGATTACATTTTAATGACTCATATAGCAATATCTAACACTCATTCACACACCGATGGCACACACTTTGGGGGCAATTTGGGCTTTGCTATCTTTCCCAAGGATACTTCGACACGTGGGACATGAAGTCGAACCAGTGATCTTCCTATTGGAGGAGGACTTGCTCTACCTCAAAACATTATCAGTAGTAAACGGCAAGTATTTTGTCCAGGACAATCATGATCCCAATAATAAAAAATAAGATGACAATACTCAGATAAATAAAAAGTTATATTCTATTGTTTATTTTTTTAAATCAGGCTCTACTTTTCACTTCTTTACCATGATAGTGAGCTAAGCCGCTGTTTAAAACCACTCATAAAGATAGTCACGATTTTCACAATTAATGGAAATCTTATATCATTCCATCCCTAATAATGAAGTGAAATTGTCCGATTGTCCAACTAATCAACTGGCCCCAATGACCTGTCATTGAAATATAATGCCCGTGCCCTTCTTTAGTTTGACTGGTAACAATCTCTCGTCCTAAAAATGACTTGACTAGTGTGAGTTTGAGCAGCTCAGGCTGGTGTGGAGGGAGGGGTCAGCAGCTATCTCCGAAGCTCGTCAAGTATTCTGCTGGATACAGAGGAGACATTTCACAGGTGAGCACACACTCACACACAGGTGGATTCCAGGGAAATGTCAGGGGGCGAGGCCAAGAAGTCAACGGGTGAAACAATCTCAGCCTTCATGTAAAAGAAAAAAATCAACAGGCGTGTTCTCCTCCTCCCGCTCGATCATCAACAGCATGTCGGGTTAAGAATCTCCAGGCGGTTACTCTCCGGTTGTGCACGGCTGGAAACCAACTGGAACGCCATTACAGTCAAATCACACGCACCCAAAAACAGATCTGCAGGTACGCGGCGACACGACACACACGTTTGCAACGGCAGTAATGAAGCAAACAGGCATATGTGTACACTGTAACAGACGGAGAGAGTGAGCGTGTCAGCTTCCATTCTCTGGTGGTGTCAGCCGTCATGCTACAGTCGCCTCCCACTGTCATTCATTCTGCCTCTCATTCTGTCTGGTTTTTTTCTTCTAATGTCAGCAGCAGCGACCGAGCGTCTTCGTCTCCTCCCTCGTCTGAACAAGCAGGCAGATGAGATGGGGTCGCTGTGATTTGTTTCGCCTGCCAGCCCGCAGACAGGAGTCGCTTTGATTTGTAACGCGCTCTGACCCTCTTGCCCCCCGCGCCGGAGCGCCTTTGATTTGTGACCCGCTAACGCCTCGCCGCTGTTGTGCTTTTGATTTGTAGCGCTCTCCCCGGCCCTCCATGCACGCCGGCCGGGGTTGAGAGGGGTCGGACATAAACACCTGGCTTTGGCATCCTGCAGCTAACTAAGCGTCTCTCTTTTATCCTCAGGGGGGTTGAAGGTGTGTTCGCCCGCAAAGGATTGACTCAGATCAAACATAGCTTGAGAAGAGAATTAAAAAAGAGCCTGCCTCCTGTCTATCCATCTACCTTCCACATCCAAGCCATTTGCATACTGCACTCCAACAGCTGACATTTGGATGACAAACTAACATTGTTTGCCATCGTACTCTGGTCCATGAATTAGATTTACTCTGCATATAAAAGACAACGGCTGCTAAATGCCATATCTCTCTGTGACTGAGGGCGAGTGCATGTGTGTGTGTGTACGCAGTCTGGATATCGTCCATAACAGCGTCTTTCCATCTCCCATACGTCTCCACAAGTAAATTAAAACGCCAGTCTCTCTACGTCTTCCTCCCACCCGCTCCCTCCTTCCTTCCTTATTGCAGTAAACATGCAGTCAACTAAAAACTGTGCTTATTTACCAGGAACACTTATACAGCGTGACCTTTAAAGAGGGAGGGGGAGACTGAGATGATCTAATGAGGACAGGGTGACAGCTAATGGAGAGAGAAGATGAAGAGGTTGAGAGGAGATGGTAGGTAGGATTCAGGCCTTGTGTCTGAGTGTGTGTTATAAATGGTAGATTTTCCACTCACTGACATTTCGCTGCCAAAACACACAATGTCCCTTTCTATCTGATTTGGGCCTACTTTAGAGCTAGACAGAGAAATCTGCTATTATCTGACTCCTGGAGCTGCATCGCCGGCAGACACACAGACAACCAACCCTCACAAATTACCTTAAAAATCTATTATCTAAAGAGGAAAACTACAATTAAACGTTTACACCACAATAAACAGCAGCAAACCAAGTAACCAGCAGTCTACTGAGCTTACACCAAATCACACAAAATTGTATTCACACACGAAATACATCAATGTCTCTCAAACCTCCTCGTGCTATTATATGTTTACCTTTAACGTACTTCAGCTTAAACTTACTTTACTTAATTTGTTATTTATTATTTCTTAATTTCCTGTTTGTTGTTTTTACTGTTTTATCTACTTGTTATGTTTTGTTTTATAGTTTGGATACAAAAAATATCTCAATACGTTTATATGTTTTGATTAAATTTAATGAAAGAACTAAAACATTAAATAAAATATGTGTATAACAGAGGATATGAATTATGGAGATTCAATAAGTGTATACTTCTTCGCACAGCTTTTCGGCCATGTAAAAAAAAATTATTCATATATCTGTGCTTTCTAGTTGATATTTTATTTTATTTTCTGTATGACAAATTCTGTATTCATTTTGACATGTTTGAAATAAAATCTCAAATGTAAACAGTAAGAACCTGAAAGCTGTTAAAAGCTATGTTAAACTGGTCCCACACACACACTCGTACAAGCCGGCAACCAAATTGGCGAAATTAAAATCTAAATGAAACAAACTGTTTCAGGCCTGGTGGAGCAACAGCTAGATAATTAAAGTCCAGTACTCACAACAGCAGAGTTCAAGTCTCCCAGTCCGAGTGTCGCTCGTCACCCCCGAGCCTGATGGGGAGAACCCGGCGGGCTAACAGCTGACCTACGGGAGGAATCCTTTCTCTGGGAAAATCCCCTCGTCCCGCGTCGCCATGGGGCTTCATCCGGGTCACCTGAAGCGAAACTGGCGGGCTAACGGCTGAACAACGGGGGGAATCCTTTCTCGGGGGAAATCCTCTTCGTACCGCGTCGCCATTGGGGCTTCATCCGGGTCACCTGGAGCGCGCTATCTGCGCCACAGCGTCGCTCAGGGGCAGCTAGCTAGGGCGAGCTAACGGGGGAGCTAACCACAAAGTATTATCTAACTGCGTCAACCGCTAATTCACTAGGTTACTCTTTATAGTTTAGACAGCGTCGTGACTCATTTTAAACCGTAAAGTGAACCGTGAAGTCGTCTTCTTCTCCTCCGATCTTCGCTAGCCGCTAGCCGTTAACGCTCCCCTGCTCGCGCCTTAGAATCAACCAATCAGAAACGGCAAGCTCCCGCCCTACAGCCAATCACAATACGGGAAAGGTGACGCGACCAATAAGGTAGGTTGGACTTTATTTACACCACGTGATCACCGAGTACAAGGCAAACTAACTATTTAAAGCAGCAGAGGCTGTTTGTGTTGTCCTCTCAAATTGATGAAATAAAATAATGAAAACTCTTGAACTCTTTAATTTATTTATAGAAGATTCATATTTTTATACATATATATTTATTTTATATAGTATGTTATACTGGGCCTTTTTTATCCCCATTATTTATTCTTTTTTAACTGTATTGTCAAAAGTCAATTTTATGTGGAGTACATGTCTGATCTGCAGTATATATGAAGTTATTAAATTAAGTTTGTAAACATAAATAAATAAATAAAAGGCTGTTTATATTGAATATGTTGCTTCTTAAAAGTCACTTCCATTCACTGGTTGCTTCTATACACATGAATAATACTAACCAGGATACATTTACTCTGAACAAAACAGTCAAGAGAGAAGTAGGACCATTTTCTCATAGACTTCTATACAACCAGAGAGGAGTTGCCCCCTGGTGGCCAGCAGGGATAATGACAATTTAAGGCACTTCAGTTTTCAGCTTCACTTTTTTTAGAAGTGGAGTTTGCTGCCTGGAACCAACACAGACTGCACAAACAGTCCATTAGTTACCTTGGCGATCATCCATGTGAGTCAGAAATTCAGTTCAGTCTGAACTCGACACGTTGGTCAAAAATATCTGATCTCATTTTGGTTTCAATTATTTGACTGTTGAATGCTGTCGCAAATAATTGTAATACTCGTCAATCATTATGTTTCTCCACACATTTATTCAGGGTTATCTTTCATCTGTCGTGTGTGATTTATACTAATGCTGGCTAACCAGCAGTAGTTGAGTGTTCTGTTTGTCCATCTGCTGTGTTCATGACCAAATAAACAACGTCACACAGTGTTTTTCTGTCAATGGCAACGTACAGAAAACACACAGCAGCAAACACATTCAATTCAGGATCTTTTACTCAGTACGTACTACTATAAAAAGAAAAAACCTTTCTGTTGAAATGTTGATGATGAATGAACACATCGCTAAATGTAAGTGTGCCGTAATCAGCCGAGTATGAGCTTCAGGCTACCGTCGGTTGTGAAAATAACTTTTCCTAATTAGCATCTATCATCGATCGTGCAGTGACACCAGAAGAATGTACATGTCCAGTGTGTGTGTGTGTGTGTGTGTGTGTGTGTTTGTGTGACACCACAGAGAAAATGCCGCCGTTGGACCCAATAAGGTCGCTTCACTCCAGAAGACAAGGTGTCACACGTATGCACACAGGGCTAATTATCCGGTGTGAACGGAGGGCAGGCAGCGAACGGGAGGCAGACAGAACGATAGAAAGAGGGAGATGGAGAGGTAATTGGTGCACCTGTCTGCAAGGGCAAAGACAGCTCTATCCACACACACAGACACACACACTGAGACACACACACACACACAGAGAGACACACTGAGACACTGAGATACACAGACACACACGGACACACACTGGGACAGACTGAGACACACAGACACACACAGGGACAGACTGAGACACACAGACACACACAGGGGCACACTGAGACACACAGAGACAGAACACCGAAAACTCAGCACACAGTGAGGTAAATGTGTGTGTTGGAGAGAGAGAGAGTGGGGGAGAGAGAGAGAGGGAGAGAGGGAGAGAGGGAGAGAGAGAGAGAGAGAGAGAGAGAGAGAGAGAGAGAGAGAGAGAGAGAGAGATTGCCCCCAGCATCTTCATTGAATAGTTCACAGCTTGGCAGCTGAATGTGACAGCCGAAAGCCAAACTTAGCTCTTTTCAAAATAGTTTCCGTCGGCCAGCATTTCCGAGCTCTCCACCAACTTTGTAGGATTTGATTCAGACTAAAATCAGTTATTTGTCTCGGGGCAGAATCAGAAACTTGTGTTGTTATTTTTTTATTTTAAACAGACAAAAACATGATAAAAAATGGATGTGATATTTAATCATTGGAAGTCAGGATTCCTCGTCTTCAGTGTTCACACGCTCCGTTGGGGAGCCTTAAACTGTGATGGAGCTGCAGGACGGCGTCCTCGTTATGAAGCCACTCTGTTTCCTGCTATTATTCCTTTAGCTGTGGATGCCAACACACAATGACGATTTTAACCTTCACCAAACCATAGAGGTCATTACACAGACAGAGATACCAGGAGATCAGTCCATCCTGTGTTTAATTAAGAAGCTTTTTGCCTGCTGTGTGCAAGTTTTATGTTTGAGGCCACGTAAGGCTCCTAATTTAAAAAAATAAATAATTACGGACACCTTACCCAACATCAGATCAAGCTATCTGAGTCTTCAAACCTGTCAGGTGAATTATATCAAACACAACAGAGTGGTGTTCATGCTACATAAAAACACGGAGCGTGAAGAAGGTTTACAAGCTGTGAAATTCCATTTCATAAAGTAGACAGAAGACATTTTATTCCACCGGCTTCTCTGGGGGGGAAAAATCACATGGTGGCTTTTAGAGGACCGCCGTGTGCAAAATCAGCTTTATGGTGACGTGGTGGCTCGGTGCATCCTGGGACAAATCGATCACATTGAGTTTGGATTGTAAAAGGAAGGTGTTAAGACGTACACATGATGCTTGAAACTCCTGAGGTCTCTGTGACACAACATGAAGCAGGTTTGGCTTCTCTTTTCAGAAACTGCATTGATTTAAAAGGGGATGTCACTTCTATTCCTGTGATTTGAATAAGACCCAGCAGATCTCATCTCTAGATCAGCAGATCTGATCTCTAGATATTAACATAATTCAAACTAATCTTGCTCCGTGTTCAGAGTTTCATCTGAAGATATTTTCCAGGATGTGAGATGTTAAAAACACCAACATACTGTAAATAAAGAAAGGAACAAGAAAGACATGGCTGTGCAGAGAGAGGAGGAAATGGTGAAACAAAGACTTTTCCTCCCACACTGTTACATGTGCACGTGTGTGTGTGTGTGCGTGTGCGTGTGCGTGTGCGTGTGCGTGTGCGTGTGCGTGTGTGTGTGTGTGTGTGTGTGTGGAATTGTTCTCGCTCCCAGTGTGAGTGTGATCCGGATCCAGGGCTTCTGCTAAAATCTGCCGGGCTGCATGCCAAAGTATTGTGTTTCACAGCAGACACAACCAAACACACACACACACACACACACACACACACACACACACACACACACACACACACACACACACACACACACACCTCTATCCTCTATTGTCTTATTAGACGTGCTCTACTCTGACCGAGCATCGTCCATCTCCGTGTGTTTGTCAATGAACTGACACCTGTCGGCCGCAGCTATCGCCCTGAAGCATTACATGTTAGACTCACATGCTCATGTGTGTTTATCACACATTTGTCGTGTGCATGAAGGTGTTTGTGTGTGTGTGGGGGGGGGGGGGGGGGGCACCATCGGCTAGAAATTTGAACTTGTGTAGAAGTGAGTGGGCTCAAATCATTTCCATGCCGCTGATTGTTCAACGTCCAAGCAAACACACTCACACACACACACACACACACACATACACACACACACACACACACACACATACACACACACACACACACACACACACACACATCTCAAATACAAAGCTTTGATGAGGCATCCTCACACACACACTCACGCAGATCCAAAAATGTCTTTGTGTAGTTTTCAGAAGTTGGCTGCTGAAAACCTATAGAACGTCAGCGGTGCTACTTGGCTGCTTTGTGCCGACAAACTCGGCAGTCTTCGGTTCTTGGCTCAGGAAACTTGGAAAGGATCATTTTGTCACTTTTGTAACTTCAACTCGAAACCAAACAACGACTTTTGGAGCGTTTCTTTCAAATATTTGGCACTTTTGTTGACGAAACTTTCTTTGAACAATCCACTCATCTCTTGTTGGCAGTTGGATAAGGTTGTTGTTGTTGTTGTTTTGTAGCGAGGCTTTATTGACAGGCTGGCGGAGACACCTTGAGACTTGAAAGTAGAGCAGACAGGTCACTCTGTGCTGTTGCTGTATGTACATCGAGTGCATGCTAAATAAACTCCCATATTCCTGTTCTTACAGGGCAGCAACACCGGCTGCTTTTTGTGGAATCTCCTCCTGGTAGAATTGTAATTATCGGAGACGGCACAATAATAATAATACCTTTGCTTTCTAACACGACGTTTGTACGACGATCAACACTTTTCTTTTGTAAACTTCTCATGAAAATAAGCCTTTTGAGATTTTCTGCACATGCTAACAGCTCTGTGGGAACACACCTAGGCACAGCGGTGCTTAAGATTGCACACTCACGATGACAATGCTACATTAGACGTCTCAGTTTAGTGTGTTAGCGTGCCAATTAGCACAAAACACTCTGCTGAGGCTGATGGGAATTTAATTTGGATAAGTAAGTAAGTATTAACCAGGAAGCAACCTCGGTTCTGTCTATGAAAAATGGACCTACTTCTCTCTGCTGGCCACCAGGGGGCGACTCCTCTCTGGTTGTATAGAAGTCTATAGAAAATGGTCCTACTTCTCTCTGCTGGCCACCAGGGGGCGACTCCTCTCTGGTTGTATAGAAGTCTATGAGAAAATGGTCCTACTTCTCCCTGCTGGCCACCAGGGGGCGACTCCTCTCTGGTTGTATAGAAGTCTATGAGAAAATGGTCCTACTTCTCCCTGCTGGCCACCAGGGGGCGACTCCTCTCTGGTTGTATAGAAGTCTATGAGAAAATGGTCCTACTTCTCTCTGCTGGCCACCAGGGGGCGACTCCTCTCTGGTTGTATAGAAGTCTATGAGAAAATGGTCCTACTTCTCTCTGCTGGCCACCAGGGGGCGACTCCTCTCTGGTTGTATAGAAGACCGTGACGGCCCAGATTGAATTATACCGCGAAAACACTGCAAATATGTCTGTTTAACACAAAATTATATTTGATGTTCTTTGGAGAAAGGAAGCCACAGCTGGGAAAGGTTCAGGCCCAAGGTTGCCTTGTTACGCGTTTATCATGTTGTGTAAATCACTCAAACACACACACACACACACACACACCTTGTATGCCTTGAATAGACACACAAACACACACTTTCAAAAGTTTGAAGGATTACGATTCGTCCTGTAACAAATTAACATTGAGTGTGAATCTGGCAGTAGACAAATCATTCTGTCCATATGTGTGTGTGTGTTCAGGCATTAATGCTACTTTGTGTGTGTGTGTGTGTGTGTGTGTGTGTGTGTGTGTGTGTGTGTGTGTGTGTGTGTGTGTGTGTGTGTGTGTGTGTGTGTATGTGTGTGTGTGTGATCCATGCCAGAATACTGTGAAACAAAGACGTATTGTCTCCCCCGTAGATTTATATTCAGCCAATTTATCATATATGGAGCTGTGTGTGTGTTGGTGCATTTCTGTCTGTGTGTGTGTGTGTGTGTGTGTGTGTGTGTGTGTGTGTGTGTGTGTTTGTGTGTGTATGTGTGTGTTTGTGTGTGTGTGTTTGTGTGTGTGTGAGGGATAACTGCAGATGAATTAGGTTATCTCCACATAGACCATTTTGCCTCCCTAAGTGAATTGACGTCGGGTTACATATTGGCTTCGAGCACTTTGACCACTGAACGTCACTGATTCACAGATTTGTCGTCCGGCCAGATTTCCACATTCAGCATTTTGCTTGAATTATGAGCACAAAACCAAAAATGTACTCAACAGGCGAGTGAATCTGCCTTCAGCTGGATGCCGATGTGTCCGGCTTCGCACACAAATTGATGTGCCTCACTGTGAAAAGTGAATTTGCCGGCTAAAAGCGAGCGAAGGTGGATGGAGGAACAAAACCAGCCTTCAGAGCAAGACCTGGACCTCTACAGTCCCTATCAGTCCCTGGTGCAGGGAAAGTGATGCTGGTGGATTCATAGGTGCCAGAACAGCTGACCAGAAGGGCTTGGATCCTCGTCCGGGGATGCGGGTAAGGATGTGCAGGAATGCATCCTTAAAAGGTATCTTTGGGGATAAATCGGGACTTTTTCCGAGTCAATATGGGGGACCAAAGAAAAAGGCTGTGGTGGAACAAAGATTATGTTCAAATCCAGTCTGGAGATCAGTCACACTCGCCGTAACCCAGGACGGCTGCCATGACGATGCAGGTGTGCAATGAGGAAGTCTCCCCTCTTCTCTAAAGCAATGACGACTCTGCCAATGACGTCATGGACAGTTTTGGTGATCAAATGATGATCCATCTTTCCAGTGAAAATTAAAAGCAGAAGTTATTAAAAGTGTCAGAATCAACCAGACATGCTCGCCGTCTTCCAAAGCACGATATCAGTGGTTTCTGTTTGAGTGAGACTAAACCGTGGAAGGGAAGCAAACAGAATTAACCTCCGTCATTAACAGGCACAACCATGTCGGCCCGTCCACAATGGACATCCTCCAACTTCACGTTATTATCCTGCTGGACGACTTTTACAGGTGTGAGTGCAAGCAAACAGATGGACTAACTGTGTGTGTGTGTGTGTGTGTGTGTGTGTGTGTGTGTGTGTGTGTGTGACTGTGTGTCTGTCTCACACGCTGTGTTCAGAAATGCTGCCCTGGATGAGAACATTGTTACATTTGCTATAAAAGCGAGACTGCAGGTTTTACCAACTAAACTGAACCTGTCCATCTGGTTTCCAGGCAGTCATGCTCCTTACTGTATACACCATGGCAGTGAACAAATAGCTGAAACCATGTCTCACATCTTAAATGGTTGCCATGTTTACAGAGGGCTCTACATATGTAGGCATGACAGAATTGTAGATTTGATATCAGCAGATATCTCTTCTATCTTCAGGTCTTCCATCATGCTGTATAAACATTCTACTGTGAAGCCGAGTATGTTCAGCCTGTGTAATGATGTCTCAATGTTCTCTCATGTAACAGCTAATACTCCTGATGTTGTTGTTGTTAATGAAAATCATAGAGAGGTGCTCATTCTGGAGGTCGGCTGTACCTTTGATTACAGCCTAGAGGAGGCCTTTCTGACCAAAGTGCTGAAATATCAGCAGCTGAAGCAGACCATCTCTCAGCTAGGCTACAGGTGTAAACTTCTAGTCTTTATATTTGGTAGTCTGGGGCATGCGCATAAGTTGGTTGTGAGGGGCCTTCAGATGGCCGGCCTCCCTAAAAGAAGAGCTAAACAGTTGGCCAGGTACTGCTCAGTCTCAGTTATTATTGGTAGCCGTTCAATCTGGAGGAGACGTTGTTTTTTGTATCCTTAAATGTCTGTTTTCTATCTGACCTGTAGGTCATTTTGTATGTAACTGCGTTCAGCTGCCCAGGCGTTTTGTGTCTGACCGTCTTCCATTGTCAACTGCACTGGCAGTGTTTATGTCCCTTGTGCAAGAACCCTTGTACTTCTTTATATGTGGGCATAAATAAATATTTAAAATGTGAGTGCTCAGCCTCTGTATGATCCCAGAACTCACCAGGAATCCTGGTTGCTTCTGTTATTCTGCTTCAGGCGGTCTCTCTCTTCCTCTCTGCATGTTTGTGACATTCACTCAAAGCCCGAGGACAGACGAACATCTCCAACAGGTCCAGGTTTATGTTTAACGTGGACCTGAATCACTTCACATCGGCTATTTTGGACCCGCTTCATCTTTCCAAACTATATCTACATCCAATTTAGTCCAAACCTGTTTTTGTATGATGCTGCATTCAAATCAAACGTCTCCTGGGTCTGTGGTCCCCCAGAGGTCTAGATAGTAGCTCACATGAGTCCAGAGACCAGACCAGACTATGTGGAGGAACCAGAGACTGTCTGTGGTCCCCCAGAGGTCTAGATAGTAGCTCACATGAGTCCAGAGACCAGACCAGACTATGTGGAGGAACCAGAGACTGTCTGTGGTCCCCCAGAGGTCTAGATAGTAGCTCACATGAGTCCAGAGACCAGACCAGACTATGTGGAGGAACCAGAGACTGTCTGTGGTCCCCCAGAGGTCTAGATAGTAGCTCACATGAGTCCAGAGACCAGACCAGACTATGTGGAGGAACCAGAGACTGTCTGTGGTCCAAACAACAAGGTCTCTGCTGTATTTCTGTCTAGATGACCTTATTTGGAGTGTTGATGGAGCAGCTACAATGTTAGCGTAGCCTAGCACCATCAACCAGACTCCATTCAGAAAACCAGCGTTTTAACAGTAGATATCTTGTGGTCTTGCAGACAGATCTAACAAAGCATGACTCAGCACTTTTTACTGATCACCATCATGATGGAGTTATTTCAGCATCCTTTCATCTGGTTATTGATATTAAATCACAGATCAATACTTTATTCTGTGGATCTCTATGAGTTTGTACTTGTCCTCACTCAGTGGAGACTACAGTAAACTGTATGCAAGAGGTTTAAAATATCCTCCTAGCTGCTCTAATGGATCTGTAGAGGTGGAAACAGCTGTAAGAGTACTTCACACTGATACTGGGGTTGGATATGCACACACACACACACACACACACACACACACACACAATTTAAATTACACTGGTGTAAACAGCTTCCATTTTTAACTCAGCGTCTGCCAGTCTGTCTCTGACTCTTGACTGCTAGAAATACTGATAAGAATTGACATAGAAGTGCACTCAAACACACTCAAACACACACACACACACACACACACACACACACACACACACACACACACACACACCTGATTAACAGTCACAGCTAAAGAAAGCAGTGATTTAAACCTGAAACACAAGGGAAGACAGCTCTACAGATGGTAAAATGCTCCGTTTTACCATCTTTAAGCACATTGTTTTGGTTTTTGGTTGAGTCCCACCGGTCTCATCCGACAAACAGGAGGTTTTGGCTTGAAGGCGAGTGGAAATATTTTTACATCCCTTGTTCCAGAAAGAAAATGAGTCTAAGTTTAAAATCAGGCACACGTTCAGAATCAATTTCCTTCACAGAGCTGCTTGAAATGTAAAAACTGCTGCATTTATTTTGTGTTGCAGCTACTCACCACCTCCCTTATCATCGCTGTCTGCCGGCCTCTTAACGCCAACAATATGTGGCCACAATCTGTTTTCAGCTTGTCAGGCGGGTTTAGCCTGAGGGACAGAAGCTAAATGGAGGGGGCAGTGTTTCCCTCCGTAATGACATTCCTTATCAACACGGATCCAGTGTTGAATAATGCGTCCCCCGAGTGATTGTGGAGGAAACGCATGAATGTAGCTGTGGGAGCTTTTGTTAACTGGTGCTTAAACTGGTGATTTGTATTTTTCTTTCCCGACCTCGCTTTGAGCAAAACACCTAACTCGCTTAACTTCAAATCTGACTGTGTTTCCGAGGGTCGGGACCTTCACATAAACGTGTTGGTTCACTTTCTGAATTAAAAAATCTCAACTCACTGACTAATGTTCCTTCTGCCTTTCCAATGAAGCTGAAATAAAACCACTAGCAATGTAACTTCACCCCCACCCTTTAGAGAAGAGGTGGCTTTCTCATCTCAGATAATATTCAAGTTTTTTTCAGACATTTTTCTTGGATGTTTACCTCTTAAATCTCAGATAACATCCAAGTATTTTTCTCGTAAATGTATGACTTTAACCTAAAAACAGTTTTTTCTCTGAACATTGCCCCCACTCTCCACATGCATCTGATGCTAACATTTTCTCTTCAGCGGATCTTTAAGTCACATGATTCATGGAAGTCACATTTAAGTCCATCTTTTGTTCTCTTATATCGATGACTTTTTTTTCAACCATTCAAAGGAGAAAAAACAAAAACCAGGTGAGTGGAATTCTAGTTATAATGAACACAGAGCACATCCAGGATGTTTAATTTCCGTGATACGGGTCGTCCTCCGTCCTCACGTCTGTCCCTGTGAGACACATGAGGGACAAACGTGACCTTTTTTCTTTTTATCCATCTCAACCCGACAGTTATGTTCCAAAATAACACCTCGGCGGGTGTCAAAAGGACCCCAGGAGGGGTTTTTTTCAGAGAATGTGTCTTTAAGTGGTTCAGTGTGTGTCTGCGCACAATTTACCACCAAAGGAACACTTACCACCTGAGGCTCTTTTCCTTTTTTTCCTGTCACTCGCTGCCTTTTCTTTCCATTTGTTTCCCTCAATCAATGTCTTCACACCTTTCACCCGCTCGCTGCCTCGCCACCGCTTTCAAACTCTGCTTCGCCTCCCAAACTTCCCCTCTCTCTCTCTCTCTCTCTCTCTCTCTCCCTCTCTCCTCCCTCTCCTCTCTCTCTCTCTCTCTCTCTCTCTCCTCCCTCTCTCTCTCTCTCTCTCTCTCTCTCTCTCTCTCTCTCTCTCTCTTCAATTCAACTCATAAGGCTTTATTAATTTGAAATGTGTTGCCAAAGCACAATGCATAAAATAAAAAAAATACATAATAATAATAAAATAAAAATAATAAGAGCTAACAGAAAAATATAGATAATTAAATAAAAATATATACACACGTAATATAAGCAGAAAATGTGTTTTTCTCTCAGCTTTTTTTCGGGCTCTGTCTATTACCAGGAGGGAGTTCAACTCAATTCACAGTTTTGTGTGATGTCTGACTCTCCAGGCTGGAGGCTGGTTATCAGAACGCTGCAGTGTCTGTGAGAGCGTTTGAATGATATGAACGATATGAACGATATGAACTATATGTGCATCGTCCTGACTCGCGTTGCGTAGCTTTATTTAAATCGTGCACGTGTTAGCCACTTTGTGTGGATGTTTTTTTCTTATTTCACAGTCAAGCAAGCGTTGTCGTGTTTCCACCTCTCATTTCTCCGACACAGAACAAGATTGCCCTTTTAATGACTTCTTGCTGGATTCCCTCTCGGGGTTTCTAGCGGAACTGGCGTAGACGGTTTTGGATGTCCGAACCCTCCTCCTGTGATGTCGCAGCGTGACATTTCATTTCATAGCAACAAGCAGCCTCGCTGCGCTCTGCTGCCTCTGCTGCTTGGAAATGAAATCATAAAAAAGGTAAAAACAACTTTGTTCTGAAAGCCATTAAAGGTACACCTGTTCAAAGCTGCAGCGATGGAGAGGGAAATTGGAAACTGTGAGAAAGAGGCTTTGTGACAGCAGCTAAAATCATCCATGAAGATCTCAGAACTAAAATATCATTCACTGAAGGTGCAGACAAGCTGCTGTGATGCCTTCTAGAAACACGTTTTCTTCTATTTGTTCAAATGTTCCGATAAAACAAAGGATTAATTTACGTCATTCTCTCTCCCGGCCATCAGGGGGCGACTCCTCTCTTCGATCATGAAATATCACCTCTGTATTGTCTCTGTGTTCGCGTCTCTGAGACTAATGGAAACAACCTTTTATGAACCCGCTCCAGTATCGAGGAGATCTGCACACTAAACAGGCTGTTTCTGCAACAGACCGGATCCAGGTAACGATAATTAACCGTGAAACTCCGTTCAAAGTTTATACGTGTTTATGTTTTTGTTTCGGATACTTTCATAATACTTGACAATACTTGCTCAGTATTAGTTTCAGTATAACGTACTTCATACTAACATATATGAAGACAACATATTAAGAATACCTGAAGCATGCATGTTAATATGTGGCTGCAGGAGCATAGCGTTAGCGTTAGCATTAGCGTTCAGCCGTTAACTGATTATTTAACAGTTTCTCTCTGAGTGTTTGATCTGTTTCTTTGTTGTATTTTCTCTATGAACTGTGTGTGTTTGACGTTTTGCATGCTGAGAATATCTGAATTATGTGCATTTGTGTGTGTGTGTGTGTGTGTGTGTGTGTGTGTGTGTGTGTGTGTGTGTGTGTGTGTGTGTGTGTGCGTGTTAAACTGCTGACCATCCCTCTGTGTTGCTAATTTATCAGATTAATTGAATACAGTTGATCAATAGCCAACAGGGCGCAGACATAAGTTAGTTAATGTTTCTCATCAGCTGGATGTGTGTGTGTGTGCGTGCGTGCGTGTGTGTGCGTGTGTGCGTGTGTGTGCGTGTGTGTGCGTGTGTGCGTGTGTGTGTGTGTGCTTTAACATGAGTCAATAGTGGTTATTTAAAAAGGAGATTAGAAAGTCTTTGATCCAATGAAACAATAATGGAGTTACATTATTGCAAATAAGCAGCAGACGCCACGAGGACGCTGCACCATTTTAATGTTGCGTTCAAGTGCACGTGGATTAAAACGTACAAGACTTCTGAAGCCTCCAGCAGCTCTGGAGCCCTCCAACCCCCTGGAGAGATCAATAATCAGATCCATAATCAAGAAGGAAGATGGAGTGAGTAAAGGAAATAAACATGTTGATGTGTTTTACATCTATGGCTGGAATAGATTTCATAAAAAGGGAAAAGATCAGAGACAGAATGAGTTTCCTCAGTTTAGTCCCTGAAACCTGAACATGAAGTGTTTGTATGTATTTGTGAAGGTGCGTTCACACCGAACACTCATTGGTGTATTCGTGTCACTCATACTAGACGTGCCAGAGAGGAGGCGGGGCTTAGCTCCATGTAGACACCTATAGGCTTCGTCAGCGCTGTGTGAACACAGCATTAACATTTTGAAATCACACACACAGACACACACACATATACACACACACACAAACAAAACGCCACAGATGCACTAACCTCCAACCCAAACACACAAACGCACCGTTCTCTTAAAGGATAAGAGCTCCTTGAAAACTCAATTAGACTCGGGGGCAAAGCCTACAAAAACCAACCACTCTCATGCACTCACACACACACACACACACACACACACATACACACACACGCACACACACACACACAAACACACACACGTACACACACACACACATACACACACACAGTGATTTAGCTTCCTGACCTGCAGCTGTTTCCAGTGTTAAATGGACTCTCAGGTTCGAGACGAAAAAGCTTGTCCTATGGCATGTACCTAATTACACTGTGTGTGTGTGTTTGCTTGCTTTTGACGCAACACAAAACTCTCAACACACACACACACACACACAGAGGCCTTGGTGGAGCCATTCATTTAGCATACTTCAGATTTCATCACTTTCCTCAGCGAGAAGAATGATCCATTAATAATCTCTGGGGAGGGTTTTGGTTGCTTCGAGGTCATTGTGGCTGTGAGTGTGTCTGTCTGTCGGTTGGTGTGTCTGTGAGTGTGTCTGTCTGTCTGTGAGTGTGTCTGTGAGTGTGTCTGTCTGTCTGTGAGTGTCTGTCTGTCGGTTGGTGTGTCTGTGAGTGTGTCTGTCTGGCGGTTGGTGTGTCTGTGAGTGTGTCTGTGAGTGTGTCTGTCGGTTGGTGTGTCTGTGAGTGTGTCTGTCTGTCGGTTGGTGTGTCTGTGAGTGTGTCTGTCTGTCTGTTGGTGTGTCTGTGAGTGTGTCTGTCTGGCGGTTGGTGTGTCTGTGAGTGTGTCTGTCTGTCAGTTGGTGTGTCTGTGAGTGTGTCTGTCTGTCTGTTGGTGTGTCTGTGAGTGTGTCTGTCTGGCGGTTGGTGTGTCTGTGAGTGTGTCTGTCAGTTGGTGTGTCTGTGAGTGTGTCTGTCGGTTGGTGTGTCTGTGAGTGTGTCTGTCTGTCGGTTGGTGTGTCTGTGAGTGTGTCTGTCTGTCGGTTGGTGTTTCTGTGAGTGTGTCTGTCTGTCGGTTGGTGTGTCTGTGAGTGTGTCTGTCTGTCGGTTGGTGTGTCTGTGAGTGTGTCTGTCTGGCGGTTGGTGTGTCTGTGAGTGTGTCTGTGAGTGTGTCTGTCGGTTGGTGTGTCTGTGAGTGTGTCTGTCTGTCGGTTGGTGTTTCTGTGAGTGTGTCTGTTTGTCGGTTGGTGTGTCTGTGAGTGTGTCTGTCTGTCGGTTGGTGTGTCTGTGAGTGTGTCTGTCTGGCGGTTGGTGTGTCTGTGAGTGTGTCTGTGAGTGTGTCTGTCGGTTGGTGTGTCTGTGAGTGTGTCTGTCTGTCGGTTGGTGTTTCTGTGAGTGTGTCTGTCTGTCGGTTGGTGTGTCTGTGAGTGTGTCTGTCTGTCGGTTGGTGTGTCTGTGAGTGTGTCTGTCTGTCGGTTGGTGTGTCTGTGAGTGTGTCTGTCTGTCTGGCGTTGGTGTGTCTGTGAGTGTGTCTGTGAGTGTGTCTGTCTGGCGGTTGGTGTGTCTGTGAGTGTGTCTGTGAGTGTGTCTGTCTGTCGGTTGGTGTGTCTGTGAGTGTGTCTGTGAGTGTGTCTGTCTGTCGGTTGGTGTGTCTGTGAGTGTGTCTGTCTGTCTGGCGTTGGTGTGTCTGTGAGTGTGTCTGTGAGTGTGTCTGTCTGGCGGTTGGTGTGTCTGTGAGTGTGTCTGTCTGTCGGTTGGTGTGTCTGTGAGTGTGTCTGTGAGTGTGTCTGTCTGTCGGTTGGTGTGTCTGTGACTGTGTTGAGGTTAAATCTTTAAACATTGTCCCTTCTGATGCTTCCAAGTGAATATTTAAATGTAATCATGATGAAGTTTAATCGGCTGCTGCGAGGCAACATTGTGTGGAAAATGAAATACATTGTGAGTGTATGAGCTGCAGATATATATCCAGTGTGAACAATTTGAGGCTTGCCAGGTTCCGTTAATTAACAACATCTCCTCGTTCTGCTCATAGAGAACGTGATCCGAGTGGCATTGTGTCTGCATCCGCTGCAGCAAATGAGATCTGAATCCTGGGAGACGGGTGTGACGAGGATGTAGAAAGGTTTCCTTTTGACTTGTGTTGTCAGTTTTAATAAGTGCATGAAGGGCAACAGAGGAGGAAACGTTAAATTCAATTGTATCATAATAACACTCTTTCTTTGTGTTTTCAGTGTCAGTGTTTGACTACCTTTAAAAAGAAGCAGTCTCTGTGTGCACAGGCTTGGTTTTTACAAGTACAACCAAAACCTCCGCCCAAAGTTAAAAACCCAGCAGCTCATCAACATCTTTTATCTCGTTTATTTAATCTGCGAATAAGCCTGAGATCATCGCCGTGACGTTGCCAGGCAACCAGCAGGAAGTCATGTACTCCCTAAAACCACAACTTAGAGTTTTGTTACTGATTAAATCAACAAGGTTCATCAGTGAGCTTTAGTCCTGTAGGAGGATTCTTTAAGGCCGAGCCATCGGTCTCCTCCTGCTGCCCGTCTTATGCTAAGCTAAGCTAAGCTAAGCTACGCTAATGGATGTCTGGCTCTAGTTCCTAAGGCTACGTTCACACCGCAGTTACAAGTGACCTGAATCTGATTTTTTCGCTCATATGTGACCCATATCTGATTTGCTTTTGACAATGTGAACAGCACAAGTCGCATTGAATCTGACATTTTCTAATCCGATTCAGGCCACATTTAAATGTGGTACTGAATCGGATACGTATCGGATTTTTTTGAATGCGACCGCAGTCTGAACAGCCAGGTCGCATTTAATGCGACTTTGACGTCATTCTGAGGTAATGTGAACAGCCAAACAAAAAATCGGATTTGAGCCATAAATCGGAATTGTGCATTAAGACATGCGGTGTGAACGTAGCCTAAGTAAACTCACTCGAGTCAGAATGAATCGTATTCATCAATCAATTCATCAATCAGAAACGTGGTCAAACATCGAGGTGAGGGAATCTCTGCTGCATGCGCACACACACACACACACACACACACACACACACACACAGTCGCACTGCAGTTTTCTGTTCATCCTTGATGAGAATAAAACCACGGACATTACAGTTGGAGAAAAACACGAAATAGGAGGAACTAAGTGCGATCGGGAGTGTGTGTGTGTGTGTGTGTGTAGTCGAAGCCCCCCCCCCCAGTTCTGGTCGCTCCTATGGGTCACTAGTTATTAACCCCAGACAGTCACCTTGACACACTCCATCCCTCACACACACACAAATAATGGCACGCACTCGGATACACACATATTTAGATAGTGAATTGACCCATTCACACACACACACACACACACACACACACACACACCTTTATCAGTGCGACTCTGCCCTCCACATGAATTGGCCTGACGTGTTAATCCTAATACTGGATCATCAGACAGACAGAGATTATCCCCTCATTTTAAGATTAGCAGCTTAGTTTAAGATTAGTTCCTTTAAAGTGCCACTTGAAAGGTTATCGCATCTCCGGCGACGGAAAATTGTTTCTGGGCGGCACATTTCAATAGAGCAGGACACACACACACACGCACACACGCACACACACACACACACACACACACGCACACACACACACACACACCGAGGACTCATCAAGAGCGTAATTGAATGTAATTGGTAGAAAGCATCATCCATGCATTACAGCAGGCTGAAGGTGGAGATGCTCCACCTGTGTGTTGGTGAGGATGATGATGATGATGATGATGATGATGATGAAGACGATGTGTGTGACACTATCCGTTGGAGATAATCTGTCGGAGGAGACGATACGAGGTCACAACCTGAGCGTTTAAGTGTTTATTTTTTAACCTAACTTCCTCTCTCTCTTTATTCTGTCGTTTATTTCAGCTCTCCCTCCGTCGGCGGATCGATACGGGATAATTGCTGGAGAACGTCAGACAGCTGGAAGTCTTCTTTTCCCCGGAGTGTCTAATTAACTCCCTGTGTGTGTGTGTGTGTGTGTGTGTGTGTGTGTGTGTTTTTCGGACAAGAAGCGCAAGTCATCTTAAGTTCAAACACAACAGTCAGCGAGGTCGAGGTGTTCTCCTCAGAAGGTGGAGGAGGAGAAGGTGAAAGGAAAGGTGGAGGAGTAGGCGGAAGTGAAGGGAAAGGTGGAGGAGGAGGAGGCGAAGGGGAAGATGGAGGAGGCGGAAGCGAGGAGGTGAGGAAGAGGGGGAGGCGACAGAGGAGAGAGGGATGAGTGTGGACGTAAACCAGCAGCAGCTGTTTGTAGCCCATTAAAATGTAATTAAGAAGCTCATTACAGAGAGAGAGAGAGAGAGAGAGAGAGAGAGAGAAAGAGGGGCGGGCGACTGGTGTCGTAACGTTGGGGTCATAATGTTGGTGACGTAGTGTCAGTGTCGTAACGTTGGTGATGTAGCGTCGGTGTCGTAGCGTCTGTGATGTAGCATCGGTGTCGTAGCGTCTGTGATGTAGCGTTGGTGTCGTAGCGTCAGTGATGTAGCGTTGGGGTCGTAACGTCGGTGATGTAACGTCGGTGTCGTAGCGTCAGTGATGTAGCGTTGGGGTCGTAACGTCGGTGTCGTAGCATTGGGGTCGTAACGTCGGTGTCGTAGCGTCGGTGATGTAACGTCGGTGTCGTAACGTCGGTGTCGTAGCGCTGGGGTCGTAACGTTGGTGTCGTAGCATTGGGGTCGTAACGTCGGTGTCGTAACGTCGGTGTCGTAGCGCTGGGGTCGTAACGTTGGTGTTGTAGTGTTGGGGTCGTAACGTTGGTGTTGTAGTGTTGGGGTCGTAACGTTGGTGTCGTAGCGTCGGTGATGTAACGTCGGTGTCGTAACGTCGGTGTCGTAGCGCTGGGGTCGTAACGTCGGTGTTGTAGCATTGGGGTCGTAACGTCGGTGTCGTAGCGTCGGTGATGTAACGTCGGTGTCGTAACGTCGGTGTCGTAGCGCTGGGGTCGTAACGTTGGTGTCGTAGCATTGGGGTCGTAACGTCGGTGTCGTAGCGTCGGTGATGTAACGTCGGTGTCGTAACGTCGGTGTCGTAGCGCTGGGGTCGTAACGTTGGTGTCGTAGCATTGGCGTCGTAACGTCGGTGTCGTAGCGTCGGTGATGTAACGTCGGTGTCGTAACGTCGGTGTCGTAGCGCTGGGGTCGTAACGTTGGTGTTGTAGTGTTGGGGTCGTAACGTTGGTGTTGTAGTGTTGGGGTCGTAACGTTGGTGTCGTAGCGTCGGTGATGTAACGTCGGTGTCGTAACGTCGGTGTCGTAACGTCGGTGTCGTAGCGCTGGGGTCGTAACGTTGGTGTTGTAGTGTTGGGGTCGTAACGTTGGTGTTGTAGTGTTGGGGTCGTAACGTTGGTGTCGTAACGTCGGTGTCGTAGCGCTGGGGTCGTAACGTTGGTGTCGTAGTGTTGGGGTCGTAACGTTGGTGTTGTAGTGTTGGGGTCGTAACGTTGGTGTTGTAGTGTTGGGGTCGTAACGTTGGTGTTGTAGTGTTGGGGTCGTAACGTTGGTGTTGTAGTGTTGGGGTCGTAACGTTGGTGTCGTAGCGTCGGTGTCGTAACGTCGGTGATGTAACGTCGGTGTCGTAACGTCGGTGTCGTAGTGTTGGGGTCGTAACGTTGGTGTTGTAGTGTTGGGGTCGTAACGTTGGTGTTGTAGTGTTGGGGTCGTAACGTTGGTGTCGTAACCTTGGGGTCGTAACCTTGGGGTCGTAACGTTGGTGTCGTAACCTTGGGGTCGTAACCTTGGGGTCGTAACCTTGGGGTCGTAACATCAAAGCGAAGCCGACATTCGTTTTCCGACTTCATGAGAGCAAAGACACAGCATCAATATGGAAAGAAATGTATATAAATATCTAAATATGAATATGGAGAGAAACAAGCATGGTTGTTTTCTGTTTCCTGTTGCGATCTCTTTCATATTAGAAACACGACGGGGAGCAGAATATCTGAAGCCGTGCAACAATTACTGCTGCAAATTATTAAAACATGGTTTGATGCCGGTGCCAAAATGATTCAATAGAGACACTTTTAATTTTCACATTTATTCATTTCTACAAAAAGCCTTTTTACCATTTAACAAAATGAGCCTTAAATGAACTTGAATTAGTGTTTATTTATATTTTCAAATAACCAAACTTAGATAATCTTTACTAATTAACACCATTCTTATGAGGTTTTTCAAGTGTGAATGCAATCAGCAAACAAGTAAAAAAGCTCAGCTTGGATTTGTTGCAACCAGTAGAAGGAAGTGACCATATTTGGACTGTGGAGGAGTGACGGGTGGATCTGATGAACACAAGAAGCAGACCAGCACCCCTACTGGATCTGGATCCATGTGGATTTTGGTGTTGAAGCTGCTAACAAAGTTAGCTTCATGATTCAAGGTCAACTTTACAGCTAAGTGTTGAAGTCATCTTAGTAGCTAACTAGCATTGATAGCGTGGTAGCGACCTGTCAATCAGCAGGTAAGCCCCGCCCCCTAAAGCATCCCCTGCTTTCTGGTCTGGTGGACTCTAAATGGACCATAATGTACTACATGAACATCATGCTGGATTGAAGAAGACTTGAAACTAGAGATTGATGACCGTCCTGGCAGCATCAAACCCATTCACGCAGGTGTAACCAAACGTCACCACGGAAACACAAAGGCACGTATGCACTCGTGTACAAAAGGCCCAAAGGCACTAAGGCAGCAAACATGACGACTTCCTGTCTGCCAGGAAACAGCTTCATCAACCTGAGACAAACAGAGACAGAACACGCCAGAAGACACAGACAGAGACACACACACACACACACACACACACACACACACACACACACAGGTGAACATAAATAAATATACAACACACACACACACTTAGTTTATCTAAGTTCAGCCATCAGCATCTTCTCTTACTCATGCCTAAATACACACACTGCTTGATTGAATAAGAACACTAAATAGTGTGTGTGTGTGTGTGTGTGTGTGTGTGTGTGTGTGTGTGTTCTCATAACTAGGGCAAAGCAGTCTCGGGGATATTTGTGTTTTAATTGAAAAATGGTCAGCAGGGAGAAGCAGAGGCATAAACACATAGATTACCCAGATATACACTCACAATGAGGCTGTATATTAAACGTTGTCCCGACTGCAACAAGGGCGAGGAAGCAATATTACAGGCAGATGATATTTTACACGGTAATTGGTGAAAAGAAAAATGAGCTTGTGCCGGTGAAAGTAAAGAGTCACATTAGCAGAGAGGAAGTTGCTTTCTGTCTCTCGTCTACGACGGCGTCAGAGCCGAGAGGGGCAACATTCAGAGAAAAAAAGGCACACATTTGCCACCTTATGACATCACCACATATAGCCGATATCAACAAGTTGCTTGGTTCCAGTAACAGCGGATGTTTGCTGTTGCTATGACTTGCCAACACAGTCAACCGTCATCATTGCTAAAGCTGTTAAAATGGCACTAAAACATCCTGGAATCTTGTTAGGAAGACATTTTTTGAATGAAAGATAAGACACATCCCTTTTGGTGAACATCCATCACAAACTTAAGGTCTCCCTGTATAAATAAAGAATAAATACATTTAAGAGGTTCTTTTTTTCACAACTCTATCATGATCGCAGCTAGACGGCTTTTTAAAGCCATTCCTAAAATATTTTAGGATTATCCCAATAATGTAAATGATTTTAATGATGATCCACAAGGAATTATATCACCACATCCCGAACCTTTTCCACATGCAAACAGTTTAGTAATTAAACGCTGGTCCTGGATCAGCCGGTACCTGAAGGTGTCGCGATCTGAAACCGTTCAGAGAGGAACAGCAGCCTCCCCCCCCAAAGACCACGCTGACTCTGTTAAAACCAACTTGTGATGCGTGAAGAGCGAGTGTAGCCTTTAACGCCGTTGTTAGAGTGCATCAAGGACATCAGAGCCTGGATGTACGTGAGTGTTGGACGGACGTCGCCTGCAGCCGTATGAGAGGACAGTCTGGGTGTGATGATGGACAGAGACTGAAGAGTGGACATGCAGCAGGAAAATGGAGGTTTTCCAGCTCGGACTGCTTTTAGCTCAGGTCCAAGTCCATTTCATCATGTAGTGATTCTGAACGGCTTTTATCACAACCAGGTCTGACGACTGTAATCCACTTGATGTTTCCTTTAACGTCTGCAGCAGATTTATGACCTCAGTAAACATCGTAAACATGAGTTTATGGTCTCAATCTCTAGTTTCTTCAATCCAGCATGATGTTCATTTAGTACATTATGGTCCATTTAGAGTCCACCAGACCAGGAAGCAGGGGATGCTTTAGGGGGCGGGGCTTACCTGCTGATTGACAGGTCCATTTAGAGTCCACCAGACCAGAAAGCAGGGGATGCTTTAGGGGGCGGGGCTTACCTGCTGATTGACAAGTCGCTACCATGCTACCAATGCTAGTTAGCTACTTACTATCCTGGTGTTGAAGCTGCTAACAAAGTTTGCTTAATAATTCAAGGTCAACTTTACAGCTAAGTGTTAAAGTCGTCTTAGTAGCTAACTAGCATTGGTAGCATGGTAGAGACCTGTCAATCAGCAGGTAAGCCCCGCCTCCTAAAGCATCCCCTGCTTTCTGGTCTGGTGGACTCTAAATGGACCATAATGTACTCAATGAACTTGTGTTTCGTAGAAATGAGAATCTGTTTCTCGCCCTCTTGTATTTATTCTCTTATTGTTGCCAACATGTATGCATGACCATGTGATGTTCTATGTCATCTCGCCGTCAATCACCCCCGCCTCCGTACGACCCGTCTGCTTGGGATTGCTTGAAGCTGACAATATTTGGAGATTGCAAAAAGCAATAGAGATATCAACAAAAGCTATCATGTTCACTGTAGTGGAATACACACACACACACACACACACACACACACACACACACACACACAGCTGACTAAACTTGCATCGGAGAAAGAAAGATTGGAAAACTATTAGCTGAAATGTGATCTTAGTGTCTCCATAGACGTTGCAATCTTTCTCTCCGTGTGCAGCTCCTCTTGCCACACACACACACACACACACACACACACACACACACACACACACACACACACACACACACACACACACACACACACACACACACACAAAGCTCAGATGAGCACAAACAAAGTCTATTTTCTTGTCCCTGGCTGCTTCGCCGTGGTGTTATTAAGGAGCAGAGGGGCTCTGAAGAGGATTGGGGCGAGAGAGGTAAGGAAGAGATGGAACAAAGAGAGAGCGAGGCCTGTGATTGGAGACCATCACAGAGTTAACAACACGTATCGAGTAAAAAAAAACCACTAAACTCTCCATCTTCTGAAGACGAAGCCAAGCGCTAACACGTCTTCTCTGTCGGGCCGTCGGATCGCTGGAGGACGACGCCGCTGTCGAGTGTTCGGCTGCAGCAGAGGAAACTATTCTCGACGCCAAGTTCACAAGTTAAATTCTGCTACTGGAAGTGAGACGCTTCACTCCTCCGTCCTCAGCGTTACGAAACTTTGTCGTTGTGTAATCCTCTTAAAAATAAAACGTCTGGATGGAGCTGCTTCTGATCGATGACGGGACTCTCAACACGCCAACAGTGACCTGGAAAGACTCTTTTTTTTATATATATATTTCCAGAGTATTACATGTTGATTCCAGGGAATGAAATTGAATCCTTCAAGTGAAGCCTACTGCTGCTGTTGTGGCTGTAAAAAGCATAATATATTAATCTATTTCTCAAATACTTTGCATGGATTAGGGCGTCTCAGGCCTCGGGGGACTTCTCCTTGACACACAAACCCGTACACCGAGTGTGTACAAAACCTGAAATAATTATTCCAACATTTGAATTTTAACACACTTGACTTTTTCGCTGCATATTTTCCAGCTGCTTTTTCATCACGAAGCGTCGAGGCGACAACAACGACTGTCTGGGTCGCGTCCTGAAAGCATCTCGGAGCCATTTCCCGCCCACCGCTACGACATTAAAAGAACATAATATGGCCTCATTTACATTCAGGGTCTTTAGGCTAAGGAGGCTGTAATAGACAGTGACGGTATATATTACTGGTCTGCTGCTTTTCATTATGCAGCTAATGATTCCCTGTCAAGTCCGATTGTAAATGAACGCCGGGTAAAACAGGGAAAACAGAGTGGGAGGCTAAAGACAGGAAGACAAAAGGGGGAGAGAGAGGAAGATGAAAGAAGAGTGGAAATGTGTTGGAGAGATGGTGCAGAATTAGAGGAAACTGTTAAAAATGGATGAAAATCACTAAACAGAATCATTACATTTGGTGGATAAAACACAACAAACGAAAACAAAATCTCTCAGTGAAAGTTGTTTGCACTAACTATTATTATTATTATTATTGTTGCTTTTATTCATATGAGGACAAACTGTCATCTTATGGGTGTTTATTAGTCGGGGCGGTTGGGCTAAGATGCTAGCGGTATCTTTCACTTGTTGTCATAGCAACGGCAAACATCCTGTGTTAGCGGAACCAAACAACTTGTTTACTTCCTCTATGACAAGCGCTGTGAAAAACAAAGAAAAACATTTCACATTTCTTTAAATAGCATCAACTCTTTCTTTTTGAAGGTAGTAAAAGGCTAATCTGTGGTTAAGTATATGAACCCATCCGTTACTAGGCAACAGCCGTGGAGCAAGGCAGCCGGGCCAACATGGCGGCGGGTCAACGCCGCACTGCTCTTCGTGGGGAGAGTATATCACTCCGTCTAATTAGAATGCCGATAGCAAGTCTCCCTGAGGGGACACACACACACACACACACACACACAGACACACACGCGCACACACACACACACACACACACACACACACACGGCCCTGCATTATTCACTGGTGATTACAACGTCAATACACAGCTACATGGCAGCGTGGTCACACACCAGCCATCATTTAGAATCACACACACACACACATGCACACACACACATGCACACACAAACACACAAACTATCCTTTAATTGCCCTTCAGTCAAATGCGTTAGCACTTATTTCTACACACAGTCCCACTTGTGCACTGGTCCATTCAGACTCCCCATGGAGGGAATCTGCCACACTCTCAACCCGCTACTGGGCTACACAAACACACACACACACACACACAGACGATCACATGCAAGGACGAAGTCCCCCCCCCCCCAACAGAGAGCACATGCAGCTTTTTCCTGGTTTGAAGCCTCGAGTTCACCATCTTGGTTTCTCACTCGACCAACACAGTGGTCTCCTGGGTGAAAGTCCTGTTTGACCCCCCCCATCCCTCCTATCATCGGACTCTTCAAACGTAATGAACGATGTGTGGGAATGTCGTTTCTAGGAGGCTGCACCTCATCTATTAATAACCTAATTCTTGTTCAAATTGAATGTTTTTATCGTCACATAACTTCAGAACTTAGAAACATTCTTCTGACTTGAAATCTTTTGAATGGTGAGTTGAATATATTTTCTGCTGCTTCACAACTAATAAACATATGATATGATGATTAAGAACTCCATAACATTGCAAGTGAAAACACCTGAGTGGGTGAACCAGGGACCTCTTGGTTTTCTTTGTTTGTTTTTCCACTTAAATGATCAGATCTGATAATTTCACAGGCTGAATCCAGTAAGTAGCCTGATCCCACAACACTCCACATCCTCCTCCATCCTCCATCCTCTCCTCTTTTCCCTATCATCCTTGCTTTTCTCCTCCATCCTCTTTATTCTCCTCTTCACCCTCTAATCTTCCCTTCACTTCTCCGTCTCCTCTCCCCTCTGATTTTAGTTTCTCCCAGTGTCTCTGAACGCCCCCCCCCCCCCCCTCTGATCTGCTCTCCTGGCTCCGGTCCAGTTAAATTACCAGTTCTACAGAGCGATGGTGACAGAGTGCAGAACTTAATTACACACCGGCTGACAGCGAGGACTAGGCGTTACATGTTCTCTTTGTCTCTCTTTTCCCTCTCTCTCTCTTCTCTGGTCCTCCCCCACCGCTCTCTCTCTCTCTCTCTCTCTCTCTCTCTCTCTCTCTCTCTCTCTCTCTCTCTCTCTCTCTCTCTCTCTCTCTCTCTCTCTCTCAATCTTCTGTTTCCTTTTCATTTCCTCACTTATTTTTTTGGACTCTCACTTTGTCTCCATCGTATTAACGGCTGGTTATGTGTTTGATATTAGCTGGCCGGTTTGGCTCTGTGGACCTCTGCTTCTGAGAAGTGAAGCCGTAGCCGAAGTGCCTCAAACTGCCATTCTCTCTGCTGGCCACCAGGGGGCGACTCCTCTCTGGTTGTATAGAAGTCTATGAGAAAATGGTCCTACTTCTCTCTGCTGGCCACCAGGGGGCGACTCCTCTCTGGTTGTATAGAAGTCTATGAGAAAATGGTCCTACTTCTCTCTGCTGGCCACCAGGGGGCGACTCCTCTCTGGTTGTATAGAAGTCTATGAGAAAATGGTCCTACTTCTCTCTTGATGTATTATCTCAGTAAACATTGTAAACATGAGTTTATGGTCTCAATCTCTAGTTTCAAGTCTTCTTCAATCCAGCATGATGTTCATTTAGTACATTATGGTCCATTTAGAGTCCACCAGACCAGAAAGCAGGGGATGCTTTAGGGGGCGGGGCTTACCTGCTGATTGACAGACACATCGTCTGGTGTGTAACCTTTGATTCAGTGGCCTAAAAATACTGTATGTTATTGGTCTTTCTGTTGTATTTAGTTCCACTCTCTCGTTCCACCTCCAGGTCATTTTATACTCGGAAGTCAAGCTTTTTAGTGTGTTTGTGTATGTTGTGTGTATGTGTGTATGTGTGTGTGTATGTGTGTGTGTGTGTGTGTGTGCAGGTCACTCTGCATGTGTTTGTTCTCTGGATGAGGCAGGTGTTCTAACATTCAGCCGTTTCTCCGCAAACAGGATCTGTTTATTTGTTCATGCTGCCAGTGCAAACGTGTGTGTGTGTGTGTGTGAAAGCATTTATGAAGTGTGTGAATCCAGCTGTGGGAGTCGGATTGATTCATATTTCATCAAGCTATCACAAATTCAGGCCTTTTCACTGCAAAAGAGAGTGAGATAAAGAGAGAGGAGGCCGACAGGAGGAAGGAGGACTTAATGTGTGTGTTTGTGTGTGAGACAGACAGGCAGACAGACAGACAGACAGACAGACAGACAGACAGACAGACAGACAGAGGAGGGAGGTTCGGGGAACATCATCTGCAGTGTGTTTTCTCTGTTCAGCCGGCTGCTGAAGTGTGTTTGTGCCCGGTTTGCACCTTTGTGCACGTTGTGGGCGTGTGCACGTGCTAACAGGGTAATTAATAGAGGGCCACATATAGTCTCTGTCCCCCGGGCCTCCTGTCCAGATACATTACTGTGACACACACACACACACACACACACCTCAGCAGAGATGCAGGTGGACAAGCGGTTGTTAATCAGACAACCAGTTATTAGAAAGACTTAACGAACCATAAACACATGCAAACCACAGACTGTGTAAGAACGTCCACGACGTCATGGTGACGACACCCACTGGCTTCTGGTCTACGGCTCTGAAGCCTATCTTGGATAGTTTGCAACCAGTGAAGGAAGTGACCATATTTGGACTTTTTCCGGCCTCAAATCCATTTCTTTTAGCAAATTAAAGATGTTCCAGATGTTTGCACCAGAAAAGGAGTCGAATAAGGAAAACAAGGTGAAAACAAGGTGGAGGAAAGAGTGAAGGGGCCGACACACACCGGATACCAGAACTATAAATGACTTGTAGAGATTCTCTACTGTGTGACGTGTGTGTGTGTGTGTGTGTGTGTGTGTGTGTGTGTGTTTGAACACCTGGGTTTGGTTGTTTTCTTGTCTGTGTTTACCACATTCATACTGGTATTTGTGTGCACTATAAATGTATGGCCATTGAAGGTTGTGTGTGTGTGTGTGTGTGTGTGTGGAAGCAGTAGAGTCAAAGCAGTGTCAGCCTTTATCAATATTTGACTGCACGACCAGAGAATGGATGAATCTTTAATATAACCTTGGGGCACGACAAAGACATGGAGACATGGAGGACAGAAGAGGGGGGGGGGGGGGTAGAGGAGGAAGAAGAGGAGGAAGAGTGGAGCAGTTCAGATGGTAAAATGGTCTCAACTGGATGTTGTTAACTTGATGAAGTCTCAACGTCCTGCTGGAACATCTTTTAATTTACTCCCATTCCCTCGTCTTTTAGACGCACAGTCACCCTCTAAAGCCGATTAGAGAGAGAGAGAGAGAGAGAGAGAGAGAGAGAGAGAGAGAGAGAGTGCAGAAGAAAGAGTTGGGAAGTAAAGGAGAAAAGGGACATGTCCATTAAAAATGGATGCCAAAGATAAGAGTGTCCTGCTCTTAAGTCCTCTAGATCTTTTAGGTGAAACAGCATTTATTGATTTATTCACTGTCATAATATTGGATAAAGTCCAGTTAAAATCGCTCCCCCACAGAGATCCTCTGTCATTTTCAATCGAGCATTCTTATTGGCTGCTCGTTTCTCAGTGTGTGACGGCTGTTATAAGAGGAATGCTGCTGCAGGTACAGCATCATGTGACAAGGAACAACCAATCACATGTCTTTCCTCTTAAATCTGAGACTGTTGATAAGTCGCCATCTGGGATTCTAGCAACCAGAGAAGGAAGTGACCATATTTGGACTGTGGAGGAGCGACGGGTGGATCTGAGGTGTTAAAGTCATCTTAGTAGCTAACTAGCATTGGTAGCGTGGTAGCCACCTGTCAATCAGCAGGTAAGCCCCACCCCCTAAAGCATCCCCTGCTTTCTGGTCTGTATACAGTATAACTGCACTTATATCTACAGCAGCTTTGCTAATGTTGCTTTAGTTGAAGTTCAATTAGAACAAGCTGAAGCACACACACACACACACACACACAAACACACACACACACACACACACACACACACACACAAAACCTACACAGCTGAATGAAGAGTGTAAAAAAAAACAGTTGAGTGGCCACTTGTGTTAATTAGTGAAGCCAGGGAGAGAGTTAGTGCTGTAAACACAGAACATATTCTTCATGCTAAATGTCACACACTCACACACACACACACACACACACACACACACACACACACACACACACACACACACACACACACACACACACACACACACACACACACACACACACACGTATATCATTTCATTTGAGTGTAACTTCGGCTGACGTCTCAAACCAGACGTTGAGCAAAAATCCAAAAATAATTCAACGATGTTTAAAAAGTGGTCTCCCGTGTATTTGAGCTGCTCGTTAGTGTTTCTGTGACTCCTCCTCCATTAATCACAGCTGTGAACTGGTCTCCACTAGAATCCAGACTTTACGAAATGTAAAAGAATAACGTGACGTTGTCAATACAAATAAAATAGGAAATCTCTCTGGAAACGGAAACAAATAAAGAAGTGAAGTGTCTCCAGCTGCTGTAGTACAACACGAGCTTATAAATGTTGAATCCAGACTCCCTTGTTCTCTGTCAGCGTCCTCCACCGCCGTGAATTATCATCCGCCTCTTTGCCCTCAACATCAACGTAAAAACACACACAACCACTTTAAATAGAAGACTTGGTCATTCTGGAGCTGCATGTCAAAGCCCTAAATGTTGTATTTGTAATACTGTGCCTTTTCCACTCGTGAGTATTTGATTCTGTATTTATCCAGCATCCAATGTAAATGTGTATCTACGAACGTGCTATATACTGTAAGTCCTACGAATTATTATTATTATCTCAATGCCCTTAAAACAAAGTAATTTTTCAAGCGAAGTTGCACAGAGTCGTTATCGTTATCGCAAAGTTGATCGTAAAAAAAAACAAGACGTCAATGTTTTACTGTGGAAAACGTCAGGTGCTAAAAAGAAACATTGGACGTGTTCTAAGTAGAGTATGAAGTAACGTTTAGCTAGAAGACGGCTGCTCTCTGTGTGTGTTTCACTAGATGGCTGCTCTCTGTGTGTGTGTTTCACTAGATGGGTGCTCTCTGTGTGTGTGTTTCACTAGACGGCTGCTCTGTGTGTGTGTGTGTGTGTGTGTGTGTGTGTGTGTGTGTTTCAGGAGACGGCTGCTCTCTGTGTGTGTGTTTCACTAGACGGCTGCTCTCTGTGTGTGTGTTTCACTAGACGGCTGCTCTCTGTGTGTGTGTTTCACTAGACGGCTGCTCTGTGTGTGTGTGTGTGTGTGTGTGTGTGTTTCACTAGACGGTTGCTCTCTGTGTGTGTGTTTCACTAGACGGTTGCTCTCTGTGTGTGTGTTTCACTAGACGGCTGCTCTGTGTGTGTGTGTGTGTGTGTGTGTGTGTGTGTGTGTGTGTGTTTCAGGAGACGGCTGCTCGCTGTGTGTGTGTTTCACTAGACGGTTGCTCTGTGTGTGTGTGTGTGTGTGTGTGTGTGTTTCACTAGACGGTTGCTCTCTGTGTGTGTGTTTCAGGAGACGGCTGCTCTCTGTGTGTGTGTTTCACTAAACGGCTGCTCTCTGTGTGTGTGTTTCAACTAACATGTCTCTCGGAAGACACACACACAAACGTGGCGTTATCTCTTGCACTGCTTTGCATGCTGGGAGTCGCCTCGCTATCAGATCGTTGCCGAGATCTAATTGTACTTTGATCTCAGGGTTTTTAAGCTGCATCAGAAAACACGCAAACGGTACATACAAGGACGTTCAGAAGCACTCAATCAACCTAACACACACACACACACACACACACACACACACACACACACACACACACACACACACACACACACACACACACACACACACACACACAGCAAACTATCTGTATCAGCACCTGGAGGTGGGGGGGGTTGATATGATTATGATCCAGCTTGAAGAGGTAAAATAAAACGATGTATAGAGGAAATGTTTTGCCACCAGGCTGGATGCCCAGATAAGCTTCTTCTCCTCGCCAAGTCACCGTGGCAACCGTGACGGACGGAGCTATGACGGAGGATAATTCATAATTATCAACATCATAATTGCAGTTGTTTTTTAAATTGCTAACACACTGAAGTCAAACAGGACTCAGCAAACGTAACTCTTTGAGAAGAAGGTGCTTGTTAGTCGTCATGGTTACCGTAGAGTGTCGTCGTGGTCCACCCCCTTTTTGGGTTCATTTTCAGCAACCAGTGTAGCATGAGAACATGGTGGAATTAGCAAGCTAGCTAACCAGACTACCTGGATGTTCTGCAATCCTTTAAGCCCCGCCTCCAGCCCTCTCGACCAGCTTCATGGTGGATGATGAGTACGCTAGCTGGGTTTCCTTACATGCATTAGACACTTTTTATTTTCCTTACTATGGCGCACGCTCGTCTTATTTCTGTGTTCACGCGTATGAAATCACAATGCCACCACTCACTGCTGCATCAAAGCACCGCGGGGGGCACACCAAAGGAAACGCTGGTTCCTATCATATGGTGTCCACACACACACACACACACACACGCACACACACAGCGAGGGAGAGGAAAGATCTATCAGCCTATTTTTGGCTGACTGTAGCGGTCGCCCACATAAATGTCCGCTTGGCTCGGCTCTGATCACATAATTGCTCCGTCCACACCTCTCCCACACACACACACACTCACACACACACACACACACACACACACACACACACACACACACACACACACACACACTCACGGTCCAGTATGACGTGAAGCGTCCACACATGCAGGTGAGCCCACGGGCGTCTGAATCGACAAACAGCAAACAATGACTCCCACTAGCTCGCCCACACAGCAGCCAGCGAGGGAGGGGAGGGGGGGGGGGGGTGGTTTCCACGGCAGCGGCAGACAACACACAGAGAGGCGGTTCCTCCTACCTGAGTTCCTCTTGGAGATGTACTTGACGCCGTCGCCGGCTCCCGAGGAGATGAGGAGGAGGAGGAGGAAGAGGAGGAGGGGTAGAGTCTTCATCTCTCCAGTCTCCACTGGGCCCTGAAGGGAAGCAAGACAGACGTGAGACAGATGTGAGACAGGTGTGAGACAGGCGTGAGACAGACGTGAGACAGACGTGAGACAGACATGAGACAGACGTGAGACAGACGTGAGACAGACATGAGACAGACGTGAGACAGACGTGAGACAGACGTGAGACAGACGTGAGACAGACGTGAGACAGACATGTGACAGATGTAAGAACTAAATGAATAAATAAAAATAAGAGCTTCTCCATGATGAGGAACTGGACAATGTAGCATTCTGTTAGCACTTAGCTACCTCCACTATGCAGATTAAATTACAGTTTATATTTGGTATATATATTACAGTTTATATTAGTTTTTTTTGGGATAAGCAAACATCTCTGTGTTGATTCAAATGTCGTTTTGGTTTAAACTCAGATGAACTAAACAGAGATTAGTTCTTAATTAAAATTCCCCAAATCATCTGGATGGACTTCTGTTGAACTCTGATGAGGATGATGTCATCTCATTTGAATAAATGATAAATGATATATAAAAGAATGTTTTCAAACAGAGAACATTTGTCTTTTATTGAAGACCTTTTCAATAATTGCAGAATAATAACACTCACCATGTCGTAACTATGACAACCTCCCTGCAGACGTTATGTTTCTGTCTTTTTGATTGGACATGATTTCTGAGTTTCTCAGTGTTTCAAAGCTACAAATTAAACTGTTCCTGGCCGACGTGCTGTAAAAGGTGAAAAACAAAACACTTTCATATTTCAACTCCGCAGCCTGAGAAGAACCACAAACATTAATATTGATCTGCAGCACGTGTTCCTGGCTTTATGAAAACAGCTTCTTTCTTCTCCAGCTGATTCAATTCAAAATACATAAACCAAATCAGATTTGACCGAAGGCAATGAATACAAACGTACACACACACACACACGAACACACACACACACACACACACACACACACACACACACACACACACACACACACACACACACACACACACGAACACACACACACACACACACACACACACACACACACGAACACTCTGCCCTGTGAAATCACCAATCATCAATTGATAGAAAACTGATTCACATGAGCAGCAGCCTTTTGGACGTGATGATCCCAACAGGTTCATGTGGGATGCGATGGGGGAGGGGGGACCATCGTGATCCAGCACGGTCCGGATCAACTGGGTCTCGTGTGAACCCTGAGTGGGGACTCAGTTCTCTACATGGTCAGGACTTCTGAAAACCATTCCAGTGCCTTATAAAGAGTCTGCTGAGACCACAAATGAAAAGGATAAAAACACAACAAGCTGTTTTTATTTGGAAGACTGTCGATACGAGTAGTCGTAACATTTAAGGGCACGGACACATGGGGCCCACCAGACTTAAACAGGACCCGGAGTCCACCCTGTCCTTTGTTTCTTTTAGAACTCCACCTGGTCCTCAGCCTCAGAGGCAGGCTCCAGGAAAACCGGGTCTTGCCAGGTGAGCTTCCACTACAGCCGGAGGAGCTAAATTGAGCGGTTGAGCTGCAGGTAAAGATAGAGCGGCGGGCGCTCTGACAAGCAGCGCTGAGTGGAAATCAAAGTGTGAGTCAGCCGTGTGGGAAGCGTTTCCCAGGTTCATTTGGAGAAGTCAAAACATAAACAGAGAGAGACACCAACGGAGTTTAGCCTCGAGACGTGGCACAAACACTTAGATATAGAAAAGAATAGAAATGTCCGTCTGAGGGGAGTCAGAGTCTGCATCAAAAACACTCTTTCTTAAAGAGAAGACACAGTTCGGCCTCCCAACATGATGCATTAATTTATTCAGAAATCATTTAATTACTTTACTTCAGTAGCCCAAATGCATCAATCTGTGCTCACATGTCTCTCAGATTAGGAATGAGAGTTTCTACACAACTATTGGTTGCCTGGCAACTAGCAGCACCTTGAGAGTGCAGGCGGCAACCTCCGGTTTCTGAAAAGTGAAGCCAAATGCGGAAATGCCTTAAACTGTCATTCTCCCTGCTGGCCACCAGGGGGCGACTCCTATTTAGTTGTATAGAAGTCTATGAGAAAATGGTCCGACTTCTCTCTGCTGGCCACCAGGGGGCGACTCCTCTCTGGTTGTATAGAAGTCTATGAGAAAATGGTCCTACTTCTCTCTGCTGGCCACCAGGGGGCGACTCCTCTCTGGTTGTATAGAAGTCTATGAGAAAATGGTCCTACTTCTCTCTGCTGGCCACCAGGGGGCGACTCCTCTCTGGTTGTATAGAAGTCTATGAGAAAATGGTCCTACTTCTCTCTGCTGGCCACCAGGGGGCGACTCCTATTTAGTTGTATAGAAGCCTATGAGAAAATGGTCCGACTTCTCTCTGCTGGCCACCAGGGGGCGACTCCTCTCTGGTTGTATAGAAGTCTATGAGAAAATGGTCCTACTTCTCTCTGCTGGCCACCAGGGGGCGACTCCTCTCTGGTTGTATAGAAGTCTATGAGAAAATGGTCCGACTTCTCTCTGCTGGCCACCAGGGGGCGACTCCTCTCTGGTTGTATAGAAGTCTATGAGAAAATGGTCCTACTTCTCTCTGCTGGCCACCAGGGGGCGACTCCTCTCTGGTTGTATAGAAGTCTATGAGAAAATGGTCCTACTTCTCTCTTGATGTATTATCTCAGTAAACATTGTAAACATGAGTTTATGGTCTCAATCTCTAGTTTCAAGTCTTCTTCAATCCAGCATGATGTTCATTTAGTACATTATGGTCCATTTAGAGTCCACCAGACCAGAAAGCAGGGGATGCTTTAGGGGGCGGGGCTTACCTGCTGATTGACAGGTTGCTATGACGCTACCAATGCTAGTTAGCTACTAAGATGACTTTAACATCATCAGATCCACCCGTTGCTCCTCCACAGTCCAACTGGTTGCAAGATATCAAAGATGGCAACGACCAAAATGACGAACTTGAGGCTTCAAAACTCTAGTCCACAAACCAACGGGTGGCATCGCCATGACGACGTCCACTTCTTATATAGAATATAATTCCTATTAAACTGCTCACAACAAGGATCTTTGGACATATGAAAAAGATTTTGGGGTGAGCTGTCACTTTTAACAAACGCACTACAGAGAGCTGAAGACTTTTACTACACACACACACACACACACACACACACACACACACACACACACACACACACACACACACACACACACACACACACACACACACACACACACACACACACACACACACACACACACACACACACACACACACACAGGGTGGCATTGTAGCATTAAAGAGAAAGGGGAGAGTATGAGGGTTTTTTCTTTTTACCCACTTTCTGAACCTTTTAGTCTGAAACACAGAGAAGCCTAATGCAACTGCTAAAGGCTGTGTGTGTGTGTGTGTGTGTGTGTGTGTGTGTGTGTGTGTGTGTGTGTGTGTGTTCTTGGACTCTGTAGCCTACAGTGATGGTTTGGCCCAAAAGCACAGGGGTTGAAATGGAAGTTGAAGGTTACTGATACGTTTCTAAAACACAAACATGTATATTGACAACATCATAGATGCTCTCGTTATTGATTGTTCTGTTGTTTTCATTTATATGTTGACTATATTATTGAAAAAATCTATTAACCCCAGTCTCTGTGGATGATGCAGATAGATAGCATTCTTTACAAGTTTCTATAGGTCGCCCCTCGATGGGCAGCAGAGGGAACAACAGTTTATGGCGTTACAGGATGGCTCCACAGAGTGTGAGCTAGGCTAGGCTATGCTATGCTATGCTATGCTTTGCTAGCAATGTAAGCAATGTTTCCACTCAGAACATGTGACTGTGTAAGTTTACTTAAGAATACTACAACACACACCATCTTACACTTTCCTTGTCTCTCTCTCTGTCATTCTCTCTCTCTCTCTCTCTCTCTCTCTCTCTCTCTCTCACACACACATACACACACACAGACATAGTGGCTGCAGTCTTCCTCCAACACTCTTATTCTCACATAGACTCCCTCATTGCCAAACACTGAGCTCTCTTTATCTCGTCCTCTCACTTGGCCTCTCTGCACTGCCTCACAGCCATCACACACACACACACACACACACACACACACACACACACACACACACACACACACACACACACACACACACACACACACACACACACACACACACACACACACACACACTCCAAGGTCAGTCTTCCTCTCGCCTCTTCTCCACACATGAACACTGACACACTTGCTCAGACAGCAGCGGCAGCTTGTTTGATGTTTGATCCACCATGAATGCAAGCATGGAAATGCAATCTCATGGCGTGTGTGTTGTGTGTATGTACTCTGTGTGTGTGTGTGTGTGTGTGTGTGTGTGTGTGGAGGTGGAGGAATAAAAGGAGTGTAATGGTATTTGAAAAATCCCCCAGTGATCTGCAGAATAATTATGCCGTATATGGAGAGAGAAGGAGAGAAAAATAGAAATGAAGAAAAAAAAGAGTGGATGTCGGTTTTGGCTTCAATGCACTAACATGCACTAACATGCACTAACACACACACAAACACACACACACACAGGGAGGGAGAGAGCAGGACAGAACAGAAACTATTAGAGCATTCCCATCCCCCGTATCTTTCATCCTCTGTTGCTTTGCTGTTCCGTCCGTCTGTGATAATGATATCCAAACAGCAGAGCAGGTCAGAGTGTGTTTAATGCAAAGTGTCACACACTCAGAGCGGTTGGGCTCCGGAGAAAAAATATATACTTTTATCAGGAGGCAACGTCCAGTTCTGAAAAGTGCCTTAAACTGTCATTTTCTCCGCTGGCCATCAGGGGGCGACTCCTCTCTGATTGTATAGAAGTCTATGAGAAAAAAACACACCAGAAAGCAGGGGGTGCTTTAGGCGGATCGGGGCTTACCTGCTGATTGACAGGTCTCTACCACGCTACCAATGCTAGTTAGCTACTAAGATGACTTTAACACTTTAACACAGCTGTAAAGTTGAACCTTGAATCATGAAGCTAACTTTGTTAGCAGCTTCACACCAGAAATCCACATGGATTCACTTCCTTTTGGAATCTAGTTCAGTAAAATGTACTTGATTTGTTGATTGATTGACTAAAGGTATTTACATTATGTTTAAGTTTTTTATAATCATATGAATAATTTTGAACTTTAGATTTTATGATTGATTTGATGAGACAATTCTCATGTCAGTATGGATAGAGTCCATTGGGGGTTTTTATCATATGTTGATTTTAAGTGTCTGTGATGTGAAGAATGTGTGTGGAAGGAAAATGAACATGTTTATTTTTTAATGATTCTGGTTACATTATTCTTATTGACGTGAAAACTTTGTGGAAAATTCTTGTCAGAGTGTTTTTTTTTTTAGCCGAGGGTTAAAAGTTCAAATGAGTATTTTCAACAATATGCAGTTTTAACAAGTGGTTTAATTCTGAGGGAAACACTTGCAGACATGCATGAACATGAACACACACACACACACACACACACACACACACACACACACACTGATAACAGGCTATTCCCGTCCCAAACACACCAGTGTTAAGCCATTAGGCCGCTTCAGCCACACATCCAATATTAAAGACCGCCTCCAGCCCGGTTCTGTCACACTATCTGTCTCTCCAAAACTGCATGAGTCATGCTGTTTGGGTTACAGAGGCAGTCTGTTTTACATGGAAACATAAGCCGCCTCGTTATCATTACCAAAGATTTTATACATTTAATCTGTGCACGAGGAGGCGTTTGAATCTGGAGTCGTGATAATCTCGTTGTCGGTTTAACGCTAACGTTCAGCTCACATGAGCACCTTTTTTCATACTGACATGAGAATTGTCTCATCAAATCAATCATAAAATCTAAAGTTCAAAATTATTCATATGATTATAAAAAACTTAAACATAATGTAAATACCTTTAGTATCAACAAATCAAGTACATTTTACTGAACTAGATTCCAAAAGGAAGTGAGTATCTGACATGAACCCTGAGCTGCACTTTGCATGTCTTTATTAATTTATTTATTACCATTGTAAAACTTATATTTAAATAACACATATCAACAGTACTCACCCTCACACGGGGTACCAATTGTGTTGGGGCACCAGCAGGAATACATTAATAATGCTATTTATATCAAAAATGTATTGATAATCATAATTATCTATTAATAACCGAATCTGCTCCTGTCAGTGCCCAACAGTTATATCTAATATTATTATTATTATTATTATTTGCTTGTACAGTCCATTTGTAGAACAGAGGTTGCCTCCTCATAAACACCACGACGTCTCTTATATGGATCATTTCGTATCTGCAGGAGTTCTGGATGCAGTTCTGCCGCTTTGCCACATTACTGAGTGTGATTAAAACATAATTAAGTAGACGAGTGTAGCAGAAGCTATGAAAACACCATACTGTGATTATGTTAATGAGGTGAACACCTTATTGAATCAGGTATAATTGCATACGCGTACTGTAATTAAGGGCATCATGGACATATAATCAACACCATTCGAGAGCATGAGGCGATGAACGCGTGGCGTGCAGGCAGAAACGAACAGCCGTCGGCATCGGGTTGCCATGGCAGCGACTTGAACCACCATCTGTCACTCACGCATACTTATATGAGACAGTTTACTTGATGAAGCCGCCACATCCACCTGAATGCAGCAGAACCAGCCGTGAAAGGTATGACCGTTCCATCTGCGGCGCCTAATTCCAGAGATGTGGTGCGCGCTCATCAGGACTCCTGCAATTATGCACACCTCCTCTAACGCAGAGCCTTGATTGGATCTCACACAGCCGGCGCCAGACTCTCACGGAGGTACTCGGGAACATCTGTACCTGGACCTGGACTGGTGGAGGGGAGCCGTCTGGACTGACAGGACACTGTCAGGATGCATGAGGGTGGAGGACCAGATTCAAGAGTCCACATCACCCAAACCCCCTTAGACAACCAGCTATCCAGATGTAGTTGGACAGTACTGATGACATGGCAGCACAAATTTAAATTACATCGACTTTAGATCCAAGCATGTTGATATTATATCATATTTTGTTTACATAAGCCCTTTTACACATTTATATTTTGAGCTTTCAGATGAAGTTAAAGATCCTCTGCCCCCCTAAAAACAGAAAAAAAACAGGTCTATGTGGGTCTCAAAGGGTTAAAGCATGTTTCTCATACCAAACACAGAACCAGAGGTGTCTTTTGGTTCTACCAGTATTTAAAAAAGTAAAACATCTTAACCCACAATTCCTGTTAGAAAAGCTTGAAGATAAAAGAACGATGGCCACAAAGAGGAGAGGCCTGGTCAGCAGGAACGTTCGAGGACTTCCAGAGTGAAGCACAACCCGCTAATCGGGTCTAAGACAACATTTCCCACTTCATTACCTCCGCCGGCACACGGTGTTTTGAACAGCAGGACGTTTTGTGGGTCTGCAGCGTCACAAGCTCCAGAAATATGGTTTGTCAGATCGCTCCGTCTCGTGTCCTCCTTATTAACTGAGGGCCGGCCGTTCACTTCTCAGTCAGACAGCTGTGTTTTTAAGCTGCACGTCGCTGTCGGGATGTTTTTATTTGTGAACTTGAGTCCCGACACCCTCCATCAACGTGGCGCGTCGAGCCCTCGGGGGCAAACGCTTATCACAGCATCAAAGACGTCGTGGTGCGTCTGATATCAGACGCTCGTAAATCAGGAGAAAACCTCGACTGCATGGCGAAGGATAAAACGTGAGGAGGAAAACACAGGTACAATAGCTGGTTCCTCGGTATAGATCTCAAGGTCACATGTGTGCAGCTGCTCGCCAAATTAATGACCACATTTCTGAGAGCGAGAAAGAGAATCCGTGGTCAATTGATTCCTGGATCTGTGTTGAATAGATTTTAATTCCCATGTGGAATGGATTGCTGGGGAAGGTTAGGTTTTCTCCCATGGGTGTCCCCGAGTCTCCCACACTGCCTGACCTTGTGGGGGGGGGGGGGGGGGGGGGCTACCTGTTCAGCAGATGCTGCCAATGATTTTTTGCCTGACGTGCAGTTCGGCGTCCCTCCGGTTCCACATCCCCTTTTGTTGCATCCGGTCTGCTTCTGTCAGCAGGCGGCTCTTCCTGATTTCCCCGCTGAGTTGTTGGAGCTTCTTCCCACAATAATAACTAATTATGTTCATCTGCCGCTGCTTCGTGGAGCTCCTGTCTACCGGCGAGAATGAATCAAACGGAGGAACAAAAGATCTCCGAGTCTTGTGCCAAAGTGTTGCTGCCGACTTTTGACGGTCGTGAATATCAATATCACGACGTCCTGAAGGATCTTTGATGACATTTCACACTGTAACTGTGATTTTTTATTGTTTAACAGCAGTGAAACTTTACACCTCCATCAGATAAAGAGCTACATCAGCAAGTATTTTTCGTGGTGTTTCTGACCATATAATGCTTTCAGCTCTGCTTTGGTCTCCACCATCTCCTGCTTATCTGCTAAACCCAACACTGTCTAACGTTGTCGTGAAGCCGTTTCGTGGGAACGTTTTCAGAAACACAAAGCAAAGAGGTGAAAGACAACAGTCCAGACAGCTGACGGGGAGGAATCAGCTGCGAGTACGTAAATGAAAGAAAATTAAAGTTCTTTAGTTTACAAAATCCTAAATTCAAGACTTTTGGATTTTTTGGTGTTGAAGTGCTGAATGCATATGCATATACTGGATTGCATGATTATGTACCATATATACATGCATATAAACAGGAAAAGTGCATTTAAAATATAACATTGACATGTTGAACCACGGCCACAACTTTTTGTAAATTTAAATGAGCAAATAATTATCACAAGATCAACTCGATGAATTGATGCAAAGCGACTGTTCTCATGGATATTGATGCTGGCGGTAACGGAAGGCAACCGACTGCCTTCCAGTCGACACACACACACAGAACAGGAGTCTCCTGTGGCCACCGTGTTTTGGTAGGAAAGAGATGCTAAATAATAAATTAGTATAAATATTTACAAATTATTTGCACTGGGGAAGCGGAACAAGGGTGTTTATTGGGCTCAAAGGAGTTCAGACTTTTTTTTTCTTTTTAGAGGAGCAGAAAACGGCAAAAACAAGTGTCTGTTTTCTAGATGCCATAGAGATACAAGGTTGCAGGACACACACACACACACACACACACACACACACACACACACACACACACACACACACACACACACACACACACACACACACACACACACACACACACACACACACGGGGTGTGTGCTAATGAATGCAGTAGCACCTGTTCAGTGAATGATGTAATTGCTCTCAGCAGATCCCCGTTTCCTCACTATTAGGCTGTTTAGCAGCACCGTTTAACAGGTATGAAAGGTTGCTGCAGCGAGCGCTCCTCTCCCTCACACCTCCACTCCTTTCACATTAACAGCATCGCCTGGAACGTCAGAGAGCACTGGTCGGCTTTTCATGAAGGGGGAGGAAGCAAGGAGGGGGGGGGGGGGGGGGGGTGTAAGAAGAGGCAAAGTGAAAGGAAAAAGGAGAATTTTTAAAATGGGGGAAATGAAAGGATGAAGAAATGAGGTTAGGCAGAGAGGAGGGAAGCCATTTGTTCAGAATCAAATCGATTAAACTTCCTTTCTCACACACACACACACACACACACACACACACACACACACACACACACACACACACACACACACACACACACACACACACACACACACACACACACACACACACAGCAGTTGAAGTGAGAAGACTTTGTTGTTAATTCTGAAGTACAGTGAACCGGGAACCAGCGTTGAAATCAAGACTGCCTAAACCCAGACCACAACGTATCGAGACTAAGACCAGACCAAGAACTTTGAGCACCTGATACCTGAGTCAAGACCAAGACCAGACCAGAGAGATCCACATTCTGAGACAAATTGAAAATTCTTCTCCATTCACGTTTTTATTGCCATGTAAACTGCATGTATGTAAGTCCCAGATCCACCAGGAACCCAGACCCCCGTCCTGTCAGGGTTCATGACATCATCATGACATCATCCATAGGTGCTCGGTGGATTTCACCAAGACCCACGTAGGCTGGTTCACCCCAGCTGGAGGAACCAGAATAAAGTATTGATCTGTGATTTAATATCAATAACCAGATGAAAGGATGCTGAAATAACTCCATCATGATGGTGATCAGTAAAAAGTGCTGAGTCATGCTTTGTTAGGTCTGTCTGCAAGACCACAAGATAACTACTGTTAAAACGCTGGTTTTCTGAATGGAGTCTGGTTGATGGTGCTAGGCTACGCTAACATTGTAGCTGCTCCATCAACACTCCAAATAAGGTCATCTAGACATAAATACAGCAGAGACCTTGTTGTTTGGACCACAGACAGTCTCTGGTTCCTCCACATAGTCTGGTCTGGTCTCTGGACTAATGTGAGCTACTATCTAGACCTCTGGGGGACCACAGACAGTCTCTTGTTCCTCCACATAGTCTGGTCTGGTCTCTGGACTAATGTGAGCTACTATCTAGACCTCTGGGGGACCACAGACAGTCTCTGGTCCTCCACATAGTCTGGTCTGGTCTCTGGACTAATGTGAGCTACTATCTAGACCTCTGGAGGACCACAGACAGTCTCTGGTTCCTCCACATAGTCTGGTCTGGTCTCTGGACTCATGTGGTCTACTATCTAGACCTCTGGGGGACAACAGACAGTCTCTTGTTCCTCCACATAGTCTGGTCTGGTCTCTGGACTAATGTGAGCTACTATCTAGACCTCTGGGGGACCACAGACAGTCTCTTGTTCCTCCACATAGTCTGGTCTGGTCTCTGGACTAATGTGAGCTACTATCTAGACCTCTGGGGGACCACAGACAGTCTCTGGTTCCTATACATAGTCTGGTCTCTGGACTAATGTGGTCTACTATCTAGACCTCTGGAGGACCACAGACAGTCTCTGGTTCCTCCATATAGTCTGTTCTGGTCTCTGGACTAATGTGAGCTACTATCTAGACCTCTGGAGGACCACAGACAGTCTCTGGTTCCTCCACATAGTCTGGTCTCTGGACTAATGTGGTCTACTATCTAGACTTCTGGGGGACCACAGATAGTCTCTGGTTCCTCCACATAGTCTGGTCTCTGGACTAATGTGGTCTACTATCTAGACTTCTGGGGGACCACAGACAGTCTCTGGTTCCTGGTCTCTGGTGGTTTATGTTCTATAATCCCGTCCTGAGTGACAGAAACTGTCTTCTGATGGTTTTTGTTCTTCTTCTTGGCGGCGACCCTTGACCCTTCACCCTCGTTCTCGGTCCGAGTCGATCTGGAACATCGTGATAACTCTGACATTTGGAATCTTGACATTTTTCACTTTTCTTCCCACACTCAGAGTGCACATCCTTCGTGTCTTCACGGGTCACAAACGAGTCGTGACACGGTGTAATTTCATAAATGCCTGACTGTTTGAAATAACAAAAAGTGTGGCACGTAATCTTTCTGTGACCTGGAACCTTTTGTCGTGTGTGAAAATGTCATCGTTGTCCGTCTCACAGCATCGGAAACGTATTTCACATAAAAAACACAACGTTCAGGGGAACGCAGCGATGCGTGTTGAAGATGAAGGTCGACATGAAAACACACGAGTCAACGATGCGCGGCAGCTGTCCCTGTTTTGACATGATGTGTCTCCGTAACCATGGAAACGAATGTTCCGGTGAAATCTAGGAAAACGGACCGTGTGATCGCTCACGTTGATTTTTCGAGTACAGATTAAAGTAGTAAGTAAGAGGAAACAGGAAGTTCTTTACAACATTTCCTCAGGGGGGGGGGGGGGGGCATGTGCTGTGAATAATTGCTGCAGCCTTATGTAAATATCTCATATCAGAGCTGAACTGGGATCAGGGATACAATACGGACTCTGTCTCCCACCCTGTCTCTGTCTACCTCCCACCCTGTCTCTCTCTACCTCCCACCCTGTCTCTCTCTCTCTGCCCCCCCACCCTGTCTCTCTCTCTCTACCTCCCACCCTGTCTCTCTCTCTCTGCCCCCCCACCCTGTCTCACCCCCTCAGGTCTCACTAACACTCAGAGAGAGATTGAGAATCAATTATCAAATACTGTTGATAAAAAAAGAAGAAAAAGCATGAATCCGATGTCTTCTCCTGTTTTGCCGTTTTGTCATCGGTTCACCGTGTTATTGATCGCCATCATGTCACAGTTCTGAGCAGATATAACTTCTTATGTTGTTACAGCAACCCCTCATTATTTTTATTTATGGAACGTCCCTAAAAGATAAATGCTACGGCTCTGAAATGACTGTCAAAAACTCTAAATATCATCCTCTTACTGTTTTAGTCAAGTGGTTATTTGCATATATATATTATTTGCATTAATATTGATTTTATCTGTATCATAAGCTCCTGGTTGGTTGTTATGAAGTTAAACAGCTCATCCTTCTCTGATATATATTTTATATGGCTGTTAACACATCTTTATCAAACAACAACCTCATCATCACATAACTCACTGGAACCTTCGTTAGCCGTTAGCTCCTGTGCTGCTAACGCTACTAGCGCTCCTCTCGGAGTTTTCAATGCGGATCAGAGAGCCCGGGACCAGAGCCGGTTCTTGCTATAAGCAGACTAGGCGGGTGCATAGCGCCCCTGCAGCCACTAGGGGCGCCCAATCTGCAAGTTTTGTTGTTTTTTTACATCCATTTATTGACACAAAGGTGCCTCGTTGTTTCTACCTTGTATTAATATTTCCTGTAGTTTAACTCGCTCGGGTCAACTTGAGATGTTTAATTTGAGATTGAGAGGTTTTCACAAATATACGCTGGTTTCCTCTTAAAGTGTAACAGATTGGTGCACTAACTAACTGGCGGTAGATTGTTTTGAGAAGCGCTCCTTCCGCCTTCCCATCATGCTCTCTGTCGGTGTCAGGAAGGAAGCAGGGTGCCGTCCACCCGTCCACCCACACAGGACGCCGGCTGATCCGACCCACAGCGATACACACATTCAGCAGGATCAGGCTCCTCTCACACAAGGATGTATCTAAAGGAAAGGTTATGTCTGTAGAATCAAAGATAAAAGCCAAAAGGTATAATCGTATAATGTGAGTATCGATTTTGTAACTTCAGAAATTCAATGGAGCGAGTAATGTTTTTTTTTTAATGGTGTTTAAATGTATATACAGTAAGCTGCCTTCACGTTTAATGAGTGGAAGTTGGCCGATGGAAGCTTTGGTAAGTGGGGATGCTTTGCCAACTGGCTTCATCAAAGTCATTTAAACAGATTAATGGGTCTGAAAATGAAATGCAATGAGCAGGACTGTCGTTACCAGCAGGACGGCGAGGCCAACATGGAGGAGTGTGATCCAGCGGCTCGTAGCGTCCGGAGCTAGCTGCTCGCTACGCTTTCCAAATTCACAGAATCTCAACGATCCAAAGTCAGAAATGTGCCGATATGTAAGAAAGTATATCTGTATGGAACTAAACCACCGCAGCAGCAAGGTGACACTCTTTAACTCGCTGCTGTCGGAGCCCAGAGAGGGGGCGATATTCAGAGAAAAAAAGTCACAAATGTGTGAGTTTATAGCCGATATATACACATTGCTTGGTTCCTGCTAACACCATTGTTTGTCGTTGCTATGACAACAAGTGAAAGCTACCGCTAGCATCTTAGCCCAACCGCCCCGATCAATAAACACCCATAAGATGACAGTTTGTCCTCATATGAATAAAAGCCACAATAAGCATCAACATCATCACCCTAAGGACCTTAACGAGGTGATGTCACACGTTGGGATTGATTCATTAGAACATGAATACGTACATTCATGGGACGTTAGCTAGCATAGATCAACGTATTCTCATGAATTTTCGTATGGAAACGTACGAAAAGTTATGTAAAATTTTTTCGTGTTTTATCCTACGAATATCAAAATGACTGAATGAATCCCTGCAGTGAAAAATGGCTTCCATTCCTTTCATTCATAATGGAAAATGCAGCATAATGCAGCATTTTAAAGCTGTTTCGGCATTAAAGTATGTTTTAATGACATTCCTAGCGAAAAATATGCATTTTGTTCTAATATTACTCCTTCAGTGAATGTATATGATCTTTCGTTTGTTGGTTAGGGTAAAAGTTAAGGTTAGAGTAAGAATTGGTAGAGCCTGGTATCGAACCGGCAATCTTACGGTCGCTGGCTAAGTCCCTCTACCTCCTGAGCTAAACCCTCCGAAGGTTATGATCAGGTTTAGGTCTGATGGTCTCTAACTACCAGCATAAAGCGCATCGTTTACGTGACTACGGCTCTGTGTAATACGTAGGAAATCATACGAAATTATCGTGCTTTACTTTTCGTACTTTTTAGTACGAAAGCTGAGTGAGAGCAGCCTGCATAGATGCTGGCTCTGTGGTTTTTTCTCCTACAGCGGTCCTGACACGCTGTTGTAGATTTCTGCTGTGAAAGTCTAAAAAAAGAAACCATGAGCAGCTGTAGACGAACACAACACTGACGTTTTCCAATCATCCCTCTTTCAATATTCCTGCTACTTCTTCTCTCACTGACTGGAATACATGAAGAAATGAGCACAGAGGACATATTTCTATTATTTCCCTGTAAACAACACAGCGGCTGGTAAACTCTCTCTCTCACTGTGTGTGTGTGTGTGTGTGTGTGTGTTCGCTGCTGAATTCAAAGAAAAACGTTTGTGTGACAGTTTTCGGACGTTTTCTTCTTCAAGTATTCAAATAAACTGAAACAGGACTTTCAAGGGAATGCCCCATTTAACGTTTTTTTTTAAATAAATATATATTCAGCACATTTTTCTGAAAAATGGAGAATCAGAAATCACAAGAAATAAAAAATAAATCCAATATGCCGACTGGCCAGAGATTCAAAGCTCCAACATGTGAAGCCGTCGCGCTGACGTTGGCTCATCCAGTATGAGATGCCTTCTATACGCGGCTGCAGCTTTCATACTCTATTCCCATTCATCGGGCTGGTTTGGGATAAAGGACACATTATGTGTGAGGAGTCGGGCTAACTCGGCCGTCGATATTCTTCTCCAGAGCCTTTAGAAGACGATCGATGGTGAAACGAAGGCAAAGTGCTGCTCATGCAGAAGCTAATAAGTCTTTCCTGTGTGTTACAATGGCTATATATCTATATCTATATGATAGCCATGAGTCACCTCAGGGTTACCTTTCCAACCGGCCAATCAGCCGTCCAGAAACCCACGATTTCCCGCCTGAACCCACGGTTCACACGCTGCCTTTTAAATCCCGTTGTTTTTAGAGGAGTTTTTAATCTTACATTGTTAGTCATTCTGTGGACGGCAAAAGAGTGGGAGATGTGTGTTTACGCTAAACATTAACCCCCCCCCCCCCCACCCCCCGGCCGTCAACAAGAGGGGGAGGGGGTCTCCTCCTTTAACCTGCAGTCACGTCAGCGTGCTGCCTCCTGGTGACTGAGCTGGAAAAGATGGCGGAGAGCCCCACCGTACGTACAAGGGGAACCCACGGGGGTTTTCTCCGAGGATCAGGGTTCATCGCCATGACAACCGGAGCCCAAACGGTGCTGATCCGGAGCTTCTTTTTTTACTGAATCGCTTCTCCAGAAGGCCGGAGAGGAAACACACACACGTGGTTTGGGATTGGGGCGCACACACACACACACACACACACACACACACACACACACACACACACACACATGGAAAAATGCCAAGAACAGGCACAAACTCACACAATGGCTTCTATTTCAGGTTCAGATTACGATGTTGTGAGGCTGCAGGTGAAACGTGACCTTCAGGCTGACGATGAGACAGAGAGAGAGAGAGAGAGAGACAGAGAGAGAGAGAGAGAGAGAGAGAGAGAGAGAGAGAGAGAGAGAGAGAGTCCATTTAAGCTAAAGGGCAGACAGAACACCAGAACATCATCTGTCGTGTACCGAGTTTGTGCACGAAAACAACGCTGTGTTTTTGGTTGTTTGCTGAACTGGAAATCTCCGTCTGCAGCAAATGAACGAGAGATAGAGAGAAAGAGAGAGAGAGAGAGAGAGAGAGAGAGAGTCCAGTACCAGTCATAGACCAGCTGGTCTGAAGCCTCAAATTCTACCTTCTGTTTGTCGCTATCTATCTGATTTTTTTGCAACCAGTAGAAGGAAGTGACCATAATTGGACTGTGGAGGAGCGACGGGTGGATCTGATGAACACTGAGCAGCACTCTGACTGGATCTGGATCCAAGTGGATTCTGGTGTGAAGCTGCTAACAAAGTTAGCTTCATAATTCATAAAGTGTTTAAGTCATCTTAGTAGCTAACTAGCATTGGTAGCGTGGTAGCCACCTGTCAATCAGCAGGTAAGCCCCGCCCCCTAAAGCATCCCCTGCTTTCTGGTCTGGTGGACTCTAAATGGACCATAATGTACTAAATGAACATCATGCTGGATTGAGATTGAGACCATAAACTCATGTTTACAATCTTGAGCTCATGAAGAGTTCTGCTACCTGCATGACATTGTTCAGAAACCCGTCTACATATGTAATAATAAAACCATTTCTACGATATAATATTAATAAGTGACTTATATACCGGGAAACACTGCGGCTCCTTCCCCTTAAAAAGGTCAGCTGTCAGGTTGGTTTTCTGTCAATGGCAGAAACGTGTGTCAAGTTCATAGCAAAAAAAACAAAAAACAAAAAATAAATAAAAAATATCAAATTTACTTTGAATCCAGTGAAATTAACTGATTAAGACACATTTGAGGAATATGACGCAATGAATGAGAACGATTCTGCAAATTTTGCATCAATGAGAAAATGTCCACAGATTTAACAGAAGCAGGATTCCAACACAGCAGATAGAAATATATGAAATAGTCATAGAATGTAACTATAAATTCATGTTTCTACGTCTCCACCACGTCATTCTCTGTCCACCAGGACGACATACCGACACCTGGCCACTAACACACCTGGTCACTAACACACCTGGTCACTAACACACCTGATCACTAACACACCTGGTCACTAACACACCTGATCACTAACACACCTGGTCACTAACACACCTGGCCACTAACACACCTGATCACTAACACACCTGATCACTAACACACCTGCTCACTAACACACCTGGCCACTAACACACCTGATCACTAACACACCTGGTCACTAACACACCTGGTCACTAACACACCTGATCACTAAAACACCTGGTGTCAAACACACCTGGTCACTAACACACCTGATCACTAAAACACCTGGTCTCAAACACACCTGGTCACTAAAACACCTGGTCTCAAACACACCTGGTCACTAACACACCTGGTCACTAACACACCTGATCATTAACACACCTGATCACTAACACACCTGATCACTAACACACCTGATCACTTACACACCTGATCACTTACACACCTGGTCATTAACACACCTGATCATTAACACACCTGGTCACTAACACACCTGATCACTAACACACCTGGTCACTAACACACCTGGTCACTAACACACCTGATCACTAACACACCTGGTCACTAACACACCTGGTCACTAACACACCTGGTCTCAAACACACCTGATCACTAAAACACCTGGTCTCAAACACACCTGGTCACTAACACACCTGATCACTAAAACACCTGGTCTCAAACACACCTGGTCTCAAACACACCTGACCACTAACACACCTGGTCACTAACACACCTGGTCACTAACACACCTGGTCTCAAACACACCTGGTCACTAACACACCTGATCACTAACACACCTGATCACTTACACACCTGGTCACTAACACACCTGATCATTAACACACCTGATCACTAACACATCACTAACACACCTGGTCACTAACACACCTGGTCATTAACACACCTGATCACTAACACACCTGGTCACTAACACACCTGATCACTAACACACCTGGTCACTAACACACCTGGTCACTAACACACCTGGTCTCAAACACACCTGATCACTAAAACACCTGGTCTCAAACACACCTGGTCACTAACACACCTGATCACTAAAACACCTGGTCTCAAACACACCTGGTCTCAAACACACCTGACCACTAACACACCTGGTCACTAACACACCTGGTCACTAACACACCTGGTCTCAAACACACCTGGTCACTAACACACCTGATCACTAACACACCTGATCACTTACACACCTGGTCACTAACACACCTGATCATTAACACACCTGATCACTAACACATCACTAACACACCTGGTCACTAACACACCTGGTCATTAACACACCTGATCACTAACACACCTGATCACTAACACACCTGATCACTTACACAGCTGGTCACTAACACACCTGGTCACTAACACACCTGGTCATTAACACACCTGATCACTAACACACCTGATCATTAACACACCTGATCACTAACACACCTGGTCACTAACACACCTGGTCATTAACACACCTGGTCACTAACACACCTGATCACTAACACACCTGGTCACTAACACACCTGGTCACTAACAGACCTGGTCTCAAACACACCTGATCACTAACACACCTGGTCACTAACACACCTGGTCATTAACACACCTGGTCTCAAACACATGTTCATGTAAACTGACATAAATCTCTTTAATACGCTGAGATCAAAGGCATCATCTCCGCTTCCTGTCCTCACGCTACGATGAATGATTGACGGTGAACACACGCCTCGCAGCAGAAACACACTTCCTCTTCTCCTCACACACACACACACACACACACACACACACATACAATAATACATATACACACACACAGCATTTTGTGACTTCTGCCAAGAGCTGCAGGACGTTTAGCTTGGCACGCTAAACACAAGTGAACTCTGTGGACACACACACACACACACACTTTAGCGTTAACGAGCCCGGAGACGTTCGCCGTTAATGTGACGCCAGACGCACAAAATACACAACGGCGTCCGCCGATGAGCCGTTAAAAACACTGGAGACACATATGTCGGAGCGACGTGGTGTTTCAAAGTATTTCCTGGAGTGCATTTAGTGGACCGAGGCCACACACACACACACACACACACACACACACACAGAGGTTAAGCGCTGACTGTAATGAGATGAGTAATCAGTTGTGTCAGATAGCTTGTCTGCCAGAAGGAGAGGAGGAGGAGGATGTGTGCCAATGCTACACACATCCTCCTCCTCCTCCAGTATCTGATTCTCCTTTGGCCAAAGAAGAGGAAGAAGAGGAACATCTTTGCCCCCTCAGGGCGACAGAGCAGAGGGGAGCTCGTCTCCTCATCGCCGAGGTTACGGGAGCATATGGACCGATCGCCTCCTCGTCCTCTCATGGATCCAGATGAGGAGGAGCGAGTGATGAGGCGACGACGCCCAAAGTGGAACATTCAGATTCAGATTCAGACAACTAAACCCCGTCACTCAGTCACAGTAGCAACATCATCACTGTGAAAACACACAGCTCAACAAATATATAAAGGGCACAATGCAGAAAAAATAACATTATACACATATATATTAAAATAAATAGATAAACAAGACAAAGAAATGTCCAAACGTGTTAAAAGAAGAGTCGGAGCTCAGTGACATCTGTATCTCCCACAGCTGCTTCTTCATACGTCTTCATCAGTGAGACAGGTAGCAGCTGCACTTCACGTCTCATATTGTCTCAATTACATTTCAGAGGAATATTTTCGGCGTTTCAACCTTTTCAAATCCACATCCTGCAGGTGTTTGGAGTCCAAAACGACCCGGTGATGACACGCCATTAAACCTGCAGTAATATTTAAAGCTGCTCTACAACAGCAGCGCTCCAATAAATATGCGTATCGTGAAAGATGAAGCCGGCTGAGTTATGAACCCACAGATTTGGACTCTGCTCGGCTCCACGGAGCGTTTTAACATCTGTTAGCTAATTGCTTCAGTGTTTTTTTTGTTTTTTACAGCCCTGAACTTTACTGTTTCACTTCACTCTAACAAATGTCATCCGCTCTGTTTTACCTCTCTGATAAATCCGGTGTACCCATAGAGAGGTGAACATAACTGAGCAATTAAGAGGCAACAAGCCTGAAGATATTTCCCTCTGGAGTCAGTGGAGACTAAAGAAAGCCAAAAGGAGAGAGTGAATATATTTAGTTTATCACTCAGAACAACTTCGGGAGAAGAGTCGCCCTCTGGTGGCCAGCAGAGAGAATGACAGATTAAAGGCACTTCAGATTCGGCTTCACTTCTCAGAACTGAAGGTTGCCCAGTGATCTGGAACTTAGTTGTTCCAACGTAATATTAAAGCGTTCCCATCCGTTTCCTCCTCTCACGTCCCAACAGGAAGTAGGTGGGAAGGACTGACGTCAAACAAGACGAGATGTCGTGACGGACGGACGGCGACGCCAGAGGTTGATGGAGGGAAAGAGCGAAAAGCAACGACTGTTTTGTATTTTTATCGCCGTGCACTCTCCCTCTCGCCCCATAAAACTTTCCCTGCATGTATTTTTAATACCTACAGATGGCAATAAAATGAACGCAGAGGTTCAGCTGAGTTGAACCGTGGAAAGAAAGAAATATTAGGGAAGAGAGAACGGAGCGAGGAGGAAAGGGAGTGGGAGGATGTGGTGACAAAGAAAGGATAACAGACTGAGTGGAAATGGGACAGCGGGAACGGATGGAGGTGGAGAAGATGAGAAAAAAAAAGGATTTCGGTCCGGCCGAGTGTTGACAACTGCCTCAGCATGACAGGCCAGGGGGGAGGAGGGGGGGGGGGGGGGGGGGGGGGGTTAGGTGTTGTATAATAACAAACAAAAGGACGGAGAGAAAGAGGGAGGAGAAGAGAGGACTTTGGAGATGAGGAGTGACAGAATAAATATGTCTCAGGCTTTTATTGTGAAAGGTAACAACAGAATGATATATATACATACACGCTGCTGTTGTCAATGTGGAGACAAGAAGCCTATCTTAATAAATTAATAAATACATATAAAGCACTTTGCTTTATATGTATTTATAAACAGTCATTTTCCTTCAGAGCAATGCATGATGGGTCTTTAATGCTGGCTTAGGGACCACCGGATTCTACACTATTTAAGATTAACTGTGGGATGTTTTGAGTGCATTATATAGGGTAAATAATAATAATAATAATAATAATAATAATAATAAAAATAATAATAGTCTCTATACATGCAGACAGAACTACAGTCCACTATGAGCAGTGAGTGATTTTCGGAAAGAGATTCTTCTGTTGGAGTAACTAGCAGCTGCTGAGCTGGTCCAACATGGCACACACACACACACACACACACACACACACACACACACACACACACACACACACACACACACACACACACACACACACACACACCATCTGTGGAAAACACAAGCGGGCGAATGCTCATATCCTTGTGCTCAGAAACACACATCCACGGCCTCCCAGAGATCGTTCAGCTCCTCCAAACTCACCTCTGCTGACACAGACTTGAGTTTGAGTTCATAGGTCACCGATGCACAACGCAGACCCTTGTAATAAAAAAAAAGGTTTGAATGTAACAAAACAATAGGAACTAAAAATACGCCGGCTGCAAGGATGTACCGCTGCAATCAGACAGGAGATTTATTTTACCATAAATACAGCTTTTAGCAAAATAGGTGTGAGAAATGCTGCAGAGGATTGTCTCGTAAACCAGCCAATTATATATATATATATTAAAAAAAACGTTGTCGTAAAAGTGGTGGGGACTTTTACAGTCGAGGCTGCAGCTTCTCTTGGAACAGAAGCCTCCAAGCCAAAGCTGCTCTTCATGTTTTAAAGAGGATTCATGTAAAAACAAACTGTTCTCAGCCGCGCTGCCAGAGTCTGGATGTAACAAGAGGACGTTGTCATATGCATCTCGTATGCATTCAGACTGAAGTAACAAGCCTGTTTGAAAATGTGAGAATTAGAAAAGATATTTGACTTCCCACCTCTGTTTTCTCATCGACTTCCATGCAATCAGAATTCTTTTTGTAACCAGAGTCGTCGCCCCCTGATGGCCGTTAGAGAAAATGCAAATTCAAGGCGCTTCAGCCTCGGCTTCCCTCTTAAGAAGGTCGGCGTCTGGGCGCCATGCGGCCGCCGTAAACCGGTCCAATCATAAGTCATCAGATGTTTTTCTTTGGGCAGATAAAAGCTTCCAAAAAGGCCGTTTTCCCTTAATGTCAAATGAAGGAGTTCAGGGAAGCCTCGCTCTCTCTTGCTAAAGTAATTATTTCCCATGGAGGCCTGGTTAAAAATGTGAGTAATGTGTCTTTTACAGCGGCGTAACAACAGCCAGACAGTTTTAGTGCTACCTCTGGCTATTCATGATCCACCACGGCTTCGCTCAGCAGACTATTGTATTCCAATACAATCCCATTGACGAGGCAGCCCGCTTCAATTACTAAGAGGAGCTATGTGATAATCTGAGTAAAGAGAAATGGATTTTCCCTTAAAATGGTGACTGCTCTGTGAGGGGTAATAGGGAGGGGGGGGGGGATACAAGAGGAGAATTAAAGTGGGGAGGAAAGAGAAAGACGTAGACGGGCAGAAAAGCAGGGTTTGGACACATTTACACCGACGGCAGAGAAGAGGGGGGAAAACGGGGGAAATCGATGACTCAGCGTTCGGCTCAGCATCGATCACCTGATTGCCAGTCGGCCTGGATTACAGAGAAGAGTTAAAATCCCCTCATATAGACCCGACTGGACACCAAACTCCAACCAACGAGTGGCTCAGACAGACAGCAGACTTTGGATTTGGTTTCAATCAGCAGGTTTCAGTATTTCCTTCCAACTACTTTCTCCTTTTGTCCATGTTCGGTATTTTACGACGAAATGGTCCTACTTCTCTCTGCTGGCCACCAGGGGGCGACTCCTCTCTGGTTGTATAGAAGTCTATGAGAAAATGGTCCTACTTCTCTCTGCTGGCCACCAGGGGGCGACTCCTCTCTGGTTGTATAGAAGTCTATGAGAAAATGGTCCTACTTCTCTCTGCTGGCCACCAGGGGGCGACTCCTCTCTGGTTGTATAGAAGTCTATGAGAAAATGGTCCTACTTCTCTCTGCTGGCCACCAGGGGGCGACTCCTCTCTGGTTGTATAGAAGTCTATGAGAAAATGGTCCTACTTCTCTCTGCTGGCCACCAGGGGGCGACTCCTCTCTGGTTGTATAGAAGTCTATGAGAAAATGGTCCTACTTCTCTCTGCTGGCCACCAGGGGGCGACTCCTCTCTGGTTGTATAGAAGTCTATGAGAAAATGGTCCTACTTCTCTCTGCTGGCCACCAGGGGGCGACTCCTCTCTGGTTGTATAGAAGTCTATGAGAAAATGGTCCTACTTCTCTCTGCTGGCCACCAGGGGGCGACTCCTCTCTGGTTGTATAGAAGTCTATGAGAAAATGGTCCTACTTCTCTCTGCTGGCCACCAGGGGGCAACTCCTCTCTGCTTGTATAGAAGTTTGTGAAAATTTGTCTAATTTTTCTCTGAATATTGCCCCCCTCTCTCGGCTCCGTTATTTATTTTTTCATAGCCATAGTATTTGCACCGTCACATGTGAATATGAATGTCCGGATCCGTCTCTGATCATCCGACTGGTCACATTGATGCTTCTTCAGATGAAATAGCGTTTTGGGTTCGTATCCTGTGCAGTGCTTTACATGCTCCGAGCAGTAAATTCATGGATTACGTTGCTCTTGTCTTCCTGGTTTTTGTCTCTTTACGTCTTGTCCTATTTATATTTAGTCATCTTAAAGAAATATCAGGGCCTTTTTATCCTGATGGTTGTTTTGGGCATCGACGTGAAAATAAGAAGAACGTAGACATATAGACATGTTGGCTCCTCGTTAAATGAATACATGGACAGAGGGAGGAGGATCCTGCAGTGTGTGTGTGTGTGTGTGTGTGTGTGTGTGTGGTCGTGGGGAAGTGTGATGCTCTTTGTCTTGAGTCTCAATGTGAGTGTGTCCGTGTGTGTGTTGCAGAGAAGGGAAACAATATGGCACCATTAAGCCACTTCTAATAACATCACGTTCAGCATGGAGGCTGGAAGACCACGGGGTGTGTGTGTGTGTGTGTGTGTGTGTGTGTGTGTGTGTGTGAGTGTGTGTGTCTTTACCCTATATATGCATTTCTGTCTTCATGTATCTGCAGGTGTCCCTATACATGCTGCATGTGTGTGTCGTCCCTATGCTGCTGCCTCAATCGATCGTCTTTCTCCCGTTGTGTGTGTAACTGCTTGTCGTTCGTGGACAAGAAGGCTCCGTAATTATATAAAAAGACGAATGTCACATGACCAGCGAGTCTGCTTGTCCCTCTATGTCCAAATCCTTCTAAAAAGACACTCTCCGGCCTCAAAGAAAAGCTTTTAAAGAAATGTTTTGTTCTTGGAAAATACAATGTTCCTGCTGCGAGTTCCACTGTTTGTAAGTTCAGAGAATAAGCAGACATCCTGATGCCCATCATCGTCATCGGAGAGGAGGAGGAAATGTAATTGCATCGCTACAGAAGGACAAATGTACATGATATATGGTTTCAAACCTGCCGCTGTTATGTGCAGCTTCGTGCCAGAAGCAACTTTTCTTTTTCTTCTCTTCCAGGTCTCTGCAGCAGACTCTCCTGCTGGAGGGCAGCACATTATGAAAGTTAATGAGGGTTAGGAACGGCCAAATAACTTATTCAATTTCTCATTAAAACGTTGGCGTTCGTCCTGCGGGTATTAAGTTTCCAAACTGAGAGCGTGAAGACGTTTCTACAGCGGGAAGACAGTCAAACGCATACGAGCGTCTGAACACTGTAGACGTGTTTATGTTGTGATGCAAACAAAACCACCAAGTTTGGTTGAGGAGAAAAAAATATCAGGGTTTAGGTGAAACGTCCTTGTCGGGTATGACGATTTAAACTATGACAGCAGTTTTGGACAAAATGCCACTTTCCGCTGATTGACAAGTCGGGTTGATTTGATTGATTTCAAAGCGATGCTAGAAGGGAACCGATCACTTGACCTGTTGGCAGAAGCTGGGTTTGGGAATGTAAATGAGTAGGACAGTGTATGTAACTAATTGTGTTTTAAAATGTCTGCTCTGACATTTTCCATGAGAGCAATGTTTTAAGGCCTTGAGAGCGTTTTAACAAACAGCCGATAGAAGGCCTGGAAGGTTCTGTGATGTCCATCCTGGTAATGAGAATACACTCGTTGGCTTGTTGGGATCACTGAATCTGATCCCGGTTCGTCACTTGAGTGGAAATTAAAACCCCTTAAAGAGCCCTTTAGCTCCCGATTCGACCAATAAGAAACGAGCAAGGAGCGGTAATTAAACAATAACAATGATTAAAAAATCAACAACAACAGCAACGTGGAGGATGATGGAGTCATTAACAGAAGAAACACATCAACTAGGGGTCGCAGTGAGACTCCACCAAGCATAACACCCATATGGAAACGCCATATGTCCTCATCAATACCACATACTAATTCATAATACATACACACACACACACTTACACAAATATCAAGTCTGCACACACACACAGTTTAGTTGGTGTAATGACCCATTTGGCATTGAGCAGCATCTGTTTAGCAGATGAAGACTTGTAGGAGGGATGTTAGTAATTTTCTCCCCGACACGGCGAGCAAACAGGGAGGCAGGATGCTCTTTAGCACCGACAGCCAATGGCCTGTCCCGTCTCCCCCCTCCTCCCCCTCCTCCCCCTCCTGTCACCGCACACTGTAATTGGCCGAAAAACAACGGAGTGCAAAAAACATCTCAAAACAAAGATCCCCCTCCACTCAAAAATAACAACGAGCAGCGATTCTTCCACATGAGGAGCAGAAAATAATAAAAAAACCCATCTTCCCCAAATGATCCTTTCAGTCACGATGCTTTTCATACGTTGCCTTCGCTCCTCGGAGGGTCCCGCCATGACAGCCTGTACTTTCCTGGCCGCGTCATTACCAGGAAGCAGACGAGCAGCTCCAGCAGAGAGAAAAGGCTCGGCGGCGTTCCCTTTCCCGCCACGCCGGCGCTCACAAACACAAAGCAGCAGAAAGGTAAAGGATGGACGTCCAGCAGGCGAGCGGGACGCCTTCTGATGAATGAAACGGCACACATGGAGCCGTGTGACTGGACGGGTCATTAGCAAACGGATGGAGGGTAACCTGTGACCCCAGAATCTGCTTTCCTTTTAACAAAATCACCAATTATCAGATAGCCAGGAGCTGTAAAACCAGACATTATCGTCAGATCTTCAACTTTCCCGACGGTCTTTCAACACATCGTGTTCGACGGAGGCTCAAACATTTAAATTGGGGCATTTCATCAAAACGAGGTTGTTAAAAGGTAAAAGGTTTATAGCACAATATAATGCATTTAAATAAAAAAAGGCCACAGTGAGTAAAATGTGACGGGAGCAGAACAACAAAGAGGAAGGGGAGACTCTCTCAAACTGCTTATCACATGAAAACTCAACAATATGGTTCCTTTTTTATGTTCAGGGCTCCTCGTTATGTATTATCACTTAGAAAATCCCGTTTGTACCATCCTCCTGAAGCCACGCCCCCTCAGACCATCACCATGGTTTTACCGGGGAGATTCACGTGTGTTGATTCAAAGAGGAAAAGAACGTTTTTCTTCACCTCTGTTATTCTGAGACGAACTCCTTCCTTCCTTTCCTGCAGATCGAACCGTCTTCTGGCGTGGGGTCAGAGGTCAATGGCGAACCAAATGCACCTTTAATTGGTCACATTGTGTACAGCTGTCCTTTAACCCTGACACACACACACACACACACACACACACACACAGACACACACACACACACACACACACACACACACACACACACACACACACACACACACACACACACCTTTCCCTTCACCCGCTAAGGTCACATATTGGCAATAATTTAGAAAGTGAGGATAAACATGTGAGGCTGTGAGGGGGTGAAGGGTCAGGAGAGAGAGAGAGAGAGAGAGAGAGAGAGAGAGAGAGAGAGAGAGAGAGCAATGAAATAAGAAACGTATCTTTATTTTCTCCTCTTCTTCCATTTCCTCTCCCAAAATATTGTGAAAAATCCTGAAGACATGAATATGGTTATTTCCATCAAATTGGGGCTTAAATTCATGATTTTATATTCTTCATAAATATAAATTTTAGCTTTCATTTGATATCTGTACCTGTCAATCAGCAGGTAGCCCCGCCCCTAAAGCATCCCCTATTGAACTCTAAATAGAGCATAAATGACTGAATAGAGCACATAAAGATAAGAGGAAACACTTTCTGTATTTTGGGGTGAACTGTCCCTTTAAACGATAGAGAATATGTAGATTCACTTGACAGTATTGTTATCATCCATCTCTCTGCATCGCTCCGTCATCGTCGCTTCCTCTTGTTCAAGCGTTCAATAATCATAAATCAATGTTTCTCTGATAACATTAGACATTTATGAATAATAAATGGACGCTCCCCGCTCCTTATTACTTATTGACATCATGCTGGATGTCATATTAGAATGAACGGAGGGGATAAAAAGGAGCAGCGGGGGGGTCATCATCATCGTATCGTATTCTCCTTTTGTAACGTCGCTGTTTGTTTCATTCTTTCTGTTTCTAGTTGCTCAACCATAACGTCAGGAGCCGGGATTCAAACCACCGGTCCTCCGATTGGAGGACGAGAACACAGTATTGATTATTAAATATTCAGAAAGGTGGGCAGATGGAGGGTCCATCAACACTTTCAACCAGGCAACGAGGTTTCATCGTTCTGACTGTCCGTCCTTATTTAAACATCGTCTCTCTACAACCCCAACGTTGTGGTTTCATTAACATCGTCCACAAGTTGTGCTCAGCAACAGAAAACAATAGATGACATTTCACAGCCGTGTCGTGAGCCCGTGTGGAGGAGTTTAGGATCTCAGATGGATGGTACTCTGATCTGATGAATGGAGTTTCTATCAGCAGAGCTGACATTTATCGACGAATCATCAACAGAGAAAAAAAACAATCAGCTTCAATTTCACATCAGCAACATCAACAACTCTCCAATCAACACGCGGCAATGTTGCTGGAAATGAAGCCTGGTGTGTTTGTTCCACTGCCATGTGACGATGAAGATGATGAAGATGATGAAGATGATCACAGTGCGTCAGCAGCAACGATGACATTTAAGATTTGCACATGAAAGCCATTAAAGTCAACACATCACCAAGAGAAGTGATGGTTGTATGAAATTAGATTTTTTTTCTTTTTTAGCTTGAAAACGGAATTTAACAAAAACTCAGAAGTCCTGTTATTTGTTTTGTCATCGTCATGGAGATACAGAGACGGTTTCACCTTGTAAAAACACTTCCATCAGAAGAAAGAATTTCACTGTAATGGAAGTTTCACTTTGAAGCTGAGAGAATCTGAATCTCTGTGTTGGAACGAGGAATACCATGAACTCATAAAACGCTCATATGGACCTCCATGACAGAGAATGTTTGCTTTCAGAAAACCATAAACGCAGAAAAGAAACCTCAAATAACTGCAGTGTGGACCCGGTTTAGGATGGAAGCAATGCATTCTGGTCCAGCTGCTGACCAGGATTGTAACTTTAATTAATGTGTGTGTTGGGTAAGCAAGAGAACGGACCAATCGGCGTCCTGCAAGGAGCTAGTGGCGGCTGAGGGGGGCGTGGCTTCGGAGAGGTTAGCATAGCTGCATTAGCATCGGTTATTTCACATCAGAAGATTTCTTAATTGAAAGAAGAGCAAAGAACGGCACTGAAATGATTCATTATTAATAAAAGCAAAGGGGCGATGCTCGTCTATCATGCAACAGTGGTTGCCGTGGTGATAAATCGTCAAGATAACTGCTGGGATGAAGCTCCTCAGTACCCTGAGGGACGCCTACCTGCCAGAAAAACTTCAAGACACGTTCATGGACTGTGGGATTTCTGCAACTTTCATATCGTCGCCGTGAGTCTGTGCAGCAGCTTTAAAGGAACGGTGATGCAGAAATATAGTTTAATTGATTTCCAGCAGCCAATCCAGAGCTGTGATTGGTCGACACGCCGGCTGGTCACAAAGAACTCCAAAATGACAAACGAGTTTCACTTTTTTTTTTTGACAAGAGTAAACAGTGCAAAACCCATTTGGTACTCCGTTGTAACCCCCCTGTTCATAATGGAACGGTGCCAACTCATTTTACACCGCCGCCTCCTTACAGGAAATAAACAGGCGGAGAAGAAAACAGAACAACTGTTGCGTTTCACGAGGCCAAATCCCCGAACAAGAGCCGGCGAGATGAGATGAGCTCCAGGACACGGCTTGACATTATGTTTCATTTCAATAACAATGCCTCTGTGAAGTCACAATATCCCCGCTGGATAGCACACACACACACACACACACACACACACACACACACACACACACACACACACACACACACACACACACACACACACACACACACACACACACACACACACACACACACACGAATTAACTCCTCATACCTTGAATTTAACATAAACTTTTAACCTTAAATAAGCAAAGGTTTAAAGGAGTGTCCTCTTTTATAGAATCCGTGTGAGTACAGCAAACACACACACACACACACACCACACACACCACACACACCACACACAACACACACAACACACACAACACACACACACACACACACACACACACAGTTAATTTTCCCTGATATTCCCTCTGCATCCCTTTTAAATCCTGCTCTATTGACACTACAACGTTCCACTGGGACTCCTAAGAAATAATGTACAGGCAAGATTTATTGCACACGCACACAGACACACACACACACACACACACACTGCAGCTCTCTCACTCTCTCCTCTATCAATCAGTGCAGCACACAATGAAATGCAGTGTAATATTTGTGTTGCACACACACACACACACACACACACACAGGGGGGGGGGGACCTGCTAAGTAAGCGGCCTCTCCCTTTCGGGCGATGTGATTATACAGTGGATCTCATAAGCATTGCTTCACAACTGGATTTGCACATGTAGAACTTAATTACACGAGGCCTCGCTCCTCCACCCGCATTCATGGGGGGACGTCAGCTGAGAGGTGGGACTGAAGCTATTACCTCGCCTGTGTGTGTGTGTGTGTGTGTGTGTGTGTGTGTGTGTGTGTGTGTGTGTGTGTGTGTGTGTGTGAAGCCAATCTATCAGCAGTTTAGCCAAGATTAATGTTTACATAAACAGGTTTGGGCTCAGTTGCCAGATTTTCTATTTAAACACACACACACACACACACTCTCTCTCTCTCTCTCCTTCCACGGTTGAATGTGTGTATTGCACACACACACACACACACACACACACACACACACACACACACACACACACACACACACACACACACACACACACACACACACACACACACACACACACACACACACACCAGCCCTTCCTGCTGATCCTGAAGTCCCCGTGAGGAGACAAAGTGGGTTAAGTGAAGAGTAAGCAAAGAAACTGAGATTAGTGAATGAACGTTCTGGCATGGCAAGCGGTGTTCCGCAGGGAACCGTCCGTGTGAGCTGCGCTTTACACGCTGCATTTAGCTCATTGAGCTAACAGGCTAAGCTAAGCCTGTGAGCATGGTTAACATTATATCTGCTGAAAAACAGCAATGTTAGTGTTGTCATTAGCAACGGGACGATGCAGGATCGTTTATAGCAATAAAATCACACTGAATTTGAAAAAAAAGCTGAATATATTTCTTTCTTTATAAACTAAGAGATTCCAGTATGTTTACGTGCCATTTTAAGTGTATTTGGATGATTATCTGGATAATATCGATCATGACGTGAATCTTCATATCTGTCTGTAATTATGAGTTATTTGGGAACGTAACTTTGTTGACATGATAAGAAGGGGAAGGAACTGAATGGATGGATGGAGGTTTCCATCACATTGTTCAATACGTCGATGTACTTAAACAAAATAAGGACGTTTAGTGAGAGAAATATTAAAGATTCATATCATTATATTCGGATGCAGCTTCTCGACGACTTCTCAAAGTGAACAGAAATAAATAACTTTAGGCACGGCGATCGTATTTGTAAAGCAGCTTCAACAACAAGGTCATTCAAAGTGCAGGATCAAGAACCCGGGCGGAGTGAGACCTGGTCTGTTGGGATCTGGTTGAGTCCTACAGGTGGTTCAGACGGACCGGATCGCGGTTCAACCTCACCATTAAAACCTCGCTGCTCACCAGCACAGAAAAGAGAAGCACGTAACCCGCCGATCTCAGACACATCATCCCTGAAAAACCACAACCTGGCAACCGAGCCCACACAGCAACCGCCTGGCAGCGAGACTTCCAGCTCCATTCAGACGGAGGAGGAAGAGGAGGAGGAGGAAGAGGAGGAGCAGCTCAGCATTAGAATGTTCCAGCTGCAGTCGACACAGTTTAGCTCCGCAGATAAACTTGTTTTGTAAAATGGCATTTAGCCCGACAGCATCTCGCTGCTGCCGTATGTTTCTATTCAGACCTGACGGCTCAAATCAAATAAAAAAAAGAAGCAATTTCCATTATCATCAAATTATTCTATTCATAGTGTTCACGTCTTAGAAAGGCTGTGAATCCCTCTGATAGCTTTGATAGTTCCCCTCCGCTCCAAAGAAACTACAAACTGTGTTGTATCTCCTCTCCATTAATAGAGCTGCATGGGGAGGCTGATACATGGAGAGAAGAGGAGGAGGAGGAGGAGGAAGAACTTCAGGGCGACCTCAGACGATGGCCTCGCTGCCTGATATTTGGTGTTTGTTAAAAATAAAAAATAAAAAGCTCTAAAAGCCGAGTGGCCTTGCCTCTGAAATGATGAAACCAGGCGGGCCGAGGCCTCGATGCAGGCTTTAAGAGACCAGGACTTCCTTGTGAATGAGAAAACTGTGATCTGTGATCTGTCCACACACATGGAGCAGCTAGGAGCCTCAAACAGGAAAACACCCCACCATCTCCTCAGCAGGTAGATCACTGCTAACCTTTAAACACCTGACAAACACTCACACACAACAATGATGCGTTCAAGGACACCCGAGAACTTCTGCAGACACTTAGCAAACATTTGACCGAGCTGAACCCCGGCTGCTGGATTGGCTTCCTACCTCCAGAACCGTGTGGATCCTGCTGCAGGCCGCTAATCCATACAAGTCATCTGTTAATCCATTCACATGATCGCTTTCTGATCACTTCCATTCAGCTGCTTTTTCCTGAAAATGCAGCTCCAAACCAGCAAGGACTGATCTGAGAACTCTTCCTGTTGGTGCGTTCAGGGACACTCTGACATCTGAGCTTTCACTGTCTTCATCCTCTTCTTCTTCTTCTTCTTCTTCCCGGTTCATTGGTGCATTATCACCAGTGACTGATGTGGAGTGTGTGAACATGAACTTAAAAAGATGTGTTTAACTGAGTAGTTTAAATGAGTAGCGTTGTTAGACTGGAGAATTAAATCTCTGCACTCCGTTTCATATGAAAACAATGATCACACATCACTGTGTTCTTATTCTTTCACTTGTTCAGGAAGCCTTTTAATTAAACGCTGGCTTAAATGGTGAATGGACCTGCATTTATATAGTACTTTTCTAGCTAACTAGCTACTCAAGGAGCTTCACACTACATTCAGTCACTGTTACCCGTTCACACATTCTTACACTGATGGCAGAGGAGCCAGGGCAATTGGGGGTTCAGTATCTTGCCCAAGGACACTTCGGCATGCAGACTGGAGGAGCCGGGATTCAAACCGCCAATCTTCTGATTGGAAGACGACTCGCTCTACCTCTGAGCCACAGCCGCCCAAACAGCTCAGTATTGACGTTCATCTTCTGGAAACTAAGCACATCCGTGAGTTCATCAGCGTACACATGAACACAGCTGATCTCCGTTTACAGGAGCTGCTTTAATGGTGGCAAACCCCATGAAAAACATCAAGAACCCTGCGGTCCTTTAATGGTGGCAGAGAACGCTCTGCAGCGTCTACACAGCGTGGAAACCCGTACAGTGGACTCAGCAGATGAAGTTGTGGACTCGGTCCTGCAGGACCTGATCTCTGCCGTATCCGGCTGCTGTTTTAGCCGGCCGGCGCTGCGCTGTTGCTGCTGTGGACACTATTGCTCCTTTTGATCAGCATCCACAGGGATTGGCCTGTCAGAGCGCGTTAAGTCAACCAGGGATCGGCCACGCACACTGGTGGATGTGCTGAAGGCTGAACTGGAGAGTCACAACGAGGAGGAGGAGGAGGAGGAGGGGGCAAGACACAGAGATATGCAAGGATACTAGTGCAGCAGATGCTCACAGCTTGAAACTAGACCATAAACTCATGTTTACAATGTTTACTGAGATAATACATCAAGAGAGAAGTAGGACCATTTTCTCATAGACTTCTATACAACCAGAGAGGAGTCGCCCCCTGGTGGCCAGCAGGGAGAAGTAGGACCATTTTCTCATAGACTTCTATACAACCAGAGAGGAGTCGCCCCCTGGTGGCCAGCAGAGAGAAGTAGGACCATTTTCTCATAGACTTCTATACAACCAGAGAGGAGTCGCCCCCTGGTGGCCAGCAGAGAGAAGTAGGACCATTTTCTCATAGACTTCTATACAACCAGAGAGGAGTCGCGTAATTTAAGGCAGTTCAGCATCGGCTTCACTTTTCATTCTTACAGTTCAGTGTTGTCTGGGTTGTAAAAATGATATCATTTAAAACCCGTAAAGATTCATCTCGCTGTCAGCTACGTTCTGTTCTTCTAAAGGTTGAACTCTAAATGAATTCACATGAAATATCTCTGCTTAGAGACACTTTACCAGGTGAGCACACGTCTCCTTGTTTAGACGGAGGCTTTAAAAACACGACGGGTTTCATTTGTTCACCTCCAAAAACACCTGCAGGAGATAAAAGAAAAAAAACATCGGTATTGCTCCGTTGCCAAGGTTTCTTCAACTTTTTCTTTTCCTCGCTGTGACATGGAAGAAAAATGTAGTCTCACTCTGGGATCCAGTCTCATTAAAACATATTGCCTCTTCTATCAAGTGACGACATGCCAGAAGGCGAGCCGGGCGAGCAGAATGTCTTACACAAGGACGGTTAATAGCTGCGATCCAGACGCTGTGACCGGCGAGATGACTGATACGGCGAGGGACGCCGCGTCCACATTTCGGGGAGCAGAAACGCTCAACTTTGTGGCTGCAGACGCTTAAATGACACTCTGGAAGTCTGTGTAGACGGGCGTGAAGGGTAGGGAGTGGACAGCGTCCCCGTCGGGGGGAGGTTGAGAGTAGATTGCGTCGATACCGACCATCACGACAAAAATAATCCTAGGCATGCGTACAAACCCGTTAGAGGTCGTCGCGTTGGTGCGACCTTGAACCGGATGATCTCTGTTCGTGTCGAGCAGCGAGATGTGATGCTGACGATGAGCAAGGCGCTGAATCACTGATTCCTTATCGTCTTCAGGGCATCGGAGTGCGACCCCCACCGAGACGAGGACTGACCTACAAGCTCGGGAACAGCCGCCCAGCTAACGGTGCAGCGGGTGTATATGTAGACGTACAGCAGTGAAACCCCCGCTCTGCATGATCGTCAATGACCCCTACCATTCAGCTGGACACCACCTACAAGCACTTCCATACAATCAGAGCAGAGAGTCACTCTTGTGGGGGATATCACCTTCACAGGAATGTGGACGGATCTAAATTCTCATAATTCCACCCTTGAGTTGGGGTGGAAGCTTCCTGCCAAATCAGAAGCCAGCTTGAGATATGAGCAGGTTCAGGACTTCTGTGTGAACGGAGAGGCAGACGAGCAGAAAGCATTGTGTTGTCTGTCGCCGCTGCAGAAGCCCAGAACTATTTGGTGAAAAAGAAGAATTGATTTGTGCAAGTCCACTCCAAAGAGAACGTGTCCCGCCGTAAAACAAACCGCGGTGGAAAACACAACCTGAAAGTATAAATCAGGCTTGCCACTTGTCGTCAGTCTCACTAAAGTGTTCCTTCAGTTTTTCCCCAGATATTCAATATGCAATTAACCACCAGGCTGAATGTGATTCTGCCTCTTGCCAAAAAAATGCCATTAAGCAGGTTCTTTCAAACGGCACGAAAATAAAGACTCTTTGATGGTTTCGGCGTGCGTGACATTAAATTATCCCGGAGTTCCACAGAAGTCTGAGGATTACTACATTGTGTGGCATCTCTTTGATCAGAACTGCTCTTTGAATTTTTTGCAATACACAAGTCATGGAAGTCTCACGGTTGCCGGGCGGCGGCGGCGGTTTACGTGTAAAACAGACGTGGTGAAATCAGAAGCTCAGACAGAAGAAACAGATAGTTCTAGCTTCATCGCTACGGAGATGAAACGTAGTCGTGTGAGTAAATGTCAACTGTCTCGTCCAGAGAACAATGAATGCAACACTGGGAATGCTGCGTTCAAGGTCTTGGAGATGTGGGCTTCTTCATACCAACACATTGGGGCACCTTCAGGGTCTCTATGAGACCTCCAACTTCCGTCTTCTCCATCACAGAGACCGATAAAGAGGAGGTGGGTGGGTCAGACAAACACAGGACTTTAACTCGGGCTCCAACATTCCCGTCCCGTGTGGAGCAACTTAAGTTGAGTGATCCTGAAAGGTGGAAGTTTGAACCCATAAACTAAACCAGGGCAGGAATCATCGCTGCAAACAGGCTGAATGTACAATATCTCAAATCTACAGTAATGCAGCTCTTCAACGGCTCCCTCCTCCTCCTCCTCCTCCCTCCTTCCTCCCCTCTCTTCCTCCCTCGTTCATCCTGCTGTCCTCTCAGCCAGACTTCCCCTCTCGTATATTTCTCCACGCCTCGTCATCCCCTCCTCGATTTATGTCCGTCTCTCTCTCCTCCTCCTCCTTCTGTCTTTAAATCTACCTCCCTTCTTTATTCACTCTCTCCTCCTCCTCCTCCTCCTCCTCCTCCTCCTCCTTCTGTCTCTAAATCTACCTCCCTTCTTTATTCACTCTCTCCTCCTCCTCCTCCTCCTCCTCCTCCTCCTCCTCCTTCTGTCTCTAAATCTACCTCCCTTCTTTATTCACTCTCTCCTCCTCCTCCTCCTCCTCCTCCTCCTCCTCCTCCTTCTGTCTCTAAATCTACCTCCCTTCTTTATTCACTCTCTCCTCCTCCTCCTCCTCCTCCTCCTCCTCTTTAATCGCTTCACTTCAGCTCAGATCAAAAGACGAGTAATCATTTTTGTCTTCAATCAATGAATATCATTTAGGGGACGGTTGAGCTGATTGATCGTCTGATTGGATGAGAAGATGATCACATGGTTCCAAACATCGAAAGGAACTTTTTTTTTTAATCACTTCATTTCAGCGGCTTAGTGGGAATTCAGTCCAGCACCGGCTGACAGAATGAATTAGTTTCACCACGAAGCGATTACAAGAGAAAACCCAACGCTCCTTAGATTCAAGACTCAAGACTCATCTCAAAACGAAAATACAGTTCTGCTAACACGCTAAAGTTGCTAAGGTTGCTAAGGTTGCTAAGGTTGCTAGGGTTGCTAAGGTTGCTTAGGTTGCTAAGGTTGCTAAGGTTGCTTAGGTTGCTAAGGATGCTAAGGTTGCTAAGGTTGCTTAGGTTGCTAAGGTTGCTAAGGTTGCTAAGGTTGCTTAGGTTGCTTAGGTTGCTAATGGTGCTAAGGTTGCTGAGGTTGCTAAAGTTGCGAAGGCTGCTAAGGTTGCTAAGGTTGCTCAGGTTGCTAAGGTTGCTAAAGTTGCTTAGGTTGCTAAGGTTGCTAAAGTTGCTAAGGTTGCTAAGGTTGCTAAGGTTGCTTAGGTTGCTTAGGTTGCTAAGGATGCTAAGGTTGCTAAGGTTGCTTAGGTTGCTAAGGTTGCTAAGGTTGCTAAGGTTGCTTAGGTTGCTTAGGTTGCTAATGTTGCTAAGGTTGCTGAGGTTGCTAAGGTTGCTAAAGTTGCTAAGGTTGCTAAGGTTGCTAAGGTTGCTAAAGTTGCTAAGGTTGCTAAAGTTGCTAAGGTTGCTAAGGTTGCTAAGGTTGCTAGGGTTGCTAAGGTTGCTAAAGTTGCTAAGGTTGCTAAAGTTGCTAAGGTTGCTAAGGTTGCTAAGGTTGATATAAACAGGAACAAAACGAATATGAAATGAGCTTCAGAGACCAGAATTCAGGATGATGTCATCACGTTATTCTGTAAAAATTGTTTTTTTATATTTCCTGTTTTGACGTCCTCGGGGACAAGACATCGTACGTTTCTATGTGCTTCCGATGTTTTTCCGATGTTTTACTGTGACGTGATGTAAAAATGTGAAGTCTGCTCTGAAGTCGTGTAGCAATGAAGACGTGAGTTAATCACGGCATCGCTCCTCTCTTTCTCTATTTCCACTCGTACTCTCTAATCGTATCCCAGCATGCCCTCCCTCCCTCCCCCCCTCCTTCCTCCCCCTCCTTCCTCCCCCCCCCCCCCCCTCCTGGTAATAGATGGCTGCTGTTGGTCAGTGTGATGGAGGCATTCTGCTGCCGGTCCATCTACCTACTGGTCAGATCTTTACGACAGCAGTTTCACACTTTAAATCATCATCAACACACACACACACACACACACACACACACACACACACACACACACACACACACATACACACACCTCCGCTGGGTGCCTGGGCTTTCCTCCACCCTGACGATTGATGCGCACCTTGTTGCTAAACGGCCGAGATAATTAAACCCCACGCATCCCTCCAGTGACCGTGGAGGTGTGTGTGTGTGTGTGTGTGTGAGAGTGTGTGTGTGTGTGTGTGTGTGTGTGAGTGTGTGTGTGTGTGTGTGTGTGTGTGTGTGTGTGTGTGTGTGTGTGTGTGTGTGTGTGTGTGTGTGAGAAAGCCTGGCTGTTACATTGCTGCACCATTACATGACACACGACCATTAGAAAGCACACAGAGACGATGAACGGCGATCCGGCCACGATAATCACGATTCACGTGATTATATCACGATATTAATCACGATGTTTAAACTCTTAAAGGGGCAGTGACACAAACATTACGTCAAGAAACTCATGATAAATCACACACACACACACACACACACACACACACACACACACTCACACACACACACACACACTCACACACACACACACACACACACACACACCCAGAGAAACCGGAGAGGGAGGGAGGGAGAGGAGGCACCTGCTGGGCTGTAAAGCACTCACACAAACAGCGCCTGTGTTTGGTGAAGACTTAAACAAATGGGAAAATTATACAGTGGAAGCAAAGCGGCACCCTTTCACCCAAAGGTGCTCCGGCTGAGGGGGGGGGGGTACGTGCAGCCTGATGGAGCAGTCGGTTCTTATGAAGGCAGTGACGCCCTGAGCTTCTAGTGTGACTGTTAAGTTTGTAATTATGAGGATGTTAATGAACGTGTGGGTGTCCTCCTCCATGTTGGGGGGGGGGGTACTGATAATATAAGGATTAGTGTAAAGGATAATCATTATAACACTTTCATCGCTGGCTCTCTGTTTCTGCTGCAATGCATCTCTCAACCATGTAGCTTAATACTACCATACACACAGACACACACACACACACACACACACACTCACACACACACACACACACACACACACACACACACACACACACACACACACACACACACACACACACACACACACACACATACACATGTGCAGTCTGATGAATGAATAATGAGCAGCCTATTGGCCTTATGGTGAGTTCAAGGACCAAAAAATAGTTGAATCGAAGTGTTAAAGATGTGATTTTCCAGCAGTGGTTTGAATCTGGCTCACAGACACACACACACACACACACACACACACACACACACACACACACACAGCTCTCTCTCTCTTTCTCACTCGTGCGTAAAAACGCTCACTCCACTCGGTCTCTCACCTCTCACACCCACGGACGAGGCGCGTGCACACACACACACACACACACACACACACACAGCCGAACGAACAACTCCTCTTCCCTCTCACGCGCACACGCGCGCGCACTCACGATAAACAGCCCGTGAAGTAAAAGCTCATCACACGTGCGCGTCAAAGCGGACGGAGCTCACCTTGTGTTTGGGAAGTGATCGTGGATCCGCGCGGCGCTGATGACGAGCTGCTGACCGGGCGGGAGACGTGAACATCGGGGAGAATAATCCGCCTCCGGCCGCTCTGTGACGGGACGGAGGATCGGTGAGAGAGACCCGAAACCACGGGACGTCTCCTGGCTGCTAAACAGGGTAGAATCCCTCTCCTCCTCCTCCTCCTCCTCCTCTCTCCTCAGAGATATTTGGAGGCTAAGTCTGCTCCAATTAGCAGCAGTTACGCATCCTGTCCTCCTCTCCTTCCTCCCCCTCCGCCCTCGCGTCTATCTCGGGATGTAAACCGGGGACCGGGTAGGTAGACCGGTTCAGTCCGCGTCGGTGCGTCTCTGTCCGGGATCGCTGCTGCTGCTGCTGCAGCCAAAAATAACTTCCAGCCTCCAAACGTCCCGCGATGCGCCGCCACTACAATCCTCCTTATTAAAATATGAGTTCACGCGCCTCCTTCGTCGTACTTTGTGGTACTTTCTGCCCTCGTGGTGCCCCGAAACACCGACGGGGGCTTTAAGATGCCCGGGTGTAATATTCCTAAAGGGACACAAGCTTCCAGTCCAACTCAATGACGAGACGATCGATAAACAGTTGGTTCCGTGAGTATATTGTTTAATCAATTAACCGATCATCGATCGATCCGGAGGTGATGCCGCCGGAGAAGCCTCGTGCTCTGCCCGGAGAAGAGGAGCTGCAGTGCAGCGGAACCCTGTCTCCTCTTAAATCCCCCCACAAATCCAAGTTTGATCGATCGGTCAGCCCTATCGATCAATCAGTCCGATCGGTTCCAACAAGCAGTCCGCATCAAAGTCGATGATTGCGAATCAAAACGCTGTTTAAGTCCGGGACTTTGCTTCCTGTCTAATCCAGCAGAAAGGACGTTTCACAGTCCACGCGTGTTCTCCATGTCTCTCTCTCTCTCTCTCTCTCTCTCTCTCTCTCTCTCTCTCTCTCTCTCTCTCTCTCTCTCTCTCTCTCTCTCTCTCTCAGCCTCCGAGTCCCAAAATCACAAACAAGTCCTCTTGACTTTTCGGGAAATCCTTCTCGAAGCCGAAAAGGAAAAACGCGTGAAGCCTCGAGCTGCTTCTTCTTCTAGGTTCTCCTCCAAACCCGGCGGAGGAGGATGAGGAGGAGGGAGGATGAAGAGGAGCCGGATCTCCTCGCTCTCAGCTAGAAGAAGAAGAAGATACGCGGAGGAGAAAAAAAAAAAAAAGAGAAACCACACTTTTGGCTCGGTGGCCGAAATAACTGGAAAGAGGAGATAAGATGTAAGAAGATCAGATGCGCCTCTTCTTCCTCCTCTTCCTCTTCTCTCTCTCTCGTGGATATGAAACACTTGCTCTGCTTTACTCGCCTCCCTCGGAAGCTTCACCTGCCCGGAGAGACGCAGATAAGAGACGCGCAATCTGCCACATCTCGGGGAGGCTTTTATCCAAAGTGCCTAAAGAGAGTCCAGAGAGAGAGAGAGAGGGGCGGGGGGGGGGGGGGGGGGGGGGGGGTATGTGCAAAATAAATAAATAAATAAATCTATGAAAATATGATCCTTCCTCCGAAAACGAACGTGTTGATGTTTGCAGAGTTTCCCGGATCATCAGGATGAACGGCTGCTGCTCTCCGACGTTCCTTCACGAGGCACGCACGCGCACGTGTGTGTGTGTGTGTGTGTGTGTGTGTGAGCGAGAGAGAGAGAGAGAGAGAGAGAGAGAGAGAGAGAGAGAGAGAGAGAGAGAGAGAGTATCTTCTTTTCTTGAATTTGGAAACGTTTCGTATTATTAATGTTTTTTTGGGGTGAATTAATAAAACATTTGTGTTTCTTAGTCTTTTTATGTTCCATTATTTTTATTGGGAGGGAATGAAATGTTGGACAGAGGCGAAGAGAGAGACGAAAGTCTTCAAGTGTTGCTGTTGGGGTTTTGATTTTGGTGTCAGGACGCTGGAAAGTGCCGCTTTGTTGCCCCCTTTCGGCAGCAAAGTGAACTGATCTGGGGTCTGAGTAGAGGAGCGGAGACTGGAAGTGTCCCCCCTGAAGCCTGAAGACCTGAACCCTCAGGGACTGGACCCACTTCCCGGGTAGACAGCAGAGTGAGAGGAGGGCTGGTATGAATAGAATCAGGACGCCATGTTGTCTACAGTTGTGGGTTTTTATGTGAGATTTATTTTTACAGCCTGATTTGAACGCAGCATCTCAAAATAATCTCATGACTTGTTTTAGTCAAAACAGCTTCAATAAGCAGAACTAACATGACTGGTTGATGAATAAACCAGGTTTATATCGCCCTTTATTAAGACTACAAGTGTTTTACATTCCATATTATATCTTTAATATTATCGTTCTGTGTAAATGTAATCCCTCCAGCCTTCAACGCTATGACTTGTGGGTAATTCCCTCATGTAAAGTCTGCAGAAAGGGGGGACTGATGGAGCGAGTCTGGATGTTGGGATCGGGGCCAAAGATTGAGGAAGGAAGAAGGAAAGGAGGTCACTAAAAGATAGATACACTTATTGTCATTAGTTAACCTCACTTTGAAACAGCAAGCAAACTTCCCTTGAAAACTACGTAAAGTAGTCAAATCTAAAAGATATCGTATGTTGTACCAACAACCAGAGAGGAGTCGCCCCCTGGTGGCCAGCAGAGAGAAGTAGGACCATTTTCTCATAGACTTCTATACAACCAGAGAGGAGTCGCCCCCTGGTGGTCAGCAGAGAGAAGAAGGACCATTTTCTCATAGACTTCTATACAACCAGAGAGGAGTCGCCCCCTGGTGGCCAGCAGAGAGAAGAAGGACCATTTTCTCATAGACTTCTATACAACCAGAGAGGAGTCGCCCCCTGGTGGCCAGCAGAGAGAAGTAGGACCATTTTCTCATAGACTTCTATACAACCAGAGAGGAGTCGCCCCCTGGTGGACAGCAGAGAACTTTTCAGAACCGGATGTTGCCTTCAATGTGACAAAATCAGAATCTGAACCACGACGACTAACCTTTGACAGAAAGGTGAGACATTAAGAAAAACACGGCGCCACATGGATATATATATATATATATATATACTGTATATATATATATATATATATATATATATATATATATATATATATATGCACAGATATACCTTTATATGTATATGTAAAAGTCTGCATCCAGGCCTCATTAAAAACCTGCAATTGAGCAGTCTTGCAAACAGTACAGCTGTAGCTCTGGGAGGGAGCATAATGAGTATTCATTAGTGCATGGGTCCAGCATACCATAAAATAAGTCACACTGAAATACAATGAGATGCATGAAATGAATTATGCACATCGAGGAAGCGTGCTGTATATTTTTTCCGAGGTTGAAAATGTGCCAAAGTTTGCAAAGTGTGCGGTTTCAGGAGGAGGTCAGTGAAACCATTCACATTCAAATGCATCAAATATTTACAGACGTTACGACGGACTGCACGTGTGTGTGTGGGTGTGTGTGTGTGTGTGTGTGTGTGGGTGTGTGTGTGTGTGTGTGTGTGTGTGTGTGTGTGGGTGTGTGTGTGTGTGTGTGTGTGTGGGTGGGTGTGTGTGTGTGTGTGTGTGGGTGTGTGTGTGTGTGTGTGTGTGTGTGTGGGTGTGTGTGTGTGTGTGTGTGTGTGTGTGTGGGTGTGTGTGTGTGGGTGGGTGGGTGGGTGTGTGTGTGTGTGTGTGTGTGTGTGTGGGTGTGTGTGTGTGTGTGTGTGGGTGTGTGTGTGTGTGTGTGAGGAGTGACTTTGGGCATCAATGAGTCTCAGAATGGAGAGCTTTGTAACACATGGTTAAACAGATGTATGGGCTCCCTGGCAGTCCGTCCTGACTCCGCTGTCAGCAGAGAGCCAATGAGCTGCTCACCAGTGTGGAAAACAAACTGGACCTGATCCCAAGAACAGCAGTGGACTAAACCGGGACGGGAGGTGTGAGGACCACTGATGATGTCTGAGACTGAAGTGGTCATAGTTGGGTCAAGAAAAACCTGAAATATAATGTTCTCATTATCTGCTCACACGTTTCATCTTAAACCTCTCCAACAAACCCCGCCGTCATGAAGCCTCCAGTTCTGCATTTTGGCCGTCCCCATCTTGGCTTTTTTTGCAACCAGTAGAAGGAAATGACCATATTTGGACTGTGGAGGAGCGACGGGTGGCTCTGCAACCTTACTGGATCTGGATCCATGTGGATTCTGGTGTTAAGTTGTTCATAATTAGCTTCATAATTTAAGGTCAACTTAACAGCTAAATGTTAAAGTCATCTTAGTAGCTACCTGTCAATCAGCAGGTAAGCCCCGCCCCCTGTGGTTCTGGAGCTGCGGGTGGAGAAACATTCATTCTAATGAGCTGCATGGGGAGAAGAATGTGTTGGCTGGTTGAGTCACATGTTTTCTCATCAGGGCTACACATCACCTCTTTATGACCACCTCTGTATGATAGACCAGCACCACCCCTCTTCTTTGTGTTATCTATCTCTGTTAACATCGTTCTTCATGGGCAGCAGCTGTAATCTGTATGGATGAGCTCGCCGCCGCAGCCTCAACATTAGAGCAAGAAGGACGATGAAAGTGCACCACAAATGGGGTTTTTCTGTTATGAGAGCGTCTCTCTGACACATAAAGCTCAGGATGAACAGACGTGGACAGAACAACATCCACCTCCATTTACGACAGAAGAGCTTTTCTGAAAAGTTCAGAGATAGAAGAGCTCCAAATGCACAACAATGGGCTAAAAACAAATTCCCGGGTGCAGAGTTTCTTCCCCTTTTCCCTCCTTGGGAAGAATTTAAAAATAATGCAGCATGGACACAGTTCCTTGGGATGTGGGAGCCTCAAGCAGCCGTGACGGCCGCTGGAGAACTCGGGGATTGAACCTTTAATGGTGGAGTTTAGCTCCTTTGTACTTTGTATTCTCTCCTGTGTTGAAGGGGGACTTCATTCCTTCCAGTTGCCCTGAATGAAGCCCGCGGAGCCGTGATGTTTGGTTTTCATTTCCATTATCAGTCCTGATAGTCGGCATGGTGTGCCGTTTGCTCCTTCTTGCTGGAGGGGGAGATGTACACAGCGGCATGTGATTGAAGCAAACTCCCTGAGTGAGCAGAAATGGCTTGCAGGGGAAAAGAAAGGCAGCGTCGCCGGCATGAGAGAGCCGAGTTGTGATTCAACAGGCACGACTGAGCACCGCTTGTTTTCTGATATTAAAACATACATCCCCTCCCTTTTTGTTGTGCTGCTGATTTGTGTATCACTGAATCAGCGTATATGCTCTCCTGCAGAGTTGAGGGATAACCAATTTTCCTGCAACAGTAAACTGCTGAAGTAAAGTCATTGTGAGTCCTGGTCAGCAGTTTGTCCATGTTTGTGTTGCTCTGGGTGTGAACACTTGAAGAAGTGTGCTTTAGGAAGGGCAGCGTGGAAACTTTGGCTGTCCTCTGGGGCCGATGTGCTCTCGTATGTTTCCTTGCTCTCCAGGCTCTAATTATACAGGTCTGGGGGAAGGAATCCACATCTCATCAGCAGCTGTTGGTTAAAACGTCCAAGGGAGAGCTCAGAAGTGTGGGTAAAAGCCGGCAGGCACGGAGTCAACCAAATCCACTCGGTGGGGGGAAAACACATCATTCACCAGAAACCGAATCTGCAGTTTCAGTGAGAGAGCATCGCTGAACGGAGGGTTTACATTTAAGATTCTTTTGAAGAAAAAGTAAGGATTCTTGTACCCTCAGCTAGGTTTAACTCAGCCACGGTGTCGAAATGGTATTCAGCCTGGGGTTTGAAGCTTATTTTAGGAACATTATTTGTTGTCTTTACATCCATAAAGCCATTTATTCAGCTTGAACTTTTAATATTTCAGCCAGTCATCAGCTGGAGGAACCTGCTTTTGTTTAATAAGGACTGTTGAGTGTTAATGTTGGAACAGAAAGAGGAAGACACAACCGTCTGTTAAAAATAAAATATAAAAAGATTCTCTCTCATGCTTTTCTGTTACGACAGACAATAAAGATTTCTGAATCTGAATGCTTTAGTTGCGTTTGACATAAAACTTAAACAACGAGAGAATCAGCAATTGAATTTTGTGATTTTGGCAGCTTTAAAGGACGCTTCGCTACACACTCATGTTGCTCTCCCAGATTTTAAAAAGTTTAATTAGATTTCTCAAGATGGTCGTCCAATTAGAGGAGCAGAAGAGAGGGAGAGAGAGAGAGAGAGAGAGAAAGGAGGGGGTTGATGATGAGAGGAAGACAGAGAGGAAGAGGAAGAGGAAGGAAACTGGAAGGAGGAAACGGGGGTTAAAAGGGTAAACAGACATTTGAAAGATGGCTTAATTGCTCTCTACAATAGTGGTTCATTTGCTCTCTCTCTCTTTCACACTCTCTCTCTCTCTCACACACACACACACACACACAGACACACTGTTTTGCTCCTAATGAGCACTTAGAGCACTGAACCTCCACGAAGCTCAGTCAAAACTGGTCAGTGTATGTTCACAGCTCATGGACACACACACACACACACACACACACACACACACACACACACACACACACACACACACACACACACACACACATATACACACACACACACACACACACACACACACACACACACACACACACACACACACACACACATACTGCTGGGTAACACAAACACACACTTGCCATTTGTGACCAGATGTGTGTGCTTGTTGATGCGTTTCTCACACGCTGAACTATACTGACGCTGTCCGTGGTCCTGATCCAGGAGACAGGCTGAACTACACTGACGCTGTCCGTGGTCCTGATCCAGGAGACAGGCTGAACTACACTGACGCTGTCCGTGGTCCTGATCCAGGAGACAGGCTGAACTACACTGACGCTGTCCGTGGTCCTGATACTGGAGGCAGGCTGAACTACACTGACGCTGTCCGTGGTCCTGATACTGGAGGCAGGCTGAACTACACTGACGCTGTCCGTGGTCCTGATACTGGAGGCAGGCTGAACTACACTGACGCTGTCCGTGGTCCTGATACTGGAGGCAGGCTGAACTACACTGACGCTGTCCGTGGTCCTGATACTGGAGGCAGGCTGAACTACACTGACGCTGTCCGTGGTCCTGATCCAGGAGACAGGCTGAACTACACTGGCGCTGTCCGTGGTCCTGATACTGGAGGCAGGCTGAACTACACTGACGCTGTCCGTGGTCCTGAAGAACAAACGTATTTGTTCCTGTTTAGCTTGTACGAGTGTTTTATCAGAACTTGCCACATTCATCAGTTTTGTCATATTTTGAGTTTTTTCTTCTGTACGAAGACAGTTTCCAAGTCGTCCTGACCTTACAGCGGAGTCTGCTGTAGCTTAACATTGTCACTAATGTAGTTTGAACACATATAAATACAATTCATAATTCTGTTTAAATTACCCTGTTTGCCTCTAATATGCCTGTATATATATATGTCTGTATATATATGTCTGTATATACAGTATATGTCTGTATATATATGCCTGTATATATATATGTCTGTATATAAGAAGTGGACGCTGTCCACCTGGCTTACGATGGACTGTCATGTGAACTGGAAGATAAATAGCTGACAGCGATGGCAGGATGGGAGGACAGGTGGTGTGAGCACAAAATATACCTGTATCTAAACACCTGCAAACGCCCAAACACGGAACTTCTTCTTCACCCTTGATGCCCATTGTCTGCTTTTTATTTTTAAAACTGTATGATGCTTTTATTGGACTTCCCAAGCAGCTACGTCTCTATGTATGTCTTAATTCACCTGAAACGACTTGTTGGATTCTCGGTCTGAGCTTCTATAGAAGACATTTTTCTGGATCTGTGTTTTTTTTTAACCCTTTGTTGTCTGTTGTGTTTCTCTGCCGATGAAAACTGCTCAGTTTGTGATGTGTGTCCGTTCAGTCCACCTTGATTCCGACAACAGATTTCATGTTTTAGTTTATTGTTTTCAGTTTTTTGCCATTGAACCTCTCGGAAGCCGACCCTTTGTCTCTGTGCGGTTCTGGTTTCAGAATATGCACATACAGAGATCCTCCTGTATGTCCCATCCCCCGATGACGAGGATCAGAACTGACAGACGATTAGACTGCTGATTAGCTCGACGCTGAACGCTGTGTTTCTCTGTGTGTGTGTGTGTGTGTGTGTACATGCGTAGGAAGGTGCGAGCACATCCATCTGTGTGTGCTCCGACTGCTCGACAGCTGACAGAGCAATTTCAGTCATTTTCAGACAAAATACCAGGCAGGTTCTTCATGGAACTGCTGGCCTGCAGCCGCCCTGGTACCTGGGAACCAGCTGAGCCGGATCCACTTCGGCCTCTGTAGACCTGAAGGGGAACACTTAGCACGTCGTCGTCCTCGAGGAATCTCTCTGCCGCCATAGTTACAGCAGCAAAGACGAAGCGAGCGTACACATCAACACGTCGCTGCATGAAGCCAAACAAATCTTTGTGTTTGGACAGTTAACTCACTGCAGTCACAGAAACACGCCGAGGATTCTGGGTTTATTTTCAGCCTCTCAGAACTCAATCAGTCACGTTTCTCTATTCATTAAAACACTGAATGACAAATACACAGCACACAATATCACCAGCAGCATATCACTCCATTCGTATGCTAATAGGGTCGACCATGATCCAGTGGGTGTTGAGAAAGTAAGAGTCTTTTAACACATTTCATTCATACACACACACACACACACACACATATATATATATACACACAGCTGAGAGGTATCAGTACGTTCAGTGCGGCTAATGACTTCCCATCTGTTTACCATAATTTCTACAAATCAAAACTGCTGCTGGAGCCTCGTCTTCAAACCCGAAATCCATCATTTCCTTTGGAGCCGAAATCTGCAGCTCAACTCGTTTCAGAGATTCAGAAGCTGCCGGAAAAGGACAGAAGATGAATTAACAATAACTTTTAGAAAAAGTCCTAATTAAGTGCAACACTTAATAGAAGGAGTCCGTATAAATGAGAGAAGGTCTTTGAATCAGAAACCATACGTCTGTTTACTGTGTTAGATATTTATCAGCAGCAGGGTAGATGTGTTGCCTTGTGTGATGATGATGATGATGATGATGATGATGACAGCTGCTTTGTCAGACAGAATTCACATCGCGGCTTCACAAAAAATGAAATTTGCAGGATTTCTTTAAGAGAAACAAAAGCTTGTTTCTGCTATGTCACCTTTTGTCTCCGTCTGTTGTTCGGAGACGTTTGATTGGTCGAGGGGAAGTAATGCTGGACCATTAACTTTGACTCGGACCAGGTCAGACTTCAGACTTCCTCCTATTAATAGCTTTAAAATCAGATGGTGACATTTAAGCCCCTTTATACACTCATTAAACTCTCCTTTTCTACTTCTTTCTCTTTCTCTTATTTCGCCTCATGTTTTCTCAAAGAGCTGCGATGGCGTCAGAAACGTAGATATTCTCTCTAAAGGAGGAGGAACGTGTTGTTTGTAGGACATGGCAGAAATATTTACATCATCTCTGTGTTACAAACCATTTCATCTTGTAGAATAACGACTTCTCTCCTGTACGATAAATGTTTCTCTGTCCTTAAGAGGACTTGTCAGCGTGTGACACCAACATTAACACACCCACACACACACACACACACACACACACACACACATGTAGCTATATGTAGCTGTCGTATCCCTCAGCTCCCCGTTCCTCCCGTAGCAGCGTTTTCCTACTTGGCATGGCTGCAGTTTGATCATGCATTAGTGAGCACATCCCACTCCATGCAAGCCTGCTGTCTCTCTCCCGGCCCTCCTCTCTCTCTATCTCGCTGGGTGTTCCTGGCATGCACAGGCGGAGGCGTCACTTCTTATTTGCTTAAGGAGGATGATCGTGTGTGTGTGTGTGTGTGTGTGTGTGTGTGTGTGTGTGTGTGTGTGCTCTAGTTTCGTTATGCATGTGTTCATGTAATTTTCTCCATGTTTCTGTGTTGAAGGTATCTGATGCATTTAAGGATCCTATATTGTGGGGTTTTTTGTGGGTTTTTTTCGAGGCCAGTTTGTTCTCCTGGCCAGAACATGTATGAGGACATGAGGACATGAGGACATGAGGGCATGAGGGCATGAGGGCATAAAGACATGAGGACATGAGGACATGAGGACATGAGGACATGAGGGTATGAGGGCATGAGAACATGAGGGCATGAGGACATGAGGACATGAGAACATGAGGACATGAGGGCATGAGGACATGAGGACATGAGGGTATGAGGACATGAGGACATGAGGGCATGAGGACATGAGGACATGAGGACATGAGGGCATGAGGACATGAGGACACGAGAGCGTGAGGACATGAGGACATGAGGACATGAGGGCATGAGAACATGAGGGCATGAGGGCATAAAGACATGAGGACATGAGGACATGAGAACATGAGGGCATGAGGGCATAAAGACATGAGGACATGAGGACATGAGAACATGAGGGCATGAGGGCATAAAGACATGAGGACATGAGGACATGAGAACATGAGGGTATGAGGGCATGAGAGCGTGAGGACATGAGGACATGACGGCATGAGGACATGAGGACATTGACTTCAGGCTTCAAAACGTCCACAAACCAATGAGAGACGTCGCCACATCGTCCTGTACACAGACTGAAGAGAAGGAGCCGACATCGACACCCTGCAGACCGGAGACCCAGGACCTGTTGCTGGGACTGAAGGAGGGAAGGGAGGCACGGGAGAACCAGAACCAAGACTGCAGACTATCAGACCCTGTTGTAGAATCAGACCACAGCTGAAAAAACAGGCTTTTGTCGACAGAGATCACCCTCACCAACACAAAATGACCTTTAAACCCCAGACGTGATGCATAAATGAGAGGAAAAACGATTCGTACTGACAACGATGCAAATTTGACACTTTTTCAATAAAAGGTTGGGGTGCGTTTGTGCAGGCAGAGGACCAACTATCGGGCTCCTTTGGCCCCGAGCAGCGTCTGGCAGGTAAACTGTCCTATCGCCTCCTGTCCTCAGCTCCTTTTATTGAGTTTCCTTTGAGTGAAATGCTCTGAGTGAATCTGAGTTTCCTCTGGCAAACAGTCGGACATGTTCACATGCTGACGATGAATCCAGATCCTCGGCATCGACTTGTAAAACAGCAGGTAGAAAAAAACACTGTGGTTTGGCTAAAAATAAGTATGTAAACCTGTAAAACTCAATGTCGCTTTGAGACACGAACACTGGTCTGCTGGTTGAAAGTCCTGTGTTTGACTGACCAAGCCTCCTTCCTTCTCCTTCCACACTGATTTCTATGCTCTCTTTACTCTGAAAGGTATGAATGGAAGGAGTCTGGTAAATGATAAAGTTTGTGTTTTTGTTTTCTAAACTTCGTGAGTACTGAATGTTTTAAATACGTCCGTTCTGCACAACGTGGTTGTTTGATGCTTTATTCCTTCAAACATTCTCTTTATTTCTGCTCAAACCAGCCTCCAAACAAGGTGTTTTTGTGAAAAAGTTCAGCACCATCTGTCAGAGACTCGCAGGGATTTACTGCAGAGGAACTTTCTCTGAGCTGTCAGAAAGCTGCACATTTCAACCGGCCGTATTCTCAGCTGTGCAGCTGGTGGACTTCCAAGTCCTTACCTCACTTTTTCTCCTCTTTGAATGACTGTCGGGTCAAACAACAACTCATCTGGCCCATTACTTCCTGGAGGGAAACCAAGCTGCTTATGTGACTGGCTCGGCCCCAAACGACCCCCGGAGGGCAGGTGGCCAATCACTGACCTTTGTTCCCGTGATTATAGATCCCACCCACATTTGACGACTCACACTTATGCATAGACACAACATGGAGCTGCTCTCGCTCTCTCACACTTGGCCGGCTCCCGAAGATCTATTTAACACGTCCTAAGTGGACCAGACTTGGCACGCTTTGAGAGGAAGACCGGAGCCAGAACGACCCCTGGATGCACAGAACATCTGGGCTACAGCTAACTGATTAGCCACGCTAACGTGCTAATGACTGGGAACATTAGGACGTGATCAGAGGGTGTGTGGGGGGGGGGGGGGGGTTTCTCGGATAAAGGCTGGACGTTTATGACGTCTGAACTTGACTGTGACATGATATCATTACCACCTAATTCTAAAGGTGTTCACTCCAACCAGGTCTCCTCCATGTAGACCACAACCAGGTCTCCTCCATGTAGACTCCAACCAGGTCTCCTCCACGTAGACCACAACCAGGTCTCCTCCATGTAGACAACAACCAGGTCTCCTCCATGTAGACCCCAACCAGGTCTCCTCCATGTAGACCACAACCAGGTCTCCTCCATCACAGAGGAGGAGACCTGAAGTCCCAGATCCACCAGGAACCCAGACCCCGTCCTGTCAGGGTTCACGACATCATCATGACATCATCCTGAGGTGCTCGGTGGATTTCACCAAGCTGGACTCACTGGATCTAGAGACCCACGTGGGCTGGTTCACCCCAGCTGGAGGACCCAGAATAAAGTATTGATCTGTGATTTAATATCAATAACCAGATGAAAAGGATGCAGAAATAACTCCATCATGATGGTGATCAGTAAAAAGTGCTGAGTCATGCTTTGTTAGGTCTGTCTGCAAGACCACAAGATAACTACTGTTAAAACGCTGGTTTTCTGAATGGAGTCTGGTTGATGGTGCTAGGCTACGCTAACATTGTAGCTGCTCCATCAACACTCCATATAAGGTCGTGGAGACATGAACAGCCTCGAGTACACCTCTCCATGTCTGCAGGAAGGTGAGACATCAATGAAACAACTTGGAGCTCATGTTTTATTTCTTCTGGCCAATCACGGCCGTTTATCTAACAGGAAGCGTTTGAGATGAAGACCCTAAAGAGGAGCGCCATCGAGGCTCTCAAACAAGCAAGACGGCTGCAGGAAATGAAGCCCACAGTCTGACTGGACGGAGAACAGAGCAGCTCCAGCAGTGTGTGAGCAGGTGTTTCTATCCCGGTCACTGATTGGTGGTGACGAGGTGCAGGTGTGCTGAGTGCAGTGGGCGGGAACCCCAACTCTGGGAGGAAGTGAAGCTGGAGTCTGTGAGTCTTAACAAAATATAACAGGAAGTGAAATTTCGGGTCATCACAAGCGGTAGTACAGAGATTAGTTCCTTCACACATTTACGATCTGGTCTGGTCTCTGGACTAATGTGAGCTACTATCTAGAACTCTGGGGGACCACAGACAGTCTCTGGTTCCTCCACATAGTCTGATCTGGTCTCTGGACTAATGTGTTTCAGAAAGCTCTGCCCTGCAGACGCATCCAAGACTCAGAGATTTTTCATATTTCTCAAAACTCCTCAACCACCAGAACCTTTGAACTGCACTTTAGAAAACATTCCCTGTTGCAGGCATCTTAGTGGGTCCTTACGTCTTACAATTTACCTGCGGATGCCCGGCGATACACTCAAAGCTGAAGACAGGACAATGTTGTCTCTGTTGTTTCTGAAAACCACTGAGAGATGAAAGCTGTGGAGTGGACGAGAGAGGCGAGGAGAGAGGGATGAGTGTGAGGAGCTGGACAGAGGGCAGCGACAGTGATAATAGGGGGGGGGGGGGGGCACTGATAGGATGCAGCGAGACTGAGGGGGGAGGGGGGGGGAGCTACAGCACAAAGCACAAAGGGTTGTGTGGGGACAGACAGGTGGAGGTGTCCTCTTGTTGTCTCAGTGGGACAACTTGTCCGTCAGCCGTTACAAAGGGAGTTCACATTAAAGGAAACTTCACCGTCTGCATGAAGCTCTGTGTTAGAATGTCGTCATCAGTCCCTCACTGAGACTACAGACCTGGTACAGACCAGTGGTGGACCCACTGAGACTACAGACCTGGTACAGACCAGTGGTGGACCCACTGAGACTACAGACCGGGTACAGACCAGTGGTGGACCCACTGAGACTACAGACCTGGTACAGACCAGTGGTGGACCCACTGAGACTACAGACCTGGTACAGACCAGTGGTGGTGATATGTGTTGATGGGATTTAAGCATCCAAAGTCCCATCTTATCTTTGGCATCAGCAGCCTCTCCTGTGGTCAGCTCCTGGTCCGTTGCCACGCCGACCCCCCCCCCCCCCCCCCCCCCTCAGTAAACTGACTTTATCGCATCGGTCCGTGTTGACATCAGCAGACCGTCCTGTCCTCCCGCCTCCCTCTGACTCCAGTTAAAAAAAACATTCAGCTCCGCCCATTCCTGCACCATCAACACATCCTGATACACACACACACACACACACACACACAGACACACACACACACACACACACACACACACACGTTGTAGAGTTGGAGTCTGTATTTGATATAGTTGAATAAAAATGTGGATGGTTTGGCAACTGTGTCTCCTTCCTTCCTCCTCTTCACTTCCTGTCGTCTTTGTCCTTGTCATCACACAGGCAGTAAGTGTGTGTGTGTGTGTGTGCGGGCGTGTGTGTGTGTGTGTGTGTGTGTGTGTGTGTGTGTGTGTGTGTGGGACCCTTCAGCTCCATTAGATTGACTGAGATCACTATCTTTTGCTCGTCTGGCATCTCGGAATAACCTCCTACCAGGACACACGCACGCACACACACACACACACACACACACATACACACACACACACACACACATACAGACACACACACACACACATACAGACACACACACACACACACACACACACACACACACACACACACACACACACACACACACACACCTCTTTAATCCGTTTAGGGAACAGGTCTGTGAGGGAGGGAGGAGTACAATGAGATAGGATTGAGGGAACTTATCTGGCGGTGTGTGTCCTTGTGTCTCAGCAGTAACCCGGTCTCTGTTCAGACTCGCTGCCCTGCATGGATGATTTCATCAGACCCGATCGGCCTCATAGATCAACAGATCTTCCTCGTGTCCCTCCGCTGTCTGAGTTGTTTTCACAGTGCTGGATTTCTCTGCTAGAAGATGCACAATCCCTCTCCTGAAGCTTTAAAGCTGAGGTAATAACCTGAGCCTCTTCTTCTCTCTATGGCTGATTGATAGCGTACAGTCGTGATTAAACCTTCATCCACACCTGAAAGCTGTTTGCTGCTCCACACGCACATGAAGATCCTCTTAGTGTTATACTACGTGATTTATTTCTTCTTTTACAGCAGCAATACTGGCAGCTTGTTGGAAGGAAAACAATAAGGCAGAAAAGAAAATATATACAACAAGCTGGACTGCAGTGTGTTATCGGCAGCGTGCAAACGTCCTAAAGCAGCAACCCTTCAGGAGACGAGGTGACATCATCATCAGGAACAATAAAACATAATGATAAGACGTGATTACGACGGAGAATCAGGGCCTGTAGGAAAAAAACTAACGAGGGGGCAATATTCAGAGAAATAAAGTGGCAAATGTGTGAGTTTATAAATATATATAGCCCATATAAACAAGTTGTTTGGTTCTTCTAACATCGGATGTTTGCCGTTGCTATGACAACAAGTGAAAGCTACCGCTAGCATGTTAGCCCAACCGCCCCGATCAATAAACAGCCATAAGATGACAGTTTGTCCTCATATGAATAAAAGCAACAATAAGCATCAACATCATCACCCTGAGGACCTTAACGAGGTTAACGAGGTGATGTCACACGTTTGGATGATTCATTACAAACAGAAATACGTACATTCATGGGACGTTAGCTAGCATAGATGCTGGCTGTTAGCATCGGAATAAACTCACAAATGTGTCACTTTTTTTCTCTGAATATCACCGCCCTCTCTCGGCTCCATTAATATTATTATTGTTTCCTACAGCGGTCCTGACATGTCGTATATTTCATCTAAAAAAGGGTCAGAAGAGAGAAGGAAGCAGGTCCTTCTGGGAAGGATCGATCGTCAGAACGTCTGGTAATTAATTAAGTGATCAGTTAGCAGCTTGTCAGGTTGGAGGAGAAGAGAACGAAGGGAATTGAAGGCAAAGAACGTTATATTTATCTTCTGTGATGTTTGACTTAAGGTGCTTTTTTGTCTGGTGTTTGTATTTATATTGATTTCAAACTTTTTATTCATGTAACTTATATTTTGAATATGCATTTGCAGGAAGCTTTGCTCTCACTCTCGGTTTCACCCAATAAAAAAAACAAAGTTGAAATCACAGACATCCAGCTCTGCAAAAAGAAGAAACTGTTGAGGAGGGTCAAGGTGGATTAAAATGAACAATGAAGGTCCCGGCTGCCTCGGGGGTCCAATAGAAGGAAAATGAGCTGCACAGCCCTGCTGCTGATGAGTAGCAGGAGAAAGTGATGATGTAATGACTTCCTGCGTCGCAGTGAGGGAAGGCTACGACGACGAAGACTATGGATGCCACAAGTTTGCCTTTCTGAAACACTGAAACAGTGAAATCCAGCGGAGCGGTTCTGAGTTCAGAGCAGGACAGCTGAGTCTGATTCAAACAGACCCAGGAGCAGTTATGTGGAGCCGAGCCGCCCGGCCATGACAATGAGACGAGGTGGCGCCGGGATTCACTGAGATCCGATGTTCTCTGGGGACTTGAACCCCCAATATACTAAATGACTTGGTGTTTACATGATCATTCTCACAATGTTCTGAGCCCCTCAGCGATCCACGGAGCGTCGGCGTCCTTCCATCAGGTCGGGGTCAAAGTGCTGCCAGTTTGAATTCCACTTCTGTCTTTTGATGTTGTCGGCTCCGTCGTCTGCAGTGACTCCCTTAAAAAGCCCTTCAAATACAACCTGCATGCAGTATTGTGTTTATGTAATACCAATACGTTTCTGATCTAAACTGTAGGGAGGATGGAGAGGACTCCACCCAGGAGAAAACCAGCACTTACATACATGAGTAAAGGCCTAATCATGATTCTCAAGCTTTTATTTTGAAAGGTCAGAAAGGAAGCAGTGGCTCCGGGCTGAGCAGGAGTTTGTCACGGCCGACACTGACTCGTAAAGAATCCGAGATGTGCTTTTGGTTGACACACATTAGGATGTGAAGATCTGAACAAAAAAACAAAGAAATGCATGAAACACAAAAATCATATTTTCCAACACACCATGTTCTTGTTTCCAGGTGTTTCCAGGTGTTTCCAGGTGTTTCCAGTGTTTCCTCACGTGTTGCCTCACGCGTTCTTCTCATCCTGCAACGTCGGATCTGAGTCTCTTTTTACGTGTCAACATAAATCAATCTCACACACTTGCTCACACATTTGTAGCCATATTTAGCTGTATTTCTGCTCATGTCTGCATTACCCCCCCCCCCCGCCCACCACTTAAAGCTAAAAGCATGCACTATAAAAAAATCAGTCGACTTTGGAACTTTTCATCCACAGCGTCTAACCTAGAGATCTTTCACGCTTAACTGCAGGAAAACAGCAGTTTGGACATCAGATGCATGTCATAAGTATGTTTGGGGTGAGGTGGTTTTTATTTAGACCTTTAACCACACCTTCAAGGTGTAACTCGTCAGCCACAAGGAATTCAAACACCATGACACCATTCAACTACTAAATGACACTAAATCCTATTAAAATACAGTATAATTAAACTGTTTGATTGATCAACTGAGCAGGCGTCTGCTTGTTGTTAGTTCCTCTCCACTGTGACTGATTTTACAACCTTTGTCTACTTTATTACGCAACTTGGTTTTGTACATTGTATTAAATAAAAAAATAATTAAGAAAATGAAATAAGTAAAAAAAAAACAAGACAAATATGGCAAAGCAAAAAAAAAAAGATAAATTAAAATTTGTATCCAAAAGTCCATCCCTGCTGGTGAAATGAACTACATGAAGACGTTAAATAAAGTGCTGAATGAAAACATTCTAAAAAAAGAAACCAAGCCTCTTTCTGCTCCGACTCGCTACGGTTTGTAACTTTTTGCAGCGTGGGAATCTTGTTCTACTGAATAGTCAAGTACAGAAATCCATTTACCCATCAACCGGGGTTTTAATACGCCGTCAGCATCTCCAGGTACACCTCTGTCTGACACACACACACACACACACACACACACACACACACACACACACACACACACACACACACACACACACACACACACACACACACACTCACACACACACACACACACACACACACACACACACACACACACACACACACACACACACACACACACACACACACACACTCACACACTCACACACACACAGCCGTGTTCTTTCTGTGCGCTGCTAGCTCAGCTGTCCGGCAGGGTGACTTGCTGTTTTAGCTCACTCTGCCTCGTCATCCATTTTCTAGTTTTCTTTCCCTTTCATATTTATTAAGCCTCCTCGACTGACCTCGAGTCAGCCTTTTAAAGAGCAGCGCCGACCAATGAGGTGAGAGATCACCGCGTGATGGCTATAGTGAACCGGGGGAAGGCTAAACGAAGAAGTGGAGGAGAGAAGTGTACTTTAATCCTTCTTCTGCTGCTCAGTGATGGATATCAATAACATGACTTTTCCCCTGAAACGCCGTCGTACGTATCTCCGTCCTTCACAGTCACGTTAAAACGGTGAAATCTTGACGGATTACGATTCGACCTGAATCAGTTTGATCACACGTTGACGTGACCACAGCGACGTTTTGGGAAAAAATCTTTTCTTCAAAGAAAAGTCGTGAGTGGAGTGTCGAGGCCTAATCCTGCAGTAAAACTTAGACGAAGCGTGTTCTAATTCACGCCAAGAAAAATGAGCGGGGACTTCTATCTCACGTGTGTGTGTGTCCTTAATCTGAATGGAAATGATTTTTCTCTCTGACACACACACACACACACACACACACCCACACACACACACACACACACACACACACACACACACACACCCACTGGCCCCCGTGGGCTGCAAGGAAAACGCAGTATTAATTTAACACACACACAGCTTTACTTATTCCTATATTCCTGGTTTTGCATTTCTAATGAAGCGCCTGAGGAAGTACATGTGCAGATTAATGGCCCTTCTTTGGGAACCGCTAATAGTATGCAGAATTTATGCATCCAGACTTGATTTTAATAGGAAATGTGTGCATGTCTTGTTTTCGACGGGGGGTGGGTTACCGGCTCTCTACACTTTATGACAGTGAATTTGCTTGGCGTGTTAGAGTGCTTTCTTTTATCGTGGACAGATAGATTTTGACCGAAGGTTCCCAGGTGCCGGGCCGGGTCCTTTCAAGTCCTTCCAAGTCCTTCCAAGTCCTTCCAAGTCCTTCCAAGTCCTTCCGTGTCCTTCCGAGCAGCAGGTTTCATCTAACGATCGGAACCGAAGTGATTAGCGGCGTAAACGTCTCCGGCCCCCTGCTGTTCCTCTAAACCAGGCTCAGCCTCCCCGAAGCTGCACTTAGGAGGACCGCTTTATTCTCCAGGCGGCAACATCACAAGAAGAAGAAGAAGAAGAAGAAGAAGAAGAAGAAGAAGAAGAAGAAGAAGAAGAAGATTCGGGATGTAAATCTTAGGGGCACGATTATTCTCCTTTTCTGGTGTGTACTTGTATGATACTATGAGATCATGTTTACATGCTTTAATGCTCAAAAAAACACTTTATTTTCCACATCATGCCGTGCTGCAGCATCTTGCCCCTCCCTCCCAAAAAGCCCGGCCGGCTCTGATTGGTCAGCTCACCAGAACCAGATACCAGGAGTTGTTCTGTGAGGAACAGTGATGAGATGAATGTTTAGCTCCTCTTCCTCAAGAAGAAGGACGTTTACTTCTTCTCTATGCTCAGCTCCATTGAGGGGGCGGGACTAACGAGATGTTATGCTAATGAGTTACCTGGTGACATCACCACTTTGAGAGATTACTCCAAGTACACGGTGGTGAACAGGATGCATCTTACATACCTTTCATTTATAATTGAACGTTTTGATCTCATCTTTTTATTTTTTAACCGACACGTAAGCACATATTTTTCCTGCCACACACACACACACACACACACACACACACACACACACACACGCTCGGCGATTACACCATCACACGCCAACACTCGTATCGGGCAATGAATTCATTTGTGCAAAGGCATTAGTACTTTAACATTCTGGGGATGAACACACACTATTTCACACGTGCACTTGAAAGCTACCTCACATACACACACACACACACACACACACACACACACACACACCCGCTCAGAGAGATATTTCACTCTGAATGGGGAGCCGTCCTCTTATTAAACCTCTCCTCCTAACTTGCACAGATAAGACGCTGCTTTATTAAATGTCTTTCTATTCAAGCTGCTATTGATTCATCTCAGGAAGAAAAAAGTCGTTTCCCTTCTCGCCGCACACGGAGCCTCGGCTCCCGCAGCTTTACAGAAACTTTGACTCCTGATCTGTTCCTTCTTCTTCTTTATTTTCTTTAAATTGATTGTCCAGCACTTTCCTCATTTCCTCCGCCGCCTCTGTCCAACCAAAGCTTTTTGTCAAACGTGTAAAGAGAAGAGGAATGGCCATCAAGAGCTCACATGTGAAAATGGAATATGGTCATTTTTTCAATCTATATTTCATTAAATAAAAAATACTCTGTGTGCGTCTCAATCTCACGGCTCTCTGACCGAAGTCTCCTCTCTGAATATTCTACCGGCCGTGTCGTCAAACTTTCTGCTGCCGGTTAACGGATCTCTCTCTACTGATGGTTTTAATGTGAGGACTTCATCGGTACATGCATGGTGTCTTTAAAATAAAGTTCCAATCAGTTTGCTACTTGGTTATGAAAGGGAAACTTAAATAGTCACATGTTGGTTTTCAGACTGCCGTCGCCAACACTGAATCAACTCACTTTCAGGAACTGAGAACACTGTGAAAGGGTTAAAGGGTAAGCCCCGCCCCCTAAAGCATCCCCTGCTTTCTGGTCTGGTGGACTCTAAATGGACCATAATGTACTAAATGAACATCATGCTGGATTGAAGAAGACTTGAAACTAGAGATTGAGACCATAAACTCATGTTTACAATGTTTACTGAGATAATACATCAAGAGAGAAGTAGGACCATTTTCTCATAGACTTCTATACAACCAGAGAGGAGTCGCCCCCTGGTGGCCAGCAGAGAGAAGTAGGACCATTTTCTCATAGACTTCTATACAACCAGAGAGGAGTCGCCCCCTGGTGGCCAGCAGAGAGAAGTAGGACCATTCTCTCATAGACTTCTATACAACCAGAGAGGAGTCGCCCCCTGGTGGCCAGCAGAGAGAAGTAGGACCATTTTCTCATAGACTTCTATACAACCAGAGAGGAGTCGCCCCCTGGTGGCCAGCAGAGAGAAGTAGAACCATTTTCTCATAGACTTCTATACAACCAGAGAGGAGTCGCCCCCTGGTGGCCAGCAGAGAGATGTAGGACCATTTTCTCATAGACTTCTATACAACCAGAGAGGAGTCGCCCCCTGGTGGCCAGCAGAGAGAAGTAGGACCATTTTCTCATAGACTTCTATACAACCAGAGAGGAGTCGCCCCCTGGTGGCCAGCAGAGAGAGAACACTCCTCCGGCTGATATTCTGCACCTGGGGAGACATTAGTAAATTAATCATGCAACCTAACGGGATCCAACCGGATCATCAAACCCTTTTTTCTCAGTTTGTTGCGCGTCAACTTGCGTTACTCTCCGCCTGCAGAGCCCGAACCCACATGGGCTCCGCTTGACTTTGATCACAAGTGAAGAACGAGGAAGGAGGAAGAACAAGAACACTGTGTGGGCCACTGAGAGTAATGGAGGAGCGCTGAGAGCCTTGGAGACTGGAGGTGCCCCCCTTCTATCCGGAGAGAGTTATGAAGCCGTTAACACGTGGCTGGTTCACAGACAGTTTCCTGTGCTAAATTACAGAAAAATCGACCTGTAATTTCACATTCATTCAATTAGTCCGTTGTTTTTCTGTCTTTTTGTCTTGTGCCGCGGCGTTTAAGGTCAAGGAGAACTCTCCGGTGTAAAACAAAGGTACCCGTCTTAGTCATTATCTGCCCTCCTGCCTTTTTTATTCCTGGTGACAGGAGCATTTGCTAGAACACTAATTGCGTCTCGTTGGGATATGTGGGAGGATTTAGAGAGAGAGAGAGAGAGAGAGAGAGAGGAAATGACAGGTGACTCCGTTTTTTTCCAGAGAGATAAAAGATAAAAGTTAATCGTGCTTTCTGAATTCTCACATCGACACATCAGTAAGTCACATCGTCAACTTTAACCTTTTCTGACCATTTCCAAGTGAGGAACTTCCTGCCAGTAAAAGACTCTCCGTCACACACGTCACCATGTTTGTAGGAACACTGCAGTTATTCCTGATCTTCCATACAAACTCTAAACTGCTTTAAACCTTCAGCCCGAAATCAGACTTCCAGGGGAAGTAAGAACTTTTTCTCTCACAAATATTTATATTGAGTTTTGATGGATGTGTGAAATACATACAAATAGCTTCTTCAAGCTGGTATTTTTCTCTGTGCGTTTTAACCGCCATAATAAAAAAGTTTACCATGACTGCAGGAGTTACATTTGACTTCCCATCTGTGTCACAGCACCAGATAATCACTCCGGAAAAAGATCTGGTGGTTCTTCAACTCTCCCGGCTGTACGAGAAAAAAAACTTGTTTCCAGCAGAGAAAACTCCTAAATGTGGAGCAGATCTCTTTAAAATGTGTCTCCGCACTGAAGGATTTCACACACACACACACACACACACACACACACACACACACACGCACACACTGGAAGACTGAGGTGGGATTGTAGCATTAGCATACAAGTAGCATTTCTTTTGAACATGGGTCCAATCCCCTTGGTGCACCATTTGAAAATGTGATGAAGTGCACTCTAGGTTGGCCTTCCAGTGGAGAAAACATGACAAAGTTTCCACTAAGGTGCCCTTGAATGGAGAAGATGTGACTCCTGGGTGATCTTCCAGTGGAGAAAACACGATAAAGGCTGCTGAAAACCTTCCGAGCACCAGTGAACTTTTCAGACAGCTTGAGTTCCCCACTGAACACAAATGATTTCTCTGCTCTGCACCTGCACTGCTTACTTAAGGAGACATTTGCCACTTTTGGGTGGATGTCCACTTAAAGTCAATTGAAGCGATACATTCTGATATTGGGCCAAAGAAAACACAAAGAGACTACAGCTGCAGAACGGAGGGAATAACTGAGGGACCCGAATCTGAGCTGCCGACTAAAAATATACAAATACTGACCATTTTAGCGTTGATGCAGCCTACTTCCTGTTTCTCCAGCTACATAGCACATAACGACAGGAAAGGTTTGTAGCTAGCTGGTGAAGCATTTAGCAGTTGAAGAGCCCGATGATTTTCTCATTTGCTGGTGGAGACCAAAACGGAGCTAAAAGGAGAGTCAGCGTTTCACTTAACATTAATCAAGGAGTAAAACCACTCACTTCAATGCTAATCTTGATTTGTTTGCAGACACATAAGCCTATATAAGCCTGTATAAGCCTGCATAACTATCCTATAACAGGGGATCAAATGTCTTTCATGCCGCGACGTGAAAAAGAAAAAGAAAATATAAAGTTTGCTCGTCACTCCTCAGCCCTCCTGAACAGGCAGGAACTTCTGTAATTCATTACTGAAATGTGATTATGTAGTTAGAAGTAAATCATGTACGGAATTACAATTTAGAAAAATGGGTAATTACATTCCAGTTATTAATTCTGGCATCGCTCCATTACTCCATCAGCTTCTTAATAATAATTTCGATTATTGGCTGATTTTGTGTCGGTGTGTTGAAGAGGCTGATCTCTGACTCTGCAGAGAAAGGAAACTCTTTTTGTGCATATTAATCATTACAAACCATAATGGAAAAAATTGTTTTTTGGCAATTTTGGCAATATTGGTGGACAGATCTTATCAACATTCTTATGAAAGCCTGCTGTCTGTGTTATTATATATTTTATATTATGATTCTAATGCAAGATTCATAACATTATTGTTTTCAATGTCATTCTTGCTAAATCAATTCATGCATGCAATGTATTTTTTAATTCTGTAAATAAACCTGCAGCAGTGTAGTGATACTTTCCTAGAACCCAGGATCCAAACAGCATGAACAACGGAATTAATAAGTGGATTTAATAAATACCCACTGGTTCAACAACGACAGTCCTGAAGCCTCAAGTTCACTGCCATCTTATAAATCTGTGCAACCAGTGAAGGAAGTGACCATATTTGGACTGTGGAAGAGCGACGGGTGGATCTGATGACCACAAGCCTTACTGCATCTGAATCCATGTGGATTCTGGTGTGAAGCTGTTAACAAATTTAGTTTCATAATTCAAGGTCAACTTTACAGCTAAGTGTTTAAGTCATCTTAGTAGCTAACTAGCATTGGTAGCATGGTAGCAACCTGTCAATCAGCAGATAAGCCACGCCCCCTAAAGCATCCCCTGCTTTCTGGTCTGGTGGACTCTAAATGGACCATAATGTACTAAATGAACATCATGCTGGATTGAAGAAGACTTGGGGTTAGGGTTGACTTCCATGCAATCAGACTTCTTCATGCATCCGGAGGAGTCGCCCCCTGATGGCCAGCTGAAGGCACTACAGCAGCAGAACTGGTGGTTGCTGCCTGGTTGGTTAGGCCTCTAGAAACCCAAATGTACGTGCAACAGCACTGAAGAAGTGAGTTTTTCACAGTCAAAGTTCTTATTTTCTCTTTTGTTTTCACATTAAATGCATAATATGCACAAACAGAGATTTGGTGGCTTTTAAACTGGACTCAGTAACTGACATCGACTGCTCCCCCATCATTGAGACAACCTCATCCATCACTTTAGTTTTTAAGGAGCCAAGGCTGCATGTCGATTCATTTAGGACTTCTTTTCTTACCACATAATCATCTTTATATTTGAAGATGACAACTGAACCGAAGCTACTTCCATTACTTTTCTCCCAGCTGCACTTTTGACGCCAACAAGGTTGTTTTGATCCTAGAAGGACATAAAGGGGTCAGAGTTTGAGCGTCGCTCTCAGGCCTGACCTTCAGACGGCCGACACATGTTTGTACGACACTCACACAAACTCCCAGCTGAGTCAACACTTTGAAGCACTACATGATTGTCCCACTTGTTTCATCCTGTGGATCTCTCTCTGCAGCTCCCATAGCAACTCCCATTCCTTCTTCCATCCCTGTATCTACTTCTCCCTTCATCTCTATCTGCTCTGACTCGCTCTAATCCTCCTTTTCTTCTGAAGCACTCCTCTGTGGTTTCATCTTGTCCTTCCTGTCCTTTTTTCTTTTTTAAATCCGACTCATTTTGTTAACCTGAAGGCAGGTTTGTCACCTTAAAAGGCCTCCGGGGCGTCGATCCAAGGCTCTGTTAAAGACCTCTGTGGAACTTTTTTCCATGACAGCTTTTTTGACACATCAGCAGTGGAATCTCTCGTTAGCATTCATTAGCCGCGTTAGAAAATGAAGTCAATGGGGACCAAAACTAATTCTCATTAAAACTAAATGGGCTTGGCTGTAATTCCATCGTCCGGGTGCAGGTTTAACCTTGCCACGCCACAACATTTATATTCATGCTCCGCTTTGCATACAGATCGAATTAACAGGGATTTAAATTAGCTTACAGCATGTATTTATTACAAAAAATAAATCAGACTTTATTATGGATGGTTCACCGCCCACCACTGATCTGGCAGCTTTCAATGGTGACGATGAGCTCGTTCTATAGTCCTCTAGTCCTCTAGTCCTTCACATAGACCTCTATATAGTCCTCTACATAGACCTCTACATAATCCTCCATATAGTCCTCTAGTCCTCTACATAGACCTCTATATAGTCCTCTGCATAGTCCTCTAAATAGTCCTGCATATAGTCCTCTATATAGTCCTCCATATAGTCCTCCATATAGTCCTCTATATAGTCCTCCATATAGTCCTCTATATAGTCCTCTACATAGACATCTACATAGTCCTCTAGTCCTCTATATAGTCCTCTACATAGTCCTCTTTATAGACCTCTATATAGTCCTTCACATAGACCTCTATATAGTCCTCTACATAGACCTCTACATAATCCTCCATATAGTCCTCTAGTCCTCTACATAGACCTCTATATAGTCCTCTGCATAGTCCTCTATATAGTCCTCCATATAGTCCTCCATATAGTCCTCTATATAGTCCTCCATATAGTCCTCTACATAGACATCTACATAGTCCTCTAGTCCTCTATATAGTCCTCTACATAGTCCTCTACATAAAGTCCTCTACATAGACCTCTATATAGTCCTCTAGTCCTCTACATATAGTCCTCTATATAGTCCCCTAGCCCTCTACATAGACCTCTACATAGTCCTCTACATAGACCTCTTTATAGTCCTCTACATAGACCTCTACATAGACCTCTTTATAGTCCTCTACATAGACCTCTACATAGACCTCTTTATAGTCCTCTACATAGACCTCTACATAGACCTCTACATAGACCTCTTTATAGACCTCTATGGTCAGTTAACAGCATTCTTAGCTGATCGTCATAGCGATGCTGTGTGACATCATCTCTACAAAGCCCAACCACAGCGCCTTCTCTACTCGTTGATATCTGAGCAGGACTCGATGGTTCGATCCCGTTAAATCTGGCTCTGGAGCCGAGCCTCCATGGTAGCCTGATGCCGGACCCTCCAGCTGGGATCTGGAGTCTGAACACAGCTGTGGGTAGTTTACTTCCTGGTACAGGAAGACGAGGAACGTGAACCAAACAAAGGGTCCAGATGTGCAGAAGTTCCCCGGGTTGTTTTTTTTTAACGCTGCACATGAACTTTTGATAAACTGCTGCTGGATCTCCCCGTTGTGATGAATAAACCAGCTACTGTCACACGACGTCTCTTCACCACATCTCTACAACACAATGGAGCTTTAACATGGAGGCTGGCTGGAACCGCCCTCACACCATGAGAACCACAGAATCAGGGTTCTACGCAGATCTCTGTAGAACAGAGAAGATGAAGGGGAGAGAGAGGATGGGAAATACTGGATATTGGAGGCGAGGAGATCTCTCTCTGTGACTAATTCTCTGCTGATCTCTCGTTCTCCCCCTCATTTAGAAAAGACCTGTTCGCTCGCTCTCTCTCCCTCTCTGACACACACCCACACTGCTACCACAACACTCACAAAATACTGCATACACCCACACTCACAATCCCTCTGTTACACACACACACACACACACACACACACACACACAGACACACACACACACACACACACACACACACACACACACACACAAACACAGACACACACACACACACACACACACACACACACAAACACAGACACACACACACACACACACACACACACAAACACAGACACACACACACACACACACACACACACACACACACACACACACACACACACAGACACACACACACACAAACACAGACACACACACACACAGGGAAAAAAGAAGAAAAAAAAAGGCGGAATCGCCCGGAGTGTTTGCAACCCACACTGTTTCCTATGTGTGGATAAATCCTACACACACACACACACGCAGCGATCTGAGACAGAGGAAAAATTATATTTTGTCTTTTGATCCAAAGCCGTTTGATTTCCTCCGCCTCGCTTTGCACGGCCACTTAGCAGCTGTACGCTTGTGTAACCAGCCTGCGACGTTGGATTCCTTTCAGCTCGGCTCTCACAAGCCATTTCTTTCTTTTTTGTCATCATTGTCGTCGGGTACATTTGTTTTTTTCATGTCGTGCATCATAACTACAACCTCTGACCCCTGCTTGGAGGAGATGGTACCCGGAGTGGCAGATTCTGGTCATGGATTTAATCATTCATTAAAGATGCTCTCCACGTGGAGGGTAAAGGCCTCGAGGCCTCGCCGCTAAAGGTCCGTTTCAAGCGGTTTAGGTGAACCTTCAGGGACCCTGAAGCCGAGAAATAAAGCTACTAAAGCAACGCTCCCTCCTTGACTGAGCCGTAGACGGTTAGTCGCACTGCGGAGGGAGCAGGTCGGGATCCCAACTGGAGTCTGTGCCGTTTCCTTGGCGCTTTAACAGATGACTGGCGATTACAACAAAACCCAGAACACCCTGTGAGTCGGAGTCTGTGCAGGCCATGAAAAACAAATGTAGAAGCAATAAAAGTGGTTCACATGCTGCTTTCAACACCCTTGAACACCTGGTTTTCATATCCGGTGTTGTTCTGCATAACAACAAGCACTTTAACCGATTTAAAGCAAGGACAAGATTAAAGTTTGAATAGAAAACCTGAGCTATCACTTATTGAATCAAGCAGCTAACCTGCTTTTGTACAAAATAGAGTCGATCTGGTTCAGATCAACAGCCTTCTCTTTTCTACACAAACAGTCCCAGATGCAAATATTGCTGAATATCGCAACATAAGGGCAGAAAATGTGGAAAGGCATTGCTCATAGTATGAAGATGATTGAGAAAAGAGGTTTATATTAAATGAGTGAAAAAGAGTCATTGCATTTATGCATCTAGTTTTTGTTTGAGGGTCAAGACACGTAGAATCACAGCCGAGTAGCTGAGGAGTTAAAGTGACACTACTTTTGAAATCTGCGTCACTAGTGTTGGATGGAACCAGAATAAAGTCTTGATCTGTGATTTAATATCAATAACCAGATGAAAAGGATGCTGAAATAACTCCATCATGATGGGGATCAGTAAAAAGTGCTGAGTCATGCTTTGTTAGGTCTGTCTGCAAGACCACAAGATAACTACTGTTAAAACGCTGGTTTTCTGAATGGAGTCTGGTTGATGGTGCTAGGCTACGCTAGCATTGTAGCTGCTCCATCAACACTCCATATAAGGTCGTGTAGACATGAACAGCCTTGAGTACACCTCTCCATGTCTGCAGGAAGGTGAGACATCAATGAAACAACTTGGAGCTCATGTTTTATTTCTTCTGGCCAATCACGGCCATTTATCTAACAGGAAGCGTTTGAGATGAAGACCCTAAAGAGGAGCGCCATCGAGGCTCTCAAACAAGCAAGACGGCTGCAGGAAATGAAGCCCACAGTCTGACTGGACAGAGAACAGAGCAGCTCCAGCAGTGTGTGAGCAGGTGTTTCTATCCCGGTCACTGATTGGTGGTGACGAGGTGCAGGTGTGCTGAGTGCAGTGGGCGGGAACCCCAACTCTGGGAGGAAGTGAAGCTGGAGTCTGTGAGTCTTAACAAAATAAAACAGGAAGTGAAAGTCTGAGATTAAGGAAACGATAATGGATTTTAATTGAAACTCCGGCAAGTGTTGGCTGTGATGGACGACCTGATCTGGAGCAAGACGCCCTGAAAGGTCAATTTCAGGGTTCAGGACTTCCAGCAGCCATCAGTTTTAAATAATGAAGGTAGAAATTCACTTAGGAAATGATTGGATTTTGTTCATATTCATTGATTTTCCCTTTTGTGCACACGACATGTGTTTGCTAAATCTGCATGATGCAACGCAACCAAGCAATTACAAAGAAGGATTCAGGAGTGGGGTGGTTGCAGATGCATTTTCACTTAAACTGACAACAAATTATTCAAGGCATCACGTTAAATATGATATCATAAAATGCAGTATTGTAATAGGTGCTTTCCCTTCTTCAGGGCCTTGAAGGCCGTCTGAAGCTCTTTTCTGTGGAGGCTTACTTCCTTCCTTCCCACTCGTTCCCTCTCTCGTCTCGACCTCCTCTTCTAAAAGAAGCTCTTTATGCAACGCCGGAATCGTTAATGTGACAAGCAGACGCTTTTCCAAATTAGCATGACGTGATCAAACCGTTTCGCGGGCGGATCTCACGTCTAGCGCCCGGAAGCAGGAGACAGGTGTTGGTCAGAGCCGTCGCTGAGATGAAACAGCAGCTTTGATTCGGCTCTCAGAGGAATCAGAGGAACAGTGACGGCTGGTGGACAGGTGAGGATCTGCAGGTACGTGAAGCCTTCCCTCCAGGATTCTGTCCTCAGGTGTCTTTAATCTGGAATACACCAACCACTGTGTGTGTGTGTGTGTGTGTGTGTGTGTGTGTGTGTGTGTGTGTGTGTGTGTGTGTGTGTGTGTGTGTGTGTGTGTGTGTGTGTGTTCTTTCATGTTTATATGCTTATTAATTGTACTGTCTGCATCTGAGGGATCAATTTTACAATTTCACCCTGAACTTTTTCCAGATGTACAAACAAAGCCCAACACACTTTTACAGCCTTGAGAAACCTCAAACTAATGGAATAATACACAAAATAAATAATACAATCATCAAAACAAGAGCCACAAAACTAATGGAATAAATAAATAAAATACATAATAATTCTACTGTAAAAAGTGTTACAACTTTAAACATAAAGTTAAGTCTTAAATTATTTTATTTTTATTATTTTTATTAATGGTGTATCTAATGCATAATATGATAAATATAAATAATCTAAATTGAACATATATGAATATAAATAAAAAGAACATATAAATACATATGACTCCCTAATATATTAATATGATGTGATTTATATATATATATGCCGTTTCATTGTTCATTCTAAATGCATAACAAAGATTAGTTTTCTCCGAGCAGATTCTTTTTAGTCAACCAAAACATTTTCCTCTTTACGAACCACTGATGACCCAAGGTGAGGAAGACAGAGAGAGCTGGTATGAAAGTCCATGAGAATGGATGATATTCAGAGTGTGTCGTCGGTATTTGTCTCTGTGAAAGCCAACGTCTCGGCCTCGAACAGGCAGCGAGCCGCTGGAGGATCGTGGGGCGTGAGACGCTCATCGCTCATCATTAGCTGCTGCGGCGCAGACACACGGTGCTCATGAGAAATCCACAACGGGGGACATTTATGGTCCTGCCGAGGCCGATTTGTCCGGGAAGGATGTCTGGATGTGTGTAAAGTCATCTCATCCCGAGGTTTGGTGTCGTCCTGAAAAGTTTCCCTGTGAAGGAATGAAGCGATACATCACCGAGATGCAACCTGAAGTCTCATCAAAACAAACTCAAATCATATATATATATATATATATATATATATATATATATACACACTATAGAATTAGAAAGTTTTGGCATTTATAACACACGCTTGGTCCAGTTGTAGTTACAGTTTTCAGCATGACCACCAAGCTGGGCTCCGTTCCAGTCTGTTCCAGTCCCTTCCAGTCCGTTCCAGTTGGTGTTGGGGTCTGACCTGGGTACCTGCAGATGTTTGATGAGTTTCATGGTGGAATCAGGACTAACGAGTACCTGAAGTAATACAGGAGATCTGACACTCCAGTGAAAACGAGTAAAAGCCCACGAGTCCTCTTGTTCATCTTCATCCAGGTTCAGGTGTGAATCAGCCGAGCTGGAGTTCACCTGGAGTTCCTCTAACTCTGAGGCAATTTCATTTTTTTCTTCTTATCAGAAGCGATAACCATTTTTGTTTTCCAGTCGACTGATCGCAGCGATACGTGAGCGTTAGTGTGAGAGAGCTGGAGAAGCAGCTGGAGTAACGGACCTATCTGGACTTTTTTTAAATCAAAGTTCTCCTCTTCCTCGCTCACTCCCTTCCAGGTGATTGATATATTGATCTATCCTTCTTCTGCCATCCCTCTCTATCTCCCACTTTACTCCTTCCTTAATCCACCATTACCCTCAGTCGATCTCTCTCTCTCTCTCTCCGCTACCTGCCCCCCCCAGAGTCCCTCTTTGCCCCCCCTCCCCCCAAATCTTCCTCCCTCTCATCTCTCTCTTCATCCCTCTCAGAGGGAAATATCATGGAGAATTTGGCAGCCACTCCAAAGATAGAGAGTGGGCTGTGAGAGTGAGAGAGAGAGAGAGAGAGAGAGAGAGAGAGAGAGAGAGAGAGGTAGAAAAACACAAAAACATTTTCGGATGGTGGTATTTTTCGTTTGCTGTGAATAATTTAAAGTCTCTGCTCGTGTGCATGTTCTGCATGTTTATTTAATACCCACGTCCATCAAATATGTAAAAAACAGCAACGAGCAAAAAACAAAGACGTTGTTAGAAAAATGTTGTAAATGATCACCGTTGAGGATAACCCCCCCCCCCCCCCATGTCACAGTTGTGTTCAGGCAGAAAAACAACATTATATCAGTGTCACACTTCACCGATGCATTCAGGAGTCGTCTGCAGAGAGGTCAAAGGTCAGGCTCCGCCTCCAAACAGCAGCACTGAAGGGAACAGCAACTTAATGATGATGAAACGTTAGACAGAACGAGCTCATTCACAAAGACTCATTGTTGTAACTACAACAGTCTAAGTATCATAGCGTATGTAATAAAACAGGTTATATTGTTTTATAATATAAAATACATTGAATATTTAATATATGTGTTTTTTATATTGTCACAAACCGACAATAACCTTAAGACCTAAAGATCGTGACAGAAAAGCCGACGTGGTGTTTTTGTTGCAATAAGGAGGAGCGATGAGATTTAATTTAGCTGATTCAGCTGTTTTCTGTTGTTCGATTCAAAGCGCGTTTTAACAAATGTATATGTATATATATATATATATATATATATATATATATATATGTATGGAATAAGTGAACAGCTTGTCTTCAGATGAAAATATATAATATAGCTGCAGTCAGTCCTCGTATTAAAACGCCTGTCAGTCGTTTCAGAAGACGATTTCTTGTTTTTAAATAATTCCTTCACAGTCTGGAAATATGAAACGCTGACTTTGCACTTCCATATTGTTTATCACAGCAGTTGTGGAGTGACAATTGAGTGTCGCAATGTCGCACAATAACAGATTCTGTCTTAAAGATGTTTAAATGTCTTTGATGGAAGTCTGTGAGATGCCTTTCCTGCGAGTACCAAGACATATTTAACAAAAAGAAACCTTCACTTCTCTGCTGGTTCTGGGGAACGAAGTTTATTCACAATCTGAAAACGATGAATAACTGGCAGCAGCTTGGGTATGTAAATTAATGTCGAATATTTCTCCGGTATGAGATTGAAAAGTCGTTTTTTTTTTCCTCTCAAATGTATTGAAACAAAATTGAGATGAGACAAGTATTCCATTTGTTTTGGAAGAGTGAAGGGTTTGATGCATTTCTAATCCATACAGGCTGAAACGCCAAGAATATATCGAGTTGAGGCTTTTTGAAATCTTTATTTTTCACAATCATAAAGAAAATATATGAATATTCCCAAAGTATAAATGCTTATGATGCTGAAAAGTGGTAAATCTTTTAAGCTGCACCAGCGTTAATACAAACAATCTAAAAATCTGCATAAAGTAGCATTTCCCCCCATTCTTTATATCTCACTGCAATTCACGCTGCAGATTTGAGTGGAAGCAAACAGCCTGGAAATGCTCTGGCATCACATTAAGTCGCCGCATGCTGTTCTCGCATCAACACATCCGGCTCCTTGAGCGTAAAATAGATGCCTTCGTTTTACTGAACTGACAACGTGAAGTCAGCGGTGAGCTTCGTTTCCTGCAACGCCGTTAATGTTGCACCAGACGGACTGGAATCACGTCCTCGCTGAGTCATTCCACGTCTGAAGGAACAGGATGAAACGGGACGGAGACGAAAACATCAACAACACGGACGACTGCGATATTCAGAATACTGGAAATCATTCATTTAGGATCAGTGGTTCCCAACCTGAGGGTCTAGACCCCCACAAGGGTCCCAAGATGGTTTGAAGATTCAAACGCCAATCCAGGCAGCAACCTCTGTTTCTGAAAAGTGAAGCTGAAACTGAAGTGCCTTAAACTGTCATTCTCCCTGCTGACCACCAGGGGGCGACTCCTCTCTGGTTGTATAGAAGTCTATGAGAAAATGGTCCTACTTCTCTCTTCTGACCACCAGGGGGCGACTCCTCTCTGGTTGTATAGAAGTCTATGAGAAAATGGTCCTACTTTTCTCTGCTGGCCACCAGGGGGCGACTCCTCTCTGGTTGTATAGAAGTCTATGAGAAAATGGTCCTACTTCTCTCTGCTGGCCACCAGGGGGCGACTCCTCTCTGGTTGTATAGAAGTCTATGATAAAATGGTCCTACTTCTCTCTGCTGGCCACCAGGGGGCGACTCCTCTCTGGTTGTATAGAAGTCTATGAGAAAATGGTCCTACTTCTCTCTTCTGACCACCAGGGGGCGACTCCTCTCTGGTTGTATAGAAGTCTATGAGAAAATGGTCCTACTTTTCTCTGCTGGCCACCAGGGGGCGACTCCTCTCTGGTTGTATAGAAGTTTATGAGAAAATGGTCCTACTTCTCTCTGCTGGCCACCAGGGGGCGACTCCTCTCTGGTTGTATAGAAGTCTATGAGAGGTCCATATAGAGTCCAACAGACCAGAAAGCAGGGGATGCTTTAGGGGGCGGGGCTAACCCTGAAGGTTTTCTACGTGTTGACTTCACTCTAACTTCCACCTTCCTCCGTCTCTCTCTTTCTGCTGGTTCTCCCTCTCTCGCCCGCTGTAATCCAGCCATCGAGGGACGCTCCGCACAATAAAGCTGTCAGGAGTCAATCTCGTCCGATAAGCCGGCTCTTCCTGCTTTACGACCAATCAGGGGGCTCTTTTTCTCCCCCCCCGGCCCATTTTTATTGGACGAGCTCCAGGAAGTGTTTGGATGGTGCTTTGTGTTTGAAAACCTGCTCTGGGAAATGGGTTTACAGCGCCGGACGGCGCCAAGTACGGGGGCGTGCACACGCACGTGTCATCACGTACACACACACACATACAGGCATGCTGCAGTGCTGTTTCATGTGTGTGTGTGTGTGTGTGTGTGTGTGTGTGTGTGTGTGTGATGGATGCGTCTCATTTTCTCTGTGAGCTGCTCCTTTGGTACAGCGGATCAAACATCCACACACACACAACAAGGAGAACAAATAACAAAAGAACACAAACCAAGCAGCGACAACAATAATGTTATCAGCGACAACAAGGAAAACCAGCGAAGTCATCTGTAGAGGAGACAATAAAACACTGATAACGACATCAGTGTATTTACATTGAGGCAGTTTCCTCTCTGATGGCGAACAGATTAACGAGGAAGCACTGTGTTGTTCCATCGTATTCTCTCTGCAGATGTTCGTACACGGCGAGCGATCAAGTGTTGAACACCTGAGCCGAACTGTAAACGGTGTCAAGTCAAGGTGTAACTTCATTGAGATTCAGATTTAAAGTGCATGTTAATGTCATTTTTAAATCCTACTGATATGGAGCACAAGCTGACGAACCAGAGAAGGAAGTGACCATATTTGGACATGTGGATTAGGGTTTGGAGCTGCTGACAAAGTTAGCTTCATGATTCAAGTTTCAACTTTACAGCTAAGTCATCTGAGTAGCTAACTAGCATTGGTAGCGACCTGTCATCAGCAAGTAAGCCCCGCCCCCCAAAGCATCCCCTGCTTTCTGGTCTGTTGGACTCTATATGGACCTCTCATAGACTTCTATACAACCAGAGAGGAGTCGCCCCCTGGTGGCCAGCAGAGAGAAGTAGGACCATTTTCTCATAGACTTCTATCCAACCAGAGAGGAGTCGCCCCCTGGTGGCCAGCAGAGAGAAGTAGGACCATTTTCTCATAGACTTCTATACAACCAGAGAGGAGTCGCCCCCTGGTGGCCAGCAGAGAGAAGTAGGACCATTTTCTCATAGACTTCTATACAACCAGAGAGGAGTCGCCCCCTGGTGGCCAGCAGAGAGAAGTAGGACCATTTTCTCATAGACTTCTATACAACCAGAGAGGAGTCGCCCCCTGGTGGCCAGCAGAGAGAAGTAGGACCATTTTCTCATAGACTTCTATACAACCAGAGAGGAGTCGCCCCCTGGTGGCTATTATAAAGAAGGCAAGTGTAAGATATTTGCATTAAGGTGGTTTTACCTGCACAGACATCAGTTTGCTGCCTTTTTATTGGAGAGTCAAGGATTCATATGCTTTTTTTTGATATTGTTGTTTGTTTTTTAGAAATCTACCTAATTCACAATAACTAAAGCTGTTTTATTCATCTGAATTTCCCCGTTCACCAAACAATCTGCAGCCGATGATCTATACAGATTAACTTAAGTGCAGTCGGCCCGAAGCTTTACAGCAGCATAGTTGGGATTTGTTGACACACATCGCTGTGATTTACTCTCCAGTATTAATATTGATGCAGTTATTAGCTCAGCTTAGAGCTCCGCGTTCACGTTTCCCTGCCAAAGGGTGACTGGTCCGTCCAAATGAGATGCATCACATCACATGGGGGTCTAGTCATAACACAACATGTAATGGGATCTGGATGTGGACAAAAATGCATTATTCAGGTCTTTGGCTCATTGCGCAGTGAGAGAGCACATCAGCATCTGTCACACAGCAGAACAAGAGAAGCTCTTATGCAAGACTTGCATGTATGCACATTAGATCCTGAGATATTCTTACACCCAAGACGAGCACGGTTTCAGTCGGGAACACATTCTGTCGGCTGTTTTTAGCTGATTACTGGACTATGTCGTTCTTCCAACAGAGAGTAGAGAAAATCATCTTACAACTAGTTTTCTGCTGATAAACAATGATTTATTAAAATATACAAATCAGCAAAGTCACAACTAAAATATAAAAGGTGAAAATCACCTTTCCGTTACTATAGATCTTTGAGTTGGTTGGTTGGAACAAACACAGGACTCTTTCACCCAGGAGACCACTGTCCGTGTCCACGGAACCACGTTGACTTATTATACAAAACAAATAAACACACTCATTTTAACACAAACCTTTCCAAAGACGACTTCCATTGTTTTCGTCGATGTGCAAGTAAACAGAAAATCTCTGTAAAGCTACGTTGGAAGTTTATTTTGAAAGAGACACTGATGCTTTAGAACAAACCTAAGTGCTTTAAAATCCTATAATTCAGAGATCTTCAACCTGGGGTCCGGGATCTCTAGGGGTCCGTAGAGTTACTGAAGTTTTTTTTTTAGAAATAATGTAAATATGTCCAAAAATCCACAAATACAACCTAATCAAATACAACACAGTTTTATATAATATGTAATAGGGGGTCCCAGGTCTCTATAGGCCTTGAGGATCCCTCCATCGGGTCTCTATAGGCCTTGGGGGTCCTTGGTCTGAAAACGTGGAACACCTCTGGTCTCATGAGCTACTTTTACCTGATGATAATGTTAGGATCCAGGTCTGGCTGGAGAACAAAAAGCCCAATTAAATCACACCTGCAGTCAGACTTTTCACAAACTTTCCTAAACTCTCCGGCTCTCGGCTCCGAGGAATAGATCGATCCTCCGGCAGCAGAAATAAGCAGGCGAGCTTTACTCGGCTGTAAGGATCCATTATGTGGACGGCATCTTAACGTTTTTCCGGAGCTCTTCATACAGTAATTGATCCAGCGATGTGTTTGTCTGCTGATGCTTGTTCCGGTCCGGGAGGGGGGCTCTCCAATTACAGCAACCCTGCACTCGTCCCTTTCCTCACGTTGTCTCTTTTTTTTCCACTTTTCTTGTTTTGCATTCAATTTGAAACAATATTAGTCTCTAAACACACAGGCTGTTATATCTTCAAATCTATTACGGCTTCTGTGAATGTTTTAATATTTCTGTCAATCAAACAAAACAAACGTCGAACTGCAGAATATAGATCACGCTAATTGCTCATTTGGGCAACCGCGGCTGCAATTTAAAGCAGCGCCCCGTTCTTCGGTGAGTTAGTTGTGCAGAAACAGAGGATGTCTGCACCGTGTGTGTGTGTGTGTGTTCTTAAATGTAATATTATTTTTATAAAAAACAAACTTGTGCAAATCTGCAAAAGCACAGAGCCTACGTTCAAACCTGATTTGAATTTTCTCATTCTTTTTAGGCAAATTGCAAAATGTTCCAGCGTCTATGCAAATAAGAAACGCTGGAATCGTCTACAATTTTCACAATAACCAATTGAATGTGTCCCGCTGATGAAAACGGATGATGTTGCAATTCATCGAATAGTCGTCGCAGCTCATGATGGCTCATTCAAATCGTCTGTCAGACCGTGAATATAACCGAAGGAATGGGATTTATTTTGTTACGTATGCTAGCTCAGTAAATATGCTGCCTGGTGAAACTTCCCTAACGAAGCGTCTCAGATCGTCTCAGGTTAGCTGTGACTCCTGCCTGTGGATATTCATAGTTTGACCACAACATGGCAGTTTATGCAGACCTGGCTGGGTAAATAATGCACAAGGGCAGCTGCCTGATGGAGGAGGAACAGGAGGAGGAGGAGGAGGAGGAGGAGGAGGAGGAGGAGGAGGAAGGAATCTGTGGTGGAGTGAGGGGGCAGACAGCAGAATCAGAGGAAGAGGCAAAAGAGAAGGAAGACAAAGATCTGACTCAAATGAAATACAGGTCAGAACAAAGGGTCGTCCTCCAATCAGAAGGTGGTTCAGTGGCTCTTCCAGTCTGCGTGCCGAAGTGTCCTTGGGCAAGATACTGAACCCCAGATCGCCCCCGAAGACTCTGCCATCAGTGTATGAATGTGTGTGAACGGGTTGATAGACTGAATGTAGCATAAAGTGTCTCCAGTAATGGAAAAGACACACTATACCCTATATATATATATATACACACACACACACACACACACTCTCTTCCTCATGCAAAGCTTCCTGCTTCCTGTCGTCTGACCACACCGTCAAATTTAAATCTGTGATGTGCAGATGCAGCGCCGGCTGATGAGGTAATCAACGGCGTCTCCTCGGGATCACACCGACAACAAACCGCCGCATCGCACGCCGTGGTGATGCTTTGGAGGGGGTCGTGTGTGAGGCCGCGGGGGCAAAGCGGCTGATGTGTCACACACAGGACCGTGCACGTCCAAAGGTTAAACACCTGATCACTGACAACAGAGCAATATATTATCAGCTACTGTGCAACAACAGGAAAACATGAAAACCACAGTCACATCCTGCTGTGAAGTCTTAGTTCAGCGATATATATTAGCCCCAGGTTGTGTGTGTGTGTCACTGTTTTTGTACTGCAGTGTGTGTGTGTGTGTGTGTGTGTGTGTCACTGTTTTTGTACTGCAGTGTGTGTGTGTGTGTGTGTGTGTGTGTGTGTGTGTGTGTGTGTGTGTGTGTGTGTGTGAATTACATCCTTATCTTGTCCCTGCAATATCCACGTCTCCTGCAAGACCTCTCATCGCCACTGTAGGGAAATAGGATTAGTGCACTCACGTTGACTATCTCTGGCAAGGGTCAACACACACACACACACACACACACACACACACACACATATGGCACACCTGCCAAGAGGGGACCAACAGTCACGGACCAGACAAGGAGGACATTAATCAGAGAGGCAACAAAGAGACCAAAGATAAACCCTGCAAAGCTCCACGGAGGAGATGGGAGTATCTGTCCTTAGGATCACTTAGAGCTGTAAACTCCCCGGAGCCGGCCGCCATTTAGAAATAAGAAAACATGTTTGGAGTTCAGGAAAAAGCAGAAGAGAGACTCCGATCGTGTTTTTTCTTTGGATTAAAGGGTCATTTTTTTGTGTGATAACTTATGCTTCCTTGCCTCCTCTCTCCTCATTTCAAAAAGGTCGCTGACCCCTGAACACAAGGTCAAAGGTTACTGAAACACATTTACACAGAGAATAAAGGGAGAGAGAGAGAGAGAGAGAGAGAGAGAGAGAGAGAGAGAGAGAGAGAGAGAGAGAGAGAGGCCAGAAATATCCAACCAATGTGGAAAAATACTGAGATTTCCAGCTCAAATTTGATTCCTTTAACTTCTCACTCTGACATTCCACTTTAATAACCACCTTGTTATTGTGTATAAACAGTCAAATCAAATGTATAAATCAATCTAAACAACACGCATGATTAACTTGAAATGAAATGGTTTCAGTTGAAAGGTAATCTGTTCATTTTCTGCCTTCAGAATTGAACGGCGTCCATATTGTTAATATTTTATGAAGTTGCCTCCAATGCAAAAGCGATCACTTCCTGCCGCTATTGTTTCACATTAAAAGCTTTCCACGGTAAATCACAAAGCATCCCCTGCTTCTATACAACCAGAGAGGAGTCGCCCCCTGGTGGCCAGCAGAGAGAAGTAGGACCATTTTCTCACAGACTTCTATACAACCAGAGAGGAGTCGCCCCCTGGTGGCCAGCAGAGAGAAGTAGGACCATTTTCTCATAGACTTCTATACAACCAGAGAGGAGTCGCCCCCTGGTGGCCAGCAGAGAGAAGTTGGACCATTTTCTCATAGACTTCTATACAACCAGAGAGGAGTCGCCCCCTGGTGGAGAGAGAATGACAGCTTTAGGCACACCTTTTTAGAACCGCATGTTGCCGCCTGATAAAAACCACTAAATCCTGGTAATAAAAACTGCTTTGTCCAGTTTCCCACTATAATCCCTAGCAGATCAGCTGTTTAAGTGCCTGAAGGTGTGTGTGTGTGTGTGTGTGTGTGTGTGTGTGTGTAGATCTGTATATTGAGTTACTGACATAATAAAGATTCCCCTGTTCGTCGTGTGGAAGCTGGAGGCTCTCATCAGTGCCGGGTTCATTTTCATTTTATTAAGGGATTTGCAACCGTCGCTGTGGAAAATATGTTTGCCAGCGCTGGTTTGTAATACCAACAAGAAACATAAAGCTGTGCTTTCAGGAGAATCATCTGTTTTGACTTCGGGGCTTCGTGATGATGTCTTTGTTTTATTATTAAGACATGTGTTGTACTTTGTTCTCAGTAAGTGCTGTCCTGTTTTAATGCATACTTAGACATTCAGGCAGTTTAACCGGGCGGTTTGAACGGTGGATCAGGGGAGCAGAGACAATCTGTGGATGGAGGATAAAGGAAACATATAATCTGGAGGATGTTGTGTGTTTGTGTGAGTATGACGTTTATATAATGTTGATAATATGTAGGGATGTTATAGAAACAGAGATAGCATCAAATACACAAACATGCTTTTAGTCAGGCTGGAGGTAATACCTGAGCTGAAGTGCCTTAAACTGTCGTTCTCCCTGCTGGTCACCAGGGGGCGACTCCTCTCTGGTTGTATAGAAGTCTATGATTGACAGGTCTATTTAGAGTCCACCAGACCAGAAAGCAGGGGATGCTTAGGGGGTGGGGCTTACCTGCTGATTGACAGGTCGCTACCAATGCTAGGATGACTTTAACACTTAGCTGTAAAGTTGACTTGAATTATTAAGGTAAGTATAATATGTTAGCAGCTTCCTTATGGTCTATGGTTTGTATGTGTATAACTGCAAACGTTTGTGAGTGTGAACTCATTTGTGTGTGTGTGTGTGTGTGTGTGTGTGTGTGTGTGTGTGTGTGTGTGTGATGCTGAGGCTCTTTTTGTAATGTCACTGTCTTTGCTGTAAATTGACGCACACCAAGAGACCCCCTCCTTCCTCTCCAGGCTTTCCTAACTAATTAAAAATACTCTGCATCGGAGAATGGATTACTGCAAAAGGGCACACACACACACACACACACACACACACACACACACACACACACACAATGAGGCACTAACTCACTTGTGGCGTGTACAGTCGCGCTGGGACTTGTACATGCGGCTGTTAAAATGTTCCTGGTGACATTAAGGTAAATTGCTGCCGGTGTTTGAAAGTAGATACGAATGTTGGCACAAGAACCTTCCACTCCCCGAAATACAGAATCAGTGTGTGTGTGTGTGTGTGAGAGAGAGAGAGAGAGAAAGTGTGTGTGTGTGAGAGAGAGAGAGAGAGAGAGAGAGAAAGTGTGTGTGTGTTAGAACAGTATGACTGTGTTTGTGATAGAAACAAGCAGATGAGATAGTGTGTTTGAGAGAGACAGATGGTGTGTGTGTGTGTGTGTGTGTGTGTGTGTGTGTGTGTGTGTGTGTGTGTGTGTGTGTGTGTGCGTGTGTGTGTGTTCCCATTGACATTCAGAGGTCTCTGTATCTCCGGCTCCCTCCATCAGTCGGCCTTGTGGACCAATAAATCTCTCCGTCTCCTCGGAGTGGAGGATGTTATATCGAACGCCGCTGAAGGGAAACATTAGAATCCGACGAGGGAGACCCGGCAAGAAGTTCAGCAAAGGCAACGGCCAACAGCAGCAGGCTCGCCGCCCCCCTCAAAACGCTGGTCAATATGTGGTCCGAGGGGTTATTTGACGGGAGAGGCTCAGCGTGACGGGAGCGTTCGGCGCTGTGATTTAATGAGTCCGGGGCGAGAGGCTCCGTTTAATCATTCGCCTCTCGGCTTGGCTATTGTGCTTCCTGTCAAGGCTCGGCTAAGAATTCAACACGGCCATGGAGTTAAAAGGCGCCGTGATACTCCAATTAGTGGGATTCATTTCCTGAATAATTACGTGAAGGACACCCGTGGCGATCACAGAGACCATCGGCACCTTCGACTGGCCTTCAGGTCTGTTAGACACCTTGAGAGAAGCTATCAGGGTCGAGCCTTCGCTGATCCCTCCCCTTGAAGGCAGCCTGGCCAATCAGAACGTAGCATGGGATTGACATCGTTGGCACTTCTATGCTACACTGGTGAATGTAAATGCTGCGTTAACCTTTTATCATGGTCTCACTTTAAATAGCGTGAATCCACCGAGGTTTGGGAGGAGACGTCCTCTCCATTGTGACGAATGGTTTAAAAGAAGTCGTTTAGAAATATTAAGTGAACCAGAGCTCGGCTGATCTCATTACAGCATTTTACTGGCAGCTAATGCTTTTTCTGGTGTGCATGCCATGCTTTGTTGCCCGGAGGAACGATCGCTCCTCCGCCTCGTTTATCTCAATGAAAAGGCAAAATAGCAAAAACACAGAGCCTTTAGAGAAACGTATAGAGCAAGAATACGTTCTCACGAGAACACGTTCAGGTCAAATGTGGAAACTTCTGCAGCATCTTCAGGACACAAGAATACAGACTCTGGGATGAGAGAGGAAGCTTCCCCGTCATCCTGCAGGGAAGCACCGCACCAGCTTTGGTTGATCGAGAGGCTCCAAACCAGCCGGAAAGAGGACCAAACACTTCCTCTGATCTCGGCAGTCGGACGGACCGGCGCCGATCGCAGAGCGCCGCGTCAGCAGACGGAGAGGAAGCGAACGCCGAGCCGACTCCCGATGTTTGTTCTACGTGGAAGTGTGCTGGTGGTGGACCCGCCTCAGGGGGAGGCAAAGGGTGACCGATCGTTTGACACGTCCAACCTGTGTGCTCGGTGAAATGAGGTCAGCCCTCTAATCTCCACACACACACACACACACACACACACACACACACACACACAGCGCTACAGGCTAATCCAATGGGGGTTTTCTCTCTTTGTCTTTCGGTCACAGAAGAAATAATTCTTTAAAACACATTTTTACCATTAATAGCTTCCGACCGCTATCAGGTCCAGTTCACAATGACGCTGCGTTCATGTTGCAGTGTTGTACAGTAACAACACGTCCATTTAATGTTGCTTCCGAGCCCTGTTTTGTTTTTTAATGATTGAAATGATTCCTGTCAGAGTCTAAACGAGCTCGAGGCCGGTGCGTTGGCTGCGAAGGCCGGTGTCAAGCTGAGTCTGAAGCCGGGTTTTTAAAAAAATGTTTTAATTAAAGAAAAACTTGTTGTTCCCACATCGTCCTCTCCAGAGCACACGTATGCATGGGAGGAATAAAACACCACTAATGAAGAAAATATGAATTACGTTCTCTCACTTTCAGTGAGATCCCTGCAGCGATCCCAACGCAGCAGACGTGCGTCACTCCGTTTCCACAGGAAACAAACTGATTCTCTAACTCTTTACCTCGTATGTTTTATCGGTTTTATTCTTTTATTTTTCATCACACAACCGTCAATGCATCCTGTCATTGCCCCTCAGATTAAATGAGTTGGAGCTCTGATCTTTCTCCATTGGATTGTTTTTGCAATGAGGCTCATTTGCATAGAGAGAGGCCAATTAGCAGCGGTATCACCGAGGCGCTGGTTTGCTTGGCAGCGCCGTCAGTGGTGTGTTCTTTTTGTGTATTTTGTGCAGGTACAGTTACCATAAAAGCTGCACAATTGTGTGTCATGTTGTATTCACGGGAAGGATCAATAAAATCTCCAATATTGATCTCTGACCTTCAGAGTGAAAGGGCTGTTTAGATTTTGAAATACTGTGTTATTCATACCGCAGAATAAAAAGGGCAGATTAATAATAACACACACACACACACACACACACACACACACACACACACACACACACACACACACACAGTCCTGATGAAGCAGATTAGACGTGATGGTTGAACTCTGCCTGAGGACGGTTTTGAACTTGGATTACTTACATACTTCAGATTTAACGTCGTCTTTTCAGGGGTTTAATTTGTAATTGAGTATTATACAGCCATCCTGTTATGCTGAGTCATGAGGAGCATCGACTCTCTCATTGGACGAACCAGGCAAAAAAAGAAAGAAAGAAAAAGAAACCAGAACATTATGATCCTCTATTAACCTGCAAAAAAATGATTTCATTCATGCAAGGAAGGAAATCGTCTGTCCTGTAACTCAGATACATTTGTATGTATGTTGTGAAACATCCATGTGATGATGACTCATCGTCAAACTGTCGCAGTTTATGGATTAACAGACAAACAAATATCCAAAGGATAACATGTTGGAATGAAAACTCAAAAGAAAAAACTAACTTTCAACATGAAAAACAAACTTATCTTCAAAAACGCCCATTTAGAAAAACAAAGAGTTGTTTCTGCAAATCATTGGTCCATTTGCATAACCAATATAACCATACGAACCAGATTTAAAAATGTTTTTGTTATGTGGCTTTGATTCATTAATGAATCATAAATTAAGTCACCACTTCAGTTGCACATTGGCCGTTCCAATCAAACCCCTGCTCAGCCTTTTAGTGACTTTTCTCATTTATTTGTTTAACCAGGAAAATCTACCGACAACGTGTTCAACCCCATTCAACATTAACGGCTGATTAATGAGGCAGAATTCATACAGCTGAGTGGAAACGCACCTAATTGTTTTGGTCTTTTATGCTGCTGAAACCCACTTTTCTCCTCTAATTGCCAGCTCTTTGCCTTGTGGTTGAATGGGAGGAATGGCAAATTATTATGTGATTATCTAGCTGTGATAAGCATGTTATTGCAGATTGTGGGTATATAATGTTTTAGCCGAGCTTCAGTCAATCAAGTTTTTAAGGTTTTTACAGTCCATCTTCAAGCACTCAGCTCCTTGTTCTGCTGCTTCAGACCGAAGGAAGCTGGCGGCGTCACGGAGTCGCTTGCCTTTCTCCTCTCAGTGCAGACGGGGAAGTGCCACTGAAGATTTGCTGGATGGCAGCCGTTTATTGCATCAGACGAGATGATGTCTCGACGGTTTGTGAGTTGAACGCAGATACGAACATCGGCCGCAGCGGGCTGGAAGTCAACAAACCATTATTGACAGCTCAGACGGAACAGTCGCTGGCCGTCGCCCAAGGCCGCCCCGGGACTTCATGAATATCCAAAGCCATCGATGGAGAGACTACAGGTGGTACATGTGGGCAGGCACACTATATAATATATTCTAACGGGTGCCAAACCTTCTTCTAACTGAGGGAGCGCCCAGTTCTTAGAATCATTTTTGCCATTTTGTCTCCATCATCATATTCATCATATTAGTCTCTGCCTGAAAAGGTGAACTCCACTTTCACACTGAGCAACAGAAACAAGTCAAACCTGCTCACACCTGGCTTTTGTTTTTAGTGGGAAGGTTACGATCAGAAGGGTGAATTTCCCCTTTGCTTTCCGTTGCGATGCTGTAATGACGTTCACCCTACAGTGAATTTTCTCTAAATCTAAATCTTCCAGCTTGTCAGCTCTACGATGGGACAAACTTGGGTAATCAGAGCTTCAAAACACCCGCTTGTCTCCTCCCTGTTTATAGATTTTAAGTGTTATCCTGGAGATAAAATGAAGACCTTCGTGTGTAAAAGCTCTCTTTTCTGCGTCTGATGTGCAGAACATACATGTATGAGAGTGGAGGATGTCCTGGCGTCGCTGCTCTTAGTGAACATTTGAACCCTGCAGCAGTAGGATTTATGTAATCGCTCTTTGTCATGCACACATCCTCTATACAAACACGTGAATGAATCTGTGTTAATCCAAGGAAGCACCTGGTTGTTCGGGACATGTATATGAAGTCCGCCCATGAACAGAGAGGATGGGATGTTTTTACATCCTGAAGAATCCAAACCTCCTGTTTTTGGAATCACATCAAAAGAACAGCCTTTAGAATGCACTACCGGCTTTTGTAGATGTCAATAATTAATGTTTTCATTATGAGCATGTTGGCGATGGGAATAGCGCTCAGAGAGAGTAGACTGGTTGTGAGTCATAGCATGGGCCCTTTGGTGCAGCTCCATCTCCAGGCCCATTGAGCTCCGGGGTGAGTCACTGAGTGAATCATTTGAAACAGAAAAGGCTTAGCAGAACACTGTTATTTTCCGGAGGAAGTGCTTATTTCTGGTTTTATTATTTAACTGCAAATGAACCCCCCCCCCCCAGAATGTGCATGACTCTCTGTCCCAAAAAGGCAAATCACAGTTGCAGGATTTCAAGAAGTCACAGTGGTAACTTTGACATCCAGAACCGTTAGCTTGCTCAGAGGGGAAGGCAGGCCGGCTCAATTAGCAGCGATGTTACATAACCTGCTGAACACACCTTTTGTCCCCAGCGGTCGTCTGTTTAAACACGTTATGTCACGCTGCTGTTACTCATTTATTACGCCGCTGTGTTGTGGAACAACGGTACAACAGCTGAGAAGTGCTTTGACTTCAGGGTCTTGAAACACTACTTTTCCAGGGAAGCAAACAGGATGTACAACACTGTGGCTTTGTGATCGTCTCACACACTCATGTCAGGTTTAAGGAATGTTAGTCATACTATAATACATCAAAGTAGGTTATTGTTCCTGTATTTATGACACAAGAGAAACTAAACTTCTGCATGTGTTTTATTATCAAGGCCCGAGCACCAACACCGTGGTCAGCAGAGGCCCTATCTGTAGGATGGTATGCTTATTTATGGAAATTAGTACTGTAACTGTATATTAATTGCCTTTGTGAGGGCCTGAATTCTTATTTTTGTTAGTTGTTATCAGCAAGTATCTCAAACTTCTTGTAAATATTATACTTTCATCATATTTTACAGATTTTCCCACAGCTGTACATTAAAATACTAAAAACTACTTCAGTCTACCAGCGGGGTCGAGTCTGTCTTCAGGCAGAATGTCACTGTTAGACATGGTACAATTACATATAAAGTCAAAGCTGGGTGGGAGTAGACCTGAAACAGCCCGGGGCTTGTATTTGTTACTGACTAGTGAATGTTATACAAATACATCATTTGCTTTGCTTTCTGTCTAAACACACCTTTAAAGTCTGTCACCATGAGCCATGATAAAGGTTATCAGTAGGAACCACAGTGATGGATGGATGTAAGATTACAGAGACACCTTTGCTACCCAAATATCCAGCAGTGTACAAAGCGCTGGGTGCAGTGACCATATATGGACTGTTGAGGAGCGACGGGTGGATCTGATGATCACAAAGCAAGCAGAGCGACACCCCTGGTCTGTTGGACAAAAAATGGACCTGTCAATCAGCAGGTAAGCCCCGCCCCCTAAAGCATCCCCTGCTTTCTGGTCTGGTGGACTCTAAATGGACCATAATGTACTAAATGAACTTCATGCTGGATTGAAGAAGACTTGAAACTAGAGATTGAGACCATAAACTCATGTTTACAATGTTTACTGAGATAATACATCAAGAGAGAAGTAGGACCATTTTCTCATAGACTTCTATACAACCAGAGAGGAGTCGCCCCCTGGTGGCCAGCAGAGAGAAGTAGGACCATTTTCTCATAGACTTCTATACAACCAGAGAGGAGTCGCCCCCTGGTGGCCAGCAGAGAGAAGTAGGACCATTTTCTCATAGACTTCTATACAACCAGAGAGGAGTCGCCCCCTGGTGGCCAGCAGAGAGAAGTAGGACCATTTTCTCATAGACTTCTATACAACCAGAGAGGAGTCGCCCCCTGGTGGCCAGCAGAGAGAAGTAGGACCATTTTCTCATAGACTTCTATACAACCAGAGAGGAGTCGCCCCCTGGTGGCCAGCAGAGAGAAGTAGGACCATTTTCTCATAGACTTCTATACAACCAGAGAGGAGTCGCCCCCTGGTGGCCAGCAGAGAGAAGTAGGACCATTTTCTCATAGACTTCTATACAACCAGAGAGGAGTCGCCCCCTGGTGGCCAGCAGAGAGAAGTAGGACCATTTTCTCATAGACTTCTATACAACCAGAGAGGAGTCGCCCCCTGGTGGCCAGCAGAGAGAAGTAGGACCATTTTCTCATAGACTTCTATTCAACCAGAGAGGAGTCGCCCCCTGGTGGCCAGCAGAGAGAAGTAGGACCATTCCTCATCCATGCAGAGTCTTCTTTTTGCCTTTAATTTGCTTTAAGAAAATGTGAGTTAGCATAACCACGAGAGGTCCTTGAGCATGCAGCCAATAATATTATGCAGTTTGCTGCAGCAGAATGCAAGACTTAACTGTAGACAGACAGAGAGGTGAACACTCACTCACTCACTCACACACATGATCCCCCCACAGAGATAAATAAACGTCTTACTGTACATTGAATAACTTATCTGTATATTAAGAAGAAAAAGCAGACAAGGCCCTTTTTAAATGGCATCAGGCTCTCCGGCATGCGGCTCATTCATTAGGAATATGATAACAGTGTCAGTGACTCTAAACCACTTTGGTCACCCGAAGCCATTAGACACAGAGTAATCGTTTGCTGCTATCCTTACGGCCACAGCCATTACACACAATGGATTTCCTTATCGTCACAGAGTGGATAAGCAGAGAAAATAATTTATTCATTCACCACTAGGAGTGTGTGCACTTCTGTGTGTGTGTTTGTGTGTGTGTGTGTGTGTGTGTGTGTGTGTGTGTGTGTGTAGCCTATATCCTAGAATATCAGTAATGCATTTCAGTTCCATATAAATGAGTGATTGAGTGTTTTAGGCCACATTAGTCCTGAATCAAACACACTGGGGCCCATTATTGACCCGTGTAAAAGCTAATTTAAAACTTTAAAAATGGTGTGTTACCTTCCAAAGCACCAGTGTTCATCTGTGCAGCCGTTGTAAGAGGGGAATTGTCACATTGAGGGATACAAAAGAGGAACCAAATGCAGAAAAGGAGGCAGGCAGGTATAATTACATGAAAAGGGTAAGCTTTAATAACTAAAGTTGATGTAAAAAGGGCAAAAACGACTGAAAATAAATCTGCAGCAGCAGGTTGAGAAAGGGACTGACCAAAAAAATCAAACCAGTATCTGAAGAGGACCAGAAAGGAACATACTGTGGACTAATCAGAGACTGTCATTTAACTGGAAAGCACACGGAGGTACAGAGGAAACGCATTAGCACTTTAATGATTCACCTTGTTGAATTGTATTCATACAGTTTTTATTCCATCCGCGTCGTTGTATTCAAACATTAGAGCAAGGGCGGCGTCTTTTTAATGAGCCGTACACCGTGTACCAGATCAGGATCAGGGACCCTGGTGTTAATGGGGCAGGACCATCATTGCCAGTGTAGCGCTGACATCAGGTCTATTAGCGAGAACCAACGATGAATCTCTGCTCAGACGGGTTGGAGACGGGTCTGATGTCAGAGAGACAACAACATGTACAAACCCTGCCCATCAGCAGTGACTTGTCCAAAACCGTCACACATCACTGCCTTCAAAGAGACGAAGCAACACGGTGCCTGTAGCACAACCGGGCCCCGAGCTAGCTCAGCGTGTGTGTGTGTGTGTGTGTGTGTGTGTGTGTGTGTGTGTGTGTGGCTGCAGGTCATGTGACAGGTCGAGACAGAATACACATCTTTCTTCTTCCTCCCTCATCTGGTTCTTGCTCTCTTTTCTGTGTCTTATACACACAGGCGCCTCAACTCAGGTGTGATTAATCATTCAGTGGTTCTGCCGCAATCGCACCAGTGCATAGACGAACGTCACTGTGTGTGTGTGTGTGTGTGTGTGTGTGTGTGTGTGTGTGTGTGTGTGTGTGTGTGTGTGTGTGAGATGGAGGGTAAGGGGGTATGACAGCTCTGTGTCAGGAGCCTTTGCCTCCAAGGCCAGATTTATTTAATTCAGAAGCATGTTAGCTGACTGGTTTGTAGCCCTGAGTCAATCAATATAAGACGACACACACACACACACACACACACACACACACACACACACACTCCATAATAATGATGACTCTCATTTCCTCACAGCGAATGGATCGTACAATACAGTTTACAGCACAATACAGCTTGTAAACTAATCTATTAACATTTATGTGCACGATGTGTGTCTCTGCCCACTTTCTGTGCTCTCTCTCTGTCTCTCTCTCTCTCTCTCTCTCTCTCTCTCGTGTGTGTGTGTGGGGGGGGGGGGGGGGGGTATTTTGTTTTTTGTGTTTTGTAGCATCCTCAGAATAAATGTGTCTTAAAGAAGGAAGGTAGGAAAAGACTGAGCCCCTATTCAATGGCTGCATAAGATGCATCCTTCAGAAGACCTGTCTGTCTCTAAATGTTGGCCCTACGATAGACTGGTTACCTGTCTGTCTCTACATGTGATAGACTGGTTACCTGTCTGTCTCTACATGTCGGCCCTGTGATAGATAGGTTACCTGTCTGTCTCTACATGTCAGCCCTGTGATAATAATAATAATAATAATAATAATAATAATAATAATAATAATAATAATAATAATAATAATAACTTTATTTTTAAAGCACTTTTCATACATTTGAAAATGTAGCACAAAGTGCTTTACATGTTTTAAAAACAACCCCCATCCCGCCCTACCCCACCCAAGGCCCCAACCCCAGCACATATAAATGCACACACATGCACACACACACACTCACACACTCACACACACACACACACACACACACACATACACACATACACACACACACACACACACACACACACACACACACACACACACACACACACACACACACACACACACACACACATACAAATAAGATTGATCTTAAAAACATGTGGCTGAACACAGAGGAGCCAGGTCAGGAAACGCTGTCACAGGAGGGCATCTGAACCAGGGGCCGCCCACAGCCCAGGCCAGGACACCTCCTCTTAGGCGCCCACCCAGCTACAGGCCAGTGAGGTCCCCACAGCAGCGCGGCTAAGCACTGCCATAGGGCCCCCACCAAGCCCAGGTGATTTTTGCCACGAGAGAGAGGCATCCCAGACACGGCCGAGTGCAGCCCCCAGCGCAGACAGCCCCCACCGAGGAAACACTGGAGATATTGAATAAAAGCATAAAAGAGCTAGGGACCATAAAAAAGCCCTGCTATAAGAATAAATAAGTAAGTAAACAGTAAAAGTAACTAAAAAGATAAATAAATAAATAAATAAATAAATAAAATAAAAGGAAATAAATAGCAAGAAATAAAATATAAAAATATAAATTGGCTAAGAGAATAAAATATTAGTTAAAAGCCAGGTTAAATAGGTGGGTCTTGAGCCTGCTTTTAAAAATATTAACATTCTCTGCGGCCCTCAGGTCCTCCGGCAGGCTATTCCACAGACGGGGGCCGTAGTGCTGGAAAGCTGCCTCACCGTAAGTTCGTGTTCTAGCTTTAGAGATTATCAAAAGGCCAGTGCCGGAGGATCTCAGGGTCCGCGAGGGTTCATATGGTAAAAGCAATTCTGAAAGATAAGAAGGTCCCAAACCCCTAAGACATTTAAAAACCATTAAAAGGACCTTAAAATCGATCCTAAAACACACAGGGAGCCAATGCAGTGATTTTAAAACTGGTGTAATATGAGCCCGCCTTCTGGTCTTCGTCAGAACACGTGCTGCTGAGTTCTGTAATAGTTGTAGACTTAAGATGTTTCTTTTTGGAAGACCAGACTGGTTACCTGTCTGTCTCTACGTGTCTCCCTGTGATAGACTGGTTACCTGTCTGTCTCTACATGTCTCCCTGTGATAGACTGGTTACCTGTCTGTCTCTACGTGTTAGCCCTGTGATAGACTGGTTACCTGTCTGTCTCTACATGTCTCCCTGTGATAGACTGGTTACCTGTCTGTCTCTACATGTCTCCCTGTGATAGACTGGTTACCTGTCTGTCTTTACATGTGATAGACTGGTTACCTGTCTGTCTCTACATGTCTCCCTGTGATAGACTGGTTACCTGTCTGTCTTTACATGTCTCTCTGTGATAGACTGGTTACCTGTCTGTCTCTACATGTCTCCCCGTGATAGACTGGTTACCTGTCTGTCTTTACATGTGATAGACTGGTTACCTGTCTGTCTCTACATGTCTCCCTGTGATAGACTGGTTACCTGTCTGTCTTTACATGTGATAGACTGGTTACCTGTCTGTCTCTACATGTCTCCCTGTGATAGACTGGTTACCTGTCTGTCTTTACATGTCTCTCTGTGATAGACTGGTTACCTGTCTGTCTCTACATGTCTCCCCGTGATAGACTGGTTACCTGTCTGTCTTTACATGTGATAGACTGGTTACCTGTCTGTCTCTACATGTCTCCCTGTGATAGACTGGTTACCTGTCTGTCTCTACATGTCTCCCTGTGATAGACTGGTTACCTGTCCAGGTGAACCCTGCCTTCGTCCAATGTCACCTGGGATCGGCTCCAGCCGCCCCTCCCCCCCCCCCCCCCCCCCTGTGACCCTGAACCAGATAAAGGTTGATGATGGATGGATGGTTGAGCGTTCGTCCCTCCCTCCCCCTCCTCGTGTCACATAGCGACAGTAAAATCAGATGGTGGAATCCATTGAGGACTGCAAGTCTTGACAGGCGGAGACGTCAAAAAAGCGTCTTTCCGGCTCGACGGCCAGCTGGTGAGCTTTGAGCTCGTCCTTCCGTGTCTCCTCATCCTCTAAGAAAAGTGAAACACGTTACAGAACATTTCCTTTAATGTCACAGCGAGGACACTCGCCGCTAATTTTATGCTCGTGTCTCTAGCAGCAGAAAGGGTCAAACAGGGAGGTCCGGCTCGGCTGCTGTTGATCAATTAAACTCTCTTCTTGTGCGGCTGCCAACTTCAGACACAAGCTCCAGTCTGCGAGAGCAATAAAGTTTCAAGATAAACTTATTAAACACAGCATCATTCATTGCAACTGTAAAGAAGTTATAGATATCAATACGACAAAAATAATTCACCACAATAAAACACACTGGATAGCAATTATATTGTAAAGAAAATCCCACAATGCCCTTCAAGAAGATACAGAATACATAAAAAGGACTATAATCCAGTGAATGCAAAACCCTTCAGAAGTTCAGATAAGCTTTGGGAGAAACACAAAAGCATTGTGTGGAGCTGCCGAAGGGAAGGCATTTATACTTCATATCAATGAACAAGAGAACTGAGAGAAAGAATGTAGTGATCATTTAATGGGAGCTGATTTGTTAATAAAACCACAGATGAATAAGAGAAGCTGCAAATTAGGGAAGTTTATCCACCATTAAATATATATATTTAAACAGAAAAAGGTTTGGTCACCTGCTCCAAACAAATTAAGGTCAACATTACTGAGTCCATTTCATCTAAATGGACCGTCATTAGTTATTAAAACAAATACCTACTTTCTGGTCTGTTGGTCTCTAAATGGACCTGTCAATCAGCAGGTAAGCCCCGCCCCCTAAAGCATCCCCTGCTTTCTGGTCTGGTGGACTCTAAATGGACCATAATGTACTAAATGAACATCATGCTGGATTGAAGAAGACTTGAAACTAGAGATTGAGACCAAAAACTCATGTTTACAATGTTTACTGAGATAATACATCAAGAGAGAAGTAGGACCATTTTCTCATAGACTTCTATACAACCAGAGAGGAGTCGCCCCCTGGTGGCCAGCAGAGAGAAGTAGGACCATTTTCTCATAGACTTCTATACAACCAGAGAGGAGTCGCCCCCTGGTGGCCAGCAGAGAGAAGTAGGACCATTTTCTCATAGACTTCTATACAACCAGAGAGGAGTCGCCCCCTGGTGGCCAGCAGAGAGAAGTAGGACCATTTTCTCATAGACTTCTATACAACCAGAGAGGAGTCGCCCCCTGGTGGCCAGCAGAGAGAAGTAGGACCATTTTCTCATAGACTTCTATACAACCAGAGAGGAGTCGCCCCCTGGTGGCCAGCAGAGAGAAGTAGGACCATTTTCTCATAGACTTGTTAATATAATATATTTTAACTGTGGTTGTAGTTTGTTTATGAGAATTGTGTTGGATGAATATTGGGCACCATGAATTTTAACGCTTGTTGATTCAGATTTAAAATATGAACGAATAGTTAGCGGTTTGCAGCTGAGGTAGCGGGGTGAGCGTTCTGTCTCTCCCCGTCTTCGTCTTCCTCTCTTGACTGCGTTCTGCTCACAGGCTTTGATGATGAAAAGAAAATAGGCCCACCTAAAGCAGTGACCTCCTCTGGCTACATGTTGCTCATTATTTTTGGTTCCACGATTATTATTATTGTTGTTTACTCTCCGTCACCGGGAGTCACATGTGTGCATATTTTCGGGTGCTGTTTCTGCTTCTTGAGTGATCTGCCCTCCGAGTGCCTGCGTATAAATGCATCTCATTATTTTAAAAGTTGATTTTAAAATAAATAAATAATCAGAAAAGCAAGTGTTGGTGTGAGCGGGGGTTGCCCTGAGGCGGTGCAGTGATCCGGCTCCAAACCGGTTCACTAAAACAGCAGGTTGTTGGTCTGGAGAAGCAACGGACTTCAGAAGACTGGAACCTGCAAACCAGCAGGAATTTAATTATGCATCTTATTTGATGGCTGATCTTTTCTGCACCTTCTCAAATAAGAGAAAACTTCTCTTCAGACCAAACACCTCTAACACTGAATCCACCATAACTTAACTGCACAAGGACGTACAGTGGAAACGTATTAGCACTTAAACGATTCACCTTGTTTGAATTGTATTCATACAGTTTTTATTCCATCCCCGTCTTTGTATTCAAACATTAGAGGAAGGTAAGCCTCTTTTTAAATGAGCCGTGCACCGTGTACCAGATCAGGGACTGTGGATAAAAATGTACAAAGATTGTACAGTTGCATGCCAATCGGCACAAAACACACAACATGGAGCATGCAGCATGCAGCATGCAGCATGGATGTCCTTGTGTTCGCTGCACTAACAGGAAGGTAACGGTCTTCTTGATTTGCCCGTTATCTTGGGTTTTTGTGTTTTAATAAGACTTAACTTCCAGCATTTTCTAAGAGTGCTGTCCCTCTCGTCCCCGTTCCTCCGGCACTCTGCTTCCCTTTATACTTTCTGCACAGGTGAGACCGATCAGAGCGAGCACAGGTGTGAATCATTGCTCGTCCCCTCATCCCTGATTAGATCAAAGCAACGTCACCAGTTCAAACAGGAAATAAGAAAGAAAGAGAAAGAATCCAAGTCATCATCCAAATAAACATTCAATGTTAAATCAAAGGTGCTTTTCTTTTAGCATCTGCCACTCTTTAATGCTGCACTGTTATACAAAGGTAGTTAGGGTTTGTTGGTGTGCTCGCTCTTCTTTCCCCCTCAAATGAATGCGTCACTTAATTTGCTGTTTCTGGATACAGAATAATCCTGCGACGGAGGAAAAGTCAACTGAAAGTCAACAAAGCAGATTCAATTTTCATTTTCTTTGTTTTGTTTTTGGATCTATTTAATCCCAGAATTAGCAAACCCCTTTTTTCTTGGGAGGACGTTAAAAGCGATTGTTCTGAGCGATTATAACGAGCTCGGACGGAGCTGCAGACTCTTAATGATGATTGACAGATAAAAGAAAAACACGGCGGCGCCACACAAGGTGTCTCCGTGAGAGTTTCAGTGGAGGGAAGAGATATTGAGTTTTTGTTTTTGTCTGTGAAGATTGGAGAAGAATTTGCGACGAGTGGGATTAAAATGTATGTGGCTTAAGTTTGTCACAACGTTGTGCACTTTTCTACTCAATCGCCTCAACACGTCTATTGACTGTAAAAGGTGTAAAAATACCTTAAATCCCCCGGGAAAGATTTGAGTTTCAGAGACGTTTCTTTCTACATTCTGGTGACTTTTAAAGACACTGATAGTGATTTTCTGCTATTAGGGCCATTGTAAAGGGGGGAAACGGAGCCAGGGGAGGGGGGCAATATTAAAAAATAACTCCAAAACTCACAAATTTGCTCTGAATCACCAGATTGTCATCAGAGACATCATGAATTTGGCCGATTCAGGAGAAAACAACGTACAGATCTGGATGAAGCGGAAGCTTTGGTGCATCAGGAACTACAACACAATCATCAATTCAAATGGGATTTGTAGTCCAGCAGGACACAATACTAAAGATCACCACATGAATCCATCCTCAAGGTCTGGAGCTCATTTAGAATCTCAGATTATTTGAGCCTTTTTTTTTCTGAAATGTACAACTTAAATCTCAGAAAATATCCAAGTTTTTTTCTCTGAAATGTACGACTTTGATCTAAAAAATAATCTCAAGTTTTTTCTCAGAATATTACTTTGGTTCCCGCCCCCCATGGGACCCGCCGTTCGTCTCCCAAAGGGGCGGTTTGTGTTGAGTAAAAGCCGAAGTGAGCCGTGAACGGAATCACGAGTCAAACAGTTTTACAGTATCGATAAAAAAATCTCTTTTGAATAAAACAACAGAGCGGAGCACAAAGCTGTCAGGTTCTATCAAGAAGTACATGACGGCGAACAAAGGCGGCTGCTGTTGCCCTCTGGATCGCAACCAAAAGCCCATAAAGCATTTATGAAGACGTGTCGATACGCCGGCTCAGCCTGAAGCCTTCCGACCGCAGACTTCACTGCTGCTCCGCGGAAACAAACATCTTTCTACGAAGACCTGAAAGAAGACCTGATACCTGCTGAACATCACAACGTCTCCGACAGCTGACTCTTTACTACATTATGTATCCTATCATGGTTTCTTTGTTGTCGTGGAAAACAATAGATGTCATTTCTCTATGTGTCAACACTGCTAGCCTTAACACATCAACATTGAAGACTGAAGATGCTCCTTTGCTCTAAATTTGACGGACTGAGGTTTTCATAAAGCCACATATAGTTTGTGACGGTTCAATATGTATTTTATATTTATTCTGAGCCGACACGGCTGATTGTTAAAACACACAAATGACTTCAAATGGATGTTTTTCCTATAATGAGTCTGCCGTTGATCCTGTAATTTCAGAAAATGTCTTGTGTGTTTTTGTTGGGATCCCGATCTGGAACAGGAAATTGGCTTCGTGATGGTTTTAAACTCAACAACAGGAAGGTGGAAGTGCAGAGTCAGCAGAACTGTTCCCCTGGAGACGGCAGGAGACACTTTACAGGAGATCACCAGGGACTAACTGCTCATTTTTTATAGTCCAGTATCGGGAAGAGAAGTAGGACCATTGTCTCATAGACTTCTATACAACCAGAGAGGAGTCGCCCCCTGGTGGCCAGCAGAGAGAAGTAGGACCATTTTCTCATAGACTTCTATACAAGCAGAGAGGAGTCGCCCCCTGGTGGCCAGCAGAGAGAAGTAGGACCATTTTCTCATAGACTTCTATACAACCAAAGAGGAGTCACCCCCTGGTGGCCAGCAGAGAGAAGTAGGACCATTTTCTCATAGACTTCTATACAACCAGAGTGGAGTCGCCCCCTGGTGGCCAGCAGAGAGAAGTAGGACCATTTTCTCATAGACTTCTATACAACCAGAGAGGAGTCGCCCCCTGGTGGCCAGCAGAGAGAAGTAGGACCATTTTCTCATAGACTTCTATACAACCAGAGAGGAGTCGCCCCCTGGTGGCCAGCAGAAAGAAGTAGGACCATTTTCTCATAGACTTCTATACAACCAGAGAGGAGTCGCCCCCTGGTGGCCAGCAGAGAGTTCGGGTTTTATGATTTGTTCCTTGTTCCTGTGACTCAGGATTTCGACACGATTATTCCGATCGTTTTTCCTAAATATAACTTCCGAAACACTTTAATACCATGAATCAATGCAGCCGCCGTCTTTAACAAGTCGACCACTAAGCAGCACGGTTCACTTCCACCTCCTGCTTCTGCTGCTGAGTGTTAGATGGCCAGAGATATTCCTGCAGACCGGGGGGTCACGGAGGGTTGAACCTTTAACCTTCCTGTTACAGGTCTGACACTCTAACCACTGCAGGCCACCGTGCTGCCACCACCTTCAGCAACCTCCCACAACAACATTCACCATCCACGGAGGCAGGGTTTCTCCTGATGCTGTATACGAGAGCATTTGTGTAAATAAAAGATTGCCACATAAAACCTAATTTTCCATCTGCCGTCTGGTTAAAGATGTGGTACAGAGCAGAAAGCAGCAGGAGTAATAACTTGTCTGTTTCTGCCACAGTGGGACTCTGAATAGGAAACAACACGCTTGTGCATACAAATCAACGAGATTGCAGAGAACCCCCCCACGCTGCGAGCAAATAAATACTGTATGGTTTTATACCCACATTGTAATAGCATTATGATTGATGTGTAAATTGGAGTTGTAAACTGGAAGTCTATTCTGATTATAGCAGAACCCACAATGTGAAGCCGACTCTGTGAGGAGAGAATTATGGCACAGAATATTATCATAAACAGGAATAGGAACAGAGAGCAAATCTCCTGATAGGGATGATTGTATTGTGGACCGGGATAAAATAACACAATAAGTTGATCTTCATTATCATTTTCACAAAAAATGACATTAACAAAAAAATGTGTTTGATATATATTTCTTAACAAAATATACATTTATTCCAGTACATTTGAGAGCTACTTCTAAGAGTTTTGAGTGTATTTCTTGATAATATCGTAAATTATTTTGGTTGGGAAGTCATTAACATGTTAACACAATGTTAATACGACGTTAACACAACGTTAACATTGTGTTAAAGGAGAAATCCGGTCATTTTTGACCCCATTTTCGTTGTCCCCAGGGTCATCCCGACTTATTAGAAGCAAAAAACCCGACAAAAATTGACGTTGCCTAGCCCGAGATCTGTACCTGCCTGGCAGCCTTCCAGACTCGCTCCAATGCTAATCCATTGGGGCAAGTTTTATCTGCTTTCCTGGGCCTCAGAAAAATAATTCCAAGACCTATGCATCACAAGTTGGGTCCGTATGAGACACGACGGCGCTCGTTTAGCTCAAATGTGTGGCAAAACGACATAAATATGTGTGTTACTGGGGTCAAAAATTACCGGATTTCTCCTTTAACACAATGCTAACACAACGCTAACACAAGGCTAACACAAGGTTAACACAATGCTAACACAACGCTAATACAAGGTTAACACAATGGTAACACAACGCTTACACAATGCTAACACAAAGCTAACACAACGCTAACACAAAGGTAACACAATGCTAACACAACGCTAACACAAAGGTAACACAATGGTAACACAACGCTAACACAAAGCTAACACAACGCTAACACAAAGGTAACACAATGCTAACACAACGCTAACACAACGCTAACACAAAGCTAACAACGCTAACACAAAGCTAACACAATGCTTACACAACGCTAACACAAAGCTAACACAAAGCTAACACAGCAGTACCTCTGGGAGCGTGATTAAAGACGGCGCTGCCTCAGGTACGATGCATGTTGCTGCTCCTCCACCAAACTTGAACGTAAACGATCGTGATGCGTGGTTTGAGTCCCGGATACTTCGGCTACTCGAGGTTTTTCTGGTTTCCTGCAATTTGGCCGATGTTGAACTTTGAGGTCGACAAAAAAAACGAGTCAAGTTACTTTTTCCCTCCTCGACTCACCTCTCCTGTTCCCTCCTCTTCCTCCTCCTCCACTCGTCCTCGTCTCTCCATCCTGGTGATTAATTATTGCTGCTTGGTGTCCGTCTCTTTTTTTACATTATTTTATCTTTCCCTTCCCTCCTCATCGCTTCCTCCTCCTCCTCACCTCTCGCCCTTCGCTGCCTTTCCTCCATCTCTTCCTCTCATTTCCTCTCCTCTCTTTCCTTCTATCTCTCTCTCTGCTTCCCTCTTCCTCCATTCAAGGTGATTAATTATTTCTGCCCTATGTGCTGTCCCCTCTCCTTTCTTTAAAAATCATTATCCAATCTTTTATTAACACCATTTGGGCTTATCTGTGCTAAGCCATTAATAGCGTGGCTTTTTTTCTCTTCCTGGGAAAAATTAGGGCAATTGCTCTCCAGGCTACGCTTGAGAATCACTTAACTTGAATTTGAAAGTTTGAGGGGTTGAATTTGTATTTCTTATGACCATCTAATCCCAAATGTTCCTGGAGAGTTTAAGCCGTAAATGTGCTTCGGATATAGATCAAAGTGCTTTTTAAACTCGGGGACGTAACGGCAGCCGGGACATTTCCTTCCTGCAAGAGATCATCAATTAAAAGAACCGCCGTCCGTCTTAACGAGGCGTCTCCTCCGCGCTGCGTCATTATTATTTGTTTCTCCGGGAGGGAATCTTCAAAGGTGAAGAGTATTTCACCTGAATGTCAGACTCATTTCTAAGAAGCGTGATGATGATCTCAAAACAACACCAACTCAATCAGAGCTACAGAACTCCAAATATGACGTTGGACGTGTGACGACATTGTTTCAAAATAAACTTCCGCCTTCGCAGGAAGTTGGGTTTAGACGACAAAAACACTTCATTGGGTTCAGGAGATGAGCGAGGTCACTTTCTAAACTCTTCCTATTTTTATATTCCGATATAATAATGTCAATTCAATCCACTGTGATTTTTAAGCTGCAGCACAACCAAATGTGCAGTAAGTGGAGGCAGTAAAGGCGGCGTGCTGTAGATACAGGCTCATTACTTTGCTGTTATGGTTGAGAATCTTTTAACTGTGACTTGCAGGGACTCAAAGTACAACAAACATTTAGCCGTTAGAAGAGCTGCAGGCCGTCGATGAAAAAGTACATTTCTACATCAGACGTTGGGGGATGAGTGATGTTATTATGATGCAGCCGGCGTTACTTTGATGTAAAGTGCAGACATCTCCGGCGCTGAGCCTCGAAATGTGCGTTTAGAACAGTTTATCGCTCATCAAACGGAAGCATCCGATCTGCTAACGTGCTGCGTTAGCACGTTGACATCGGCGACTCCACAGCGATCAGAAACCATAAAACTCTGGATGCACCGATATTGATTCAAATAGACTCCACCACATCGGTTCTGTGAAGTATTAGTATGATATAATGTTAGCAAGTGACCCGTGGAGAGAGATTATAGCCTGAATGTAGCAGTGCATTGTGGGTACAGTTTATTTGTCGGTGAATAAATGTTATCACAAGACATGAGTTCAGCTCCCTTGACTGGTTATTCTAATTATTGTCATTAAAGTGAAGGGGGTTAGCATCAAAGGCTGCTCCGGCTCAGCAACCTGTAAGGTGGACTGACACTTAAGGTGGATCAGTGCTGTTCTTCTTTAGGAATCATTTTTTTATTATATTTCTTTTTATTGTTGAATTGAACGCACATTTAATCGACTAATCACGAACATCCACACCGTAAACTCTCTTTCAGGAAAAGTTGAATATTTAAGTTTTGCATCACGTTGTATTTTAAATGCGTTACGATCAGAAAGTGAGGAACATTTCCAGCAAGAACGGAGACAGAGCAGCCAATAGGAAGAGAGGGGGCGTGTTCATGTAGATCTCACTGACATTTCCATATACTGCAGAAAAAGTAAATTTAACAGAAGCACCTGGAGCACACTCACTCTCTGATCTTTCTCCCCGCGTGCGTGTGTGTGAGTGTGTGTGTGTGTGTGTGTGTGTGTGTGTGTGTGTGTGCGTGTGTGTGTGTGTGTGTGTGTCCTCAGTGACCTCTGTGCAGGACTTCCTCCAGTGTCCACAGCATAATTAGATGGAGCTGAGACCATCTGCAATACATCCATCACTGACATGCACACACACACACACACACACACACACACACACACACACACACACACACACACACACACACACACACACACACACACACACACACACACACACACTTCTGCACCTGCAATGAAGACAGAAAGAGAGAGAGAGAGAGAGAGAGAGAGAGAGAGAGAGAGAGAGAGAGAGAGAGAGAGAGAGTCCACCTGAGTTAACTCAGACACATCCAGGTTAACAGAAATTAATATTTCCCGTCGTGCATCGTTCTCAGATTCTAACTCAAAACGGCCGGAGCTGCCGTCCCTGCAGACTTTACTCAAATGACAAGACAATCAATCAATCAATCAATCAATAATAATATGTGGTATTATCATGAGAGCAGATGGTATTCGTTGGGTGGGTTAGGGCGAGACACAAACACTACCAGGTCAGAACTTTGTAAACCCCTGGGGGGTCTCCTCCCCCTCCTCTTCCTCCTCCTCCTCCTCTTCCTCCCCCTCCTCCCCCTCCTCCCCCTCCTCCTCCTCCTCCTCCTCCTCCTGAAGCTGAATATTCCCGTTAGATGGAGAAACTTCCTAAACGGCTGTAAATCCTACGATCACGGTGTTCCCACTAAAGGTCCGTTCATTGAGTTTTATCTGGTGCAGAATCGTTTTTTTATCGGGTCTCGTAAAGTAAGAGTGGATTCATGAGGCGTCTCTTCGGGGGCCGAGTCCCAAAGCATTGTGGGTATCATTTGGTCACTTGATGATCGTTTCACACGGCGGATGTGCTGTGGATGATGGATGTATCAGAACGGTTTTCCCTTCTGAAGGCCGGCGCTCACGAGACCGTTTACGAGAAGTGGGCGTGGTCGCCGTGACGACACCCGGAGGTTTGGAAGCATGTTGGCCGTCGCCATCGTACTTTGTTGGCACTAGAAGTGATGGAGCGACAACCGAACGCTACACACAACTTTCATGAACTGAAAACACGCTGTGAAAAGGTTAAAGTTCAAAATCATGGAAGTCTTCTATTAGAGGAGTCGCCCCCTGCTGGCACTTTGGAAGAATGCAAGTGTATGCTTAAATCTTTAGTCCCAGAAGTTACAAGTTATTAGTTAATACCAATACAGATAATGTACTAAAACTAATACTGATAATGTACTAATACTATCAAAGACAATGTATTAATACTCATAAAGTCACACAGTTATTCTCAGCGTTTTCTATGTTACCTGTGAAATAAACACCTATATATATATATATATAGTATATATATTGATATTGATATTCAGATTGTGAATTATTACTTATTTCACTACCCAGAATGTGATTATAGATTCTTTTGAACACTGGAAATGATTTATTAGGCTAAATGTTTCAGGGGAAATCAAAGTTATGTAACTCATATTAAAGCCGACACTCAGGAATTATCAGTGTGACTGAATGGAAATGATGATGATAAATGATTAAAAAAAAGTGTTCCTTGCCGACAAACAGGATATCCAGCGTATCCAGTCCTACAGGACTTCCCTCAGACTTTAATTACAGTCATAATAAAAGTTAATGGGGGGAAATGACATGAATAAATAAGTGGAGAAAGTTATTTGGGATCCTTTTAGACCTACACACACGTTTAACTAGATGAATGCTAACAAGACACACTACACACTCAATGGGCACAAATATGTTACAAACCGAAAACGTCTGAAGGAGATGAACACCCATGTTTAACGACGAGAGGGGGAAGGAGACGAGATGGGGAAAGAGACAAGAGGGCGAAGGAGACGAGAGGGATAAGGAGATGAAAGGGGGAAGGAGACGAGAGGGAGAAGGAGACGAGAGGGGGAAAGAGACAAGAGGGCGAAGGAGACGAGAGGGATAAGGAGATGAAAGGGGGAAGGAGACGAGAGGGAGAAGGAGACGAGAGGGGGAAAGAGACAAGAGGGCGAAGGAGACGAGAGGGATAAGGAGATGAAAGGGGGAAGGAGACGAGAGGGAGAAGGAGACGAGAGGGGGAAAGAGACAAGAGGGGGAAGGAGACGAGATGGGGAAGGAGACAAGAGGGAGAAGGAGACAAGAGGGCGAAGGAGACGAGAGGGGGAATGAGACAAGAGGGCGAAGGAGACGAGAGGGAGAAGGAGACGAGAGGGAGAAGGAGACGAGAAGGGGAAAGAGACAAGAGGGCGAAGGAGACGAGAGGGAGAAGGAGATGAAAGGGGGAAGGAGACGAGAGGGGGAAGGAGACGAGAGGGGGAAAGAGACGAGAGGGGGAAGGAGACGAGAGGGGGAAGGAGACGAGAGGGGGAAGGAGACGAGAGGGCGAAGGAGACGAGAGGGGGAAGGAGACGAGAGGGGGAAGGAGACGAGAGGGGGAAAGAGACGAGAGGGGGAAAGAGACGAGAGGGGGAAGGAGACGAGAGGGCGAAGGAGACGAGAAGGGGAAAGAGACAAGAGGGGGAAAGAGACAAGAGGGCGAAGGAGACGAGAGGGGGAAGGAGACGAGAGGGGGAATGAGACAAGAGGGCGAAGGAGACGAGAGGGAGAAGGAGACAAGAGGGCGAAGGAGACGAGAGGGGGAATGAGACAAGAGGGCGAAGGAGACGAGAGGGAGAAGGAGACGAGAAGGGGAAAGAGACAAGAGGGCGAAGGAGACGAGAGGGAGAAGGAGATGAAAGGGGGAAGGAGACGAGAGGGGGAAGGAGACGAGAGGGGGAAAGAGACGAGAGGGGGAAGGAGACGAGAGGGCGAAGGAGACGAGAGGGGGAAGGAGACGAGAGGGGGAAGGAGACGAGAGGGCGAAGGAGACGAGAGGGGGAAGGAGACGAGAGGGGGAAGGAGACGAGAGGGGGAAAGAGACGAGAGGGGGAAAGAGACGAGAGGGGGAAGGAGACGAGAGGGAGAAGGAGACGAGAGGGGGAAGGAGACGAGAGGGCGAAGGAGACGAGAGGGGGAAGGAGACGAGAGGGGGAAGGAGACGAGAGGGCGAAGGAGACGAGAGGGAGAAGGAGACGAGAAGGGGAAAGAGACAAGAGGGCGAAGGAGACGAGAGGGAGAAGGAGATGAAAGGGGGAAGGAGACGAGAGGGGGAAGGAGACGAGAGGGGGAAAGAGACGAGAGGGGGAAGGAGACGAGAGGGCGAAGGAGACGAGAGGGGGAAGGAGACGAGAGGGGGAAGGAGACGAGAGGGCGAAGGAGACGAGAGGGGGAAGGAGACGAGAGGGGGAAGGAGACGAGAGGGGGAAAGAGACGAGAGGGGGAAAGAGACGAGAGGGGGAAAGAGACGAGAGGGGGAAGGAGACGAGAGGGAGAAGGAGACGAGAGGGGGAAGGAGACGAGAGGGCGAAGGAGACGAGAGGGGGAAGGAGACGAGAGGGGGAAGGAGACGAGAGGGGGAAAGAGACGAGAGGGGGAAGGAGACGAGAGGGCGAAGGAGACGAGAGGGCGAAGGAGACGAGAGGGGGAAAGAGACGAGAGGGCGAAGGAGGCGAGAGGCGGAAAGAGACAAGAGGGCGAAGGAGACGAGAGGGGGAAGGAGACGAGAGGGCGAAGGAGGCGAGAGGCGGAAAGAGACAAGAGGGCGAAGGAGACGAGAAGGGGAAAGAGACAAGAGGGGGAAAGAGACGAGAGGCGGAAAGAGACGAGAGGGGGAAAGAGACGAGAGGCGGAAAGAGACGAGAGGGGGAAAGAGACAAGAGGGCGAAGGAGACGAGAGGGGGAAGGAGACAAGAGGGCGAAGGAGACGAGAGGGGGAAGGAGACGAGAGGGCGAAGGAGACGAGAGGCGGAAAGAGACGAGAGGGGGAAAGAGACAAGAGGGCGAAGGAGACGAGAGGGGGAAGGAGACAAGAGGGCGAAGGAGACGAGAGGGGGAAGGAGACAAGAGGGGGAAGGAGACGAGAGGGGGAAGGAGACGTTCAGGACGAGGAGGACGCTGTGGTTAAACACACAAGACGGACGCGTCCACAGAAAGAGAGACAGCGAGTCAGCTGAAGTGACGAGCCTGCAGATCAGAGCTTCTTACACATGATGTTCAGTTGACAGGACGGCTGACACACACACACACACACACACACACACACACAGTGACGGTGAGGCGAGCGGACACGTTTGCAGGCTGCAGGGCGGGCGGCGGCGGGATAGTGACAGGTGTCTACGGGAAGAGGAGAGGAAACGAAGGAAGGATGAATGGATGAATGAAAGAATGAAGGTGCCGAGGCGGTCGGGGATCACAGCTCTGATCTACGTGACACATTTCCATCCCGACGTCTCCGTGTTAGGGCGTCGCCTCGCATCTCTCTCTTCCTGTGATCGCCGTGACAACGCAGAGGAAGACAGTTTGTGTTTCTCGACTTTTCAGGGAAAACCCGGAAACGTGTTGATGTTGGCCGACTGTGCACTTGAGAGTTTCTACAACACCAACGGATCATCAGAGGATCCTCGTCCCTGATTGGCTGAACTGTCAGCTGTCATATGTATTCAGAGAATAATCACAGACTGCATATAAGAAGTGGACGTCGTCATGGTGACGCCACCCATTGGTTTGGAGACAGTTTTGAAGCCTCGAGTTCAGCGTTTTGGTCGTTGCCAGCTTAACTAAGTGTTAAAGTCATCTTAGTAGCTAACTAGCATTGGTAGCGTGGTAGCAACCTGTCAATCAGCAGGTAAGCCCCGCCCCCTAAAACATCCCCTGCTTTCTGGTCTGGTGGACTCTAAATGGACCTGTCAATCAGCAGGTAAGCCCCACCGAACGTGATCGAATAAAATATAGGAATAGGAATCATGTTCTTGATATTTATTTAGATTAAATTAATTGTTACATAAATCAGGAATTTAAAAAATCAATAAATCAGATGTTAGATTAATCAATTATATATTTTCGACAGTTTGCAGTTGGAAAAAATGTAATAAATCGCAAAAAGTTAATTTGAGATACTTTGGGGTAATATTGGAATTCTCACCCAAATACTACACACACACACACACACACACACACACATATATACACACACACACACACACACACACACACACATATATACACACACACACACACACACACATATATACACACACACACACACACACACACTCACACACACGCACACACACACACACACACACACATTACACACACACACACACACATATATACACACACACACACACACACACATATATACACACACACACACACACACACACACACACACACACATATACACACACACACACGATTGCTTGTTTCACGGCTGGCTGCGGTTAAACAACGGGACACAATAAATAAATGTAGTTTCCGCCACCGTAAATCACTGTGCCAAGGTATATTAAAAAATGCAGGTAACCATAGCAACCATACTTTCCATTTCTATTTTTACTGCCTTCGGTAAGTAATATTAGCACATTATGCGTTCTTGCGGAGCCACACAGGAAGTAACCGGGAAAGAAAACATTAAAGCAACTACGACAACGTGTCCGACTTAAAAAGGTTCGATCTGTTGGATTCACATCAAAACATTATTTATTATTAGCACCCAA